>NC_137920.1:38214814-38678148 GCF_963457725.1 Sprattus sprattus
AAGCGAGAGAGTAAACAGCAGTAAGATCTCAAGTAGCTGGCAATCCCGCTCATTTTGAAACGCAGAAAGTTATGTAGCATAAAAAGTCGAGGATAAAATGGCCAAATATTGACTCAATAAATAAAATAATCGTAAGATCTCAAGTAGCTGCCAGATGCGTAGCGCAAAGGGGATACACGCCGCCCGGTGACCTTGTGACCTCTCGTGAGTTGACCCCTGACCTTGAGCCACTGCTTCTCAGAGAGTGCGTCGCTGTAGTCCACGTCCCTGCGCTGGCGCGAGCCACGGCCGAACATCTTCTCCTCCTCCTCCTCGCAGGTGAGCGCCTCCACCTCCGCGTCATCCTTCAGGATCCAGGAGGGCAGCTCGTCCTCCTCCATCAGACGAGGCTTGCGCTTGGGGTTCCGCGCCTCCTCGCGACGCCGGTCCAGATCCTTGCGCTGGAGGAGAGGAGAGGAGAGGAGAGGGGAGGAGAGGGGGGAGATGAGAGGAGAGGAGAGGAGAGGGGGAGAGGAGAGGACTTATCCACTAAGTCTTTGTTAACAAAATCACACCAACAGAACCTTCTCTCATCCATCTCGCATTACTTTCATGGATTGTTTTTCGGTTCAAACTTGCCACAGTTTATTTACAGGTTTCACATTAATAGCTGTGTGTATGTGTGTGTGTGTGTGTGTGTGTGTGTGTGTCTGTGTGGGAGTGTGTGTGTGTGTGTGTGTGTGTGTGTGTGTGTGTGTGTGTGTGTGTGTGTGTGTGTGTGTGTGTGTGTGTGTGTGTGTGTGAGTGTGTGTGTGTGAGAGTTTTGACAATAACCATGAAGTGGTCAAACTCCTCTTCGCTTCGGGCGATCATCTGGTTGAGGGTCTCATCATCGGGAACTTCGTCTTCCTCCTGGTGATGAAGGTGTGGAGGTTCAGATTCACACCCTCAGCATCAAGAGTTTGAAACATGCCATAAACATCGTCAAAGAGAGTTAGTCCCTCATCAGTTAACAGTTTTACCATCAGACTCAAACCAAACATTCTTCAAAGAGAAATGATCATATCTCACCTGTACTTGCCTCTCTGCACTGGCTCCCTGTCAAAAGTAGAATTGATTTCAAAGTTTTTTTTTTCGCCAGCCAGTTGGGCACTGTTGTGTATCCTGCCACCCTTGCGATCCTAACTAAAAGCCCCATGCACCATGTCACCCAATCATAACTCATCAGAACTAAACAGAAATAAAATTGCCATATACCTTGCCAGGCAGCCTCTCTCGCTCCATCTCCTTTCATATCATATCGCTAATGCTAATACTGATACTGATAAAGTGGACATATTACCTAGTGTTAATTGCTTACCTAAATGTAACTCCTTATCTGTCCACAAATTGATGTCTACTAACCAAATATTTTCTCTCTAATAGCGTGGCTTATGTTCGCTGATGGATGTGGAATTATTGTTCCTCATCACCATATTCATTAAGTACATTCACCCGTATTGGCAGCCAAACTTTACCAAACTCTCTTTGACTTCCCCTCCTAGTCTAGACTTTCTTCGCTGTGGGATGCTGCTGTAGTCTCTCCACCCGATCTATTTGTAGAAACCCTCTGCCTACGCCCACCCTCCATCCCCACACTGTCATACACTATTTCTACCCCATACTCTGTGCTAGCATGTTCCTGCAATTCAAATAATTGCCACCATCGACATAGTTGTCTTGTCCATTACTCTACTTACCCTTGTAATAGTAACCTTACAAGCACACTGTATACCCAGTATGCTATTCTACAATACATGTATACTCTCTCTCCACCTAATCTACTACCAATTCTGTATGCATCATGTTTAAACCACATTATGTTTGTTTGTATTATGTACATTTACCCCATGTATGCTAGCAAGCTCATCATGATACATTTATGATTTCTTATTGCCCCCCCCCCCCACCACCCCCCCGCCCACTTTTTTTTTCTATCTCTATCCGGCCAGCCTCAAGCAGATGGGCCCCCCCTTTGGTGCCGCAGTTCTGCTTAAGGTTTCCTCCTGATTTAACAGGGGGGTTTTCCTTGCCCCCGTCGCCATTTTGCTTGCTTAAAGGGGGTTCAGGCTCTGTAAAAAGCCTTGAGACAATGTTATTGTTTTGGCGGCAATATAAATACAATTGGAATTGAATTGAAATGTTGTTTTGACAGAGAAGGTGAGAAAAGAGAGGAAGAATAACAGGTCTAAAGGGTGAAAACAGAAACAGGAAGTGAAAAGGTGCGTATAAATATACTAATGGCAGACCTCGTCCTGCTCGTCCTGCTCCAGGATGGCCTGCAGGAAGGCCCGACGCTCGTGGCTGGACGACTTCTGGTCGAACATGCCGGCCTCGATCACCTTCTGGTCCACGTTCAGCTTGTACTTGGCGGCGGCCAGGATCTTCTCCTCCACGCTGTTGACGGTGCAGAGGCGAAGCACGCGCACCTCGTTCTGCTGCCCGATGCGGTGGGCGCGGTCCTGGGCCTGAAGGTCCTGTAGACCCGGGGGGGATTACGGGGAAGGAGAGGAGAACTAGGATTAGTGAGAATCTAGGTGCATTAAATAGAAAAGCATTAATGTAATCTAGGTGCATTAAATAGAAAAGCACGACACAATTGACAGACTGAACTAATACAAAAATATTAAATGGTTAGTTTAACTAATAATAAACTAAGATAAATCAAATGGATTGTATCATAGGATTATATGGTACATCTCTTCAAGTTACAGAAAAAGCTGGAAATAAAAACGGTCAATATATTAAAAATAAAACAGTCTAATAAGTCCCAGCCAAAAGACCAGATGGTAGTTGTGAGAGGAGTTTCGTGTTGACTGAGATTAGTGATGGCCGGTAGTGCTGGTGGCTCGGAGTTTCGTGTTGACTGAGATTAGCGACGGCCGGTAATGCGGGTGGTTCGGAGTTTCGTGTTGACCGAGATTAGCGACGGCCGGTAGAGCTGGTGGTTCGGTACCTGGTGTGGGTTCCAGTCGCTGTCGAAGATGACCACGGTGTCGGCCGACTGCAGGTTGAGGCCCAGCCCGCCGGCTCTGGTGCTGAGCAGGAAGACGAAGTAATTGGAGGCTGGGTCATTGAAGGTCTTCAGCAGCATGCCACGGTCCTCAGCCTTAGTGGTGCCTACAGACAGAGCAAGAAGTCAGTGATCAGCACATGTGGAGCTAAACCAGCCTTAGTGGTGCCTACAGACAGAGCAAGAAGTCAGTGATCAGCACATGTGGAGCTAAACCAGCCTTAGTGGTGCCTACAGACAGAGCAAGAAGTCAGTGATCAGCACATGTGGAGCTAAACCAGCCTTAGTGGTGCCTACAGACCGAGCAGTCATTGATCAGCACACATGGAGCTAAATATGGGTTTGAAAGCTTGTTTGTGGAGGGAGAGGAATATAATGTATTACCACTAATAATGAGGGGAATTGATACTATTTCATATAGACATTAAAAGAGGCGCAAAGGTCCTAGAGGTAGAAACAGGAGGATGAGAGAGAAAGAGAGAAAAGAATACAGAAAGAAAGAAAGAAAGAAAGACAGAAGAGCAAGGGGAAGAGAAACCAATGGATCCCCTTCCCTCACCATCCAGACGCAGATACTTGAAACTGCGATAGGCAAAGTAGTCCTCCATGATGTTCATGAGGGAGGTCATCTGGCAGAAGAGCAGCACCTTGTGGTTGGTGACCAGGAGCTTGGGCAGGATGCGGTCCAGAAGCTCAAACTTCCCCGAGGCGCGATACAGGTCAGGGCTGGACAAGGAGGTCAGAGCACAACAGATTTTTTATAACTTTTTTTTAATTCCTTTTTTTATATTTGCCAAGGTATTGTGGGAACTGTAGTTTCTGGTGGCTACAAAACACACTAACCCTTGAACAAAGCCACCAGACAAGCCCAGATGCTCAGAGAAGGATTGCTGGGAAAAGGGAGACATCCAACATCATGTTATCATGATGACAGGAAGTGTTAGAGCCTATAAGCTTGCTCCATGTTATGGTATGGTAAACATCCACATATTTTGTACTGATCCCCAGTGTATGCATGGGACTGAGCCCAGATTTAGTCATGAAAACCCCATGAAAACCCCCCGCACCTCGATCTGCTGGAACATGTAGGGGTGATTGCAGATCTTCCTCAGCTGCACGATGGTGTTCATCAGAGCCTTGGTCCCTCCTTTACCCTGGAATAGAATTAAATCATTTCAGATTTATGGCACTCAATAGCTCCTCAGGCTTACCATATCTGAAACAGAAAGCAAATGTGGAGCCCATAGAGTCTCATAACTAGGTTAGTATATCACACACACACACACACACACACACACACACACACACACACACACACACACACACACACATACACATACACACAGCAGGTGGTAGCAGAACTTGTTGAACAGTTTGCAGAGCGGTGGTTCTTTATGTGGTAGAGGCTCATAACTAGGTTACATTCGCCACACACACACACACACACACACACACACACACACACACACACAGACCCGGCCACACACACACACACACACACACACACACACACACACACACACACACACACACACACACACACACACACACACACACACACACACACACACACTAACTACATCAACCAGAGGATGCTAGCACATCAGTCAGCCTCACCTTCTTGTCCTTCTCTGACCCATCCGTCAGCAGGACTCCTTTGGCCTGCATGTGGCGGTACAGCACCCTCTGCAGGGCTGACATGTCACACTTGATCACATACTCCACCTAGGGAGGCCACAGGGGAAAGGCCTTGGTCAGGAGGAAGTGGAAGAGGTCAGATCCAAAGACTAGCCATCATCTATGCATGAATAAGTATTGGCCAATAATTGGTTTAAAATATTTGCACACTGGCCATAATTGCCAGTTGTTAAAAAAAAAAACAATACACAATCGAGCTCAACAGAATGGAGGGATTTGTAAACCTTTAAAAAAGAAAGCAGAAAAGTTGTGTAAGAAGAAGCAATGAGTCAGTATTGGTGCTGGATATATCGGTCAGTTACTTTTTTAAATAATCAGATATAAATACTGGCCTATAAATACTAAAATAATCTATGCTGGTGCATCACTAGTTCACAGAGCTCTCGGTACCTTCTCAGGAAGCTGAGCCTCCACTTCCTTCTTCAACCTCCTAAGCAGGAAGGGGCGGAGCACCTTGTGCAGACGACGGATGATGAGAATGGTCTCCTCTTCATTCAGGTCCACCTGTGTCACGTAGGAAGAGGAAGTGATGTCGCCCCGAAGGGTGAGCTCTTCCCCCACGCATGAAAAGCCGTACGTCCTTTCACCCATTCACTCATTTTTAAAGAACTTATCCGTCTACCTGAGGTCACTCCGTCCATCCATCATCCTCTGGTTTACCTCAGGATTCACTCTCTCCACTCCAGTCTCCATCCTCTCAACCATAGGCGGAGATCCCGGGGGGGACATGTCCTCTTTTTGAGTTATTACGTCCCTGCATGTCTAAAGGATGGCAAAACTTTGTTGCGGGGGGAGGGGCGGGGACATCATCTGCATGTGAAAATGATGGCAGGAAGTCGTCACAGGGGAAGGGGGCGGGGTCATCCGCATGTGAAAAATATGTCAAAACTCCGTTGCGGGGGAGGGGGCATCTCCAATTTTCCTGTGTCCCCCCCAGGAATTATTCTCTGATATTTTACCGCATATTGTCCCCCCCTACGGCAAAATGGGATCTCCGCCTCTGCTCTCAACCCTTCCATCCAGCTAAGTCATACATCCGTCACTCCACTTATCCTCATGCCAGCCAGCACAACACATCCAGCAGCACATCCATGCAAACCCACAGCATCTGTTTCACACAGCCTCACAGTGGTGACGGTGTCAGACCTTCTCTCCGGTCATGGCGAAGGGCGCGTTGAACCACTGCTCGAAGGTGATGCAGCTCTTGAAGATGGTGGGGAGGAGGAAGTTGAGCAGGGCCCAGAGCTCGGGCAGCTTGTTCTGCAGCGGCGTGCCCGTGAGGAGGACGCGGCGGGGGGCCAGGTAGTGTGTGTTCAGCACCTGCGTCAGCTTGCAGTGGTGGTTCTTCATGCGGTGGCCCTCGTCCACGATCATGTACTTCCAGCGGATCTGTGTCCGTATACACACACGATCACACACACAGACACACAGACACAAACACACACGCACACACACACCCGTACACACACACGCACGCGCGCACACACACACACACACACACACACACACACACACACACACACACACACACACACACACACACACACACACACACACACACACACACACACACACACACACACACACAAACACACACACACACACACACACACACACACACACACACACACACACACACATACACACACACACACACAAACACACAATCATGCGCACACAGACACACACAGATACATGCACAAATACACACTCTCACATACAGGACAAACAGAGAATTTACATATTGAATGAAAAAAAATGCAAAATAACAAACAAAACAAACTGAAGAGGAAAGAGGCTCCATGTAGTCCTTGACTGCTAGAGTCTGAGGTCACCATGAGAGGCCTGGTATGTGTGCACCTACCTGCTCACTGTCAGTAGCCAAAGCGCAAATGAATACATGAATGCCTAGCGGATGCAAGGGGGGACAGGTGACCGCGCGAGCGCCGCTCAACTATATCCAACGCACCTACGAAAGAGCACTGACAGGCAATAGAGGGGACTTTAGGACCATGGGGGGTTTGGAGCAAAGGCTGGAGAGAGTGATGAATGATGGGAAAGCTTGGTTGATGAAGGCAGTGCAGGTGAATTGAGGGAGTATGCTAGAGGGAATGTTTTGCTGTACAGAACTGAACTGAATACAGGACAAATGGGATCTTTATGGCCAGACCTGAGCAGGTCTAAAACTCGTTACTCTGCACAGTGTAAGTTCTGTATGACTGAGTACAGTGTGTGTGTGAGTGTGTGTGAGGGTGTGTGTATTTGACTGGTGTAAGTTCCATACCTTTGCCAGGATTTGCTTGTCTTTGATAATGTACTCGTAGGTGGTTAAGAGTACATTGAACTTGCCAGTGCGCAGTTGAGGGACAAATGCTTTTCGTGCGGCACGGGATCCCTGAAAGAGAATGATTAAAACCAGAAACATTTGCTTTACTTGCCCCAGAGACCAACAAAGTACATAAATGTAGATTGAGCCTAAAATGACTTAAAGGCAGTTCATGTTTACTTCCAGCTCCAGGGTAAGATTAACACAACACTTCATTAAAAGGTTCTGAACATGCAGTCATTTGGAAAACTCCCTATTAACTGAGCTTGCAATCTTCAAAAAAAAATCCTTTTCGCTCTTGTTAAGAAAGCTCAGATTGTTGCACTGTTGCTCACCTTGTAGGAAACTTTCACCACAGACGGGGCCCACTTGTCAAATTCATACACCCAGTTGGAGAGCGTCCTGCCACACAAAACACAGAAACACACTTCAAAACACGCCTGCACTGCCCCCCTGTGGGAGTTAGTGGGAAGTGCAGTGAGCGTGTCTTTCAAACTTGATGCGTAGGACCACCAGAATGTCCCACACGTCAACTATAGCCCATGAGTCCCTTTAGAGAAGAGTTAGTTAGTACTTAACTTGCAATTACAGCAGTTACATTCCTGCACTTCTTTTTTCTATTTATTTTATCTATTTCATATATGAAGTAGTATTTATTGTTACACTAGGTCTCTATTAATCGTAGCTTGACTGTTCTCTCCCTTGTTCATCGCTTTGGACAAATGCGTCTGCTAAATGACTAAATGTAAATTGGAAGCAACTCATTCCTACTCTGAAATAGGGAGAAGGAGAGTAGGTTACTTGAGAGGGCTACTCTACTCACGAGAGGGGGACGGTGATGAGGAAGGGCTACTCTACTCACGAGAGGGGCACGATGATGAGGAAGGGCTACTCTACTCACGAGAGGGGCACGATGATGAGGAAGGGCCCGTTAAGGCTACTCACGAGAGGGGCACGATGATGAGGAAGGGCTACTCTACTCACGAGAGTGGCACGATGATGAGGAAGGGCTACTCTACTCACTAGAGTGGCACGATGATGAGGAAGGGCCCGTTAAGGCTACTCACGAGAGGGGCACGATGATGAGGAAGGGCTACTCTACTCACGAGAGGGGCACGATGATGAGGAAGGGGAGAGAGGCACGATGATGAGGAAGGGCTACTCACGAGAGGGGCATGATGATGAGGAAGGGTTACTCACGAGAGGGGCACGATGATGAGGAAGGGTTACTCACGAGAGGGGCACGATGATGAGGAAGGGCTACTCTACTCACGAGAGGGGCACGATGATGAGGAAGGGCTACTCTACTCACGAGAGGGGCACGATGATGAGGAAGGGGAGAGAGGCACGATGATGAGGAAGGGGAGAGAGGCACGATGATGAGGAAGGGTTACTCACAAGAGGGGCACGATGATGAGGAAGGGCTACTCACGAGAGGGGCTCGATGATGAGGAAGGGTTACTCACGAGAGGGGCTCGATGATGAGGAAGGGCTACTCACGAGAGGGGCATGATGATGAGGAAGGGCTACTCACGAGAGGGGCACGATGATGAGGAAGGGTTACTCACGAGAGGGGCACGATGATGAGGAAGGGTCCGTTGAGGCGCTTATACTCCATGAGGTGGGTGATGAGGGCGATGGTCTGGATGGTCTTGCCCAGGCCCATCTCGTCAGCCAGGATGCCATTCAGGTTGTTGTTGTAGAGGGACACCAACCACTCCAGACCCTGGATCTAAACAGGAGGAGGAAGATGCTTAATCATCTCCCATCTTATGGTCACTACTATCAAAGCAGCCTATGTGGCTGGCCAGGTACACACAGGTGCTTACTGAAATACCAAAGTAGTAGTTATTTAAAAAGGAATACACATAGAGCTCTTATCTAAAAGGTTGGCTATTAAGTGTTGGAATGGGAGAAGAGTGTGCAACCTTCATATGTCAGGTTTTGTGTAGCATGCTATGCGAACACCTCAAGAGTAGCTGTGCATTTCCTGTATTCTATGTTTGAGGCTGTAATCTAAGCACTGTAAAGGTCATGACCTGACGGGCTCCTGTCGCCTAGTGTGTCTGAGACGGTGAGTGATAGTGAGTTTTTAAACCTTCAATTCAGTTTAATGTGTGAACAAAACTGAATTTACACTAAGCAAAAACTAAATTTGGTCACGGCAAAGAAAATGCCTACAACACAGTGGTCAACCATTTCATGAACTGCAGAAAGAGTAGAGCTGCATTTTTTCCTTCTGGATGAAGTAGAAACAATATACGGGAAGTTACTGTGACATGCAAAAGACTATTAAAAATAGTGACAGCAAACTAGCAAATGCAAGTCATTACAGAGGAGAGGAAATGCAAGTCATTACAGAGGAACCATTTCTGATCACGGTGGCAGTAGACCACAGCTGGCCTTAGAGTGAGCTGGAAGTGTCACCTGGTAATGCTTGAGCTGGCCGTTGACCAGCAGGGAGGACTGCTTGTCCACCTTCTCGGTGACGGCGTGGGCCACGGCGTAGTAGGACTGCAGGCCGCGCTCGAAGGCTGCATTGCTGTACTCATCGTCCACATCCTGTTTAGCATTACTGCAGCACAAGGAAAAAGTGCGTAAATACACAGACGTACACACACACACACACACACACAAACACACATTCAGACACAGACACACACACATTTTGACACAGACACACACACACACTCACACACACACACTCAGACACAGACACAGACACTGACACAGACACAGACACAGACACAGACACAGACACAGACACAGACACAGACACAGACACAGACACAGACACAGACACAGACACAGACACAAACACACACACACACACATACAAACACAAACACAAGCACATGGGCACACACACACACACACACACACACACACACACACACACACACACACACACACACACACAAACAGTTGTTAAAACTGACACGAATAAGGGACACACTGCCTACAGCTGCCTCTAGCTGTGGTTGTTCATGATACCGGGTCCTCTATATTCATGACTGAACAAAGACGAGTTTGGTGTCCATGGACTTGCCCTTAAACCTATAACACTAGCCTTATTGGTGTTTGCAAAGACACCATGTGCATGTGTGCAGGGACCCCGTGTCTCTTACTCAATGATGTCTCGGGCGTCCACCTCGTCAACTTCTTCTTTGTCGGGGTCGCTGATTTTTTTCTTGTCGTCCACAGCAGCCTGAGAGGACTGAGGCTGCTCATCCTCTTCCTCCTGTGACACAAATGACCAGTGTCACACACACACACATGGCCAGAGTAACCTCTGCAGTGTCTCACACACACACACACACACACACACACACACACACACACACACACACACACACCCGTACACACACACACATCAGAGTAACTTCTGCAGTGTCACACACACACAAATGACCAGAGTTACCTCTAAAGTATCACACACACACACACACACACACACACACACACACACACACACACACACACACACACACACACACACACACACACACACACACATTACAAACATAAATCTCAACCTTTCCAACTTAATCAGTTTGAATGTGAGCAATAATTCTGCCTCTGTCATCATGCACATTGCAAGCTAGTCATTGACACCCTCTCGTTTTCAGCTTCTGAAGCATTTACTACTATTGAAAACAAAACTCAGTACACTGCACCATGCTAAAATAAAGACATTAGCAGTCAGTGTCTTTTAACCTGGAAAAACACAGGACTGTTGGAATTCAAATGAAATTCAAACAATTCTAACTTATGACCAGCCATAACACAGTTCCTGAGCTGAGACATATAGGCCTCTATAGTAACACTAGCCAATGCACCGTTTGAGACATTTAATAGCAACAGAACACTGTTACCGCAGACATTTTACACAGGAGCTGAACTGAGAGACAGAATCTCATACCTCCTCTTCCTCAGAGCCAGAGTCCTCGCTGTCTGACCTGGGTGCCACTTCATAGCTGAAAGAGAGAGAGAGAGAGAGAAAGTAAGAGAGAGAGAGAGAGAGTGAGAGAGAGAGACAGAGAGAGAGAGAGATCATGGAGGAACATACAGGTGTGGTTATATACACAGAGATTCAGAGATTAGTGGCAGCTCATAAACCTGCAATCTTCTTGTCTGTCTTAATCCCTCTGCTAAATCCGCTTAATCCCAGCTCTCTTCACAGAGGACTCACCCTGGGTTCATCTCCAGCCAGGTCTCCAGCTGCCCCGCCTTTGGTGCCTCCACCCCGGTCAGGACCTTCCCGCTGTCCACGTGGATCACCTTCACCGGCAGGTCACTCATCTGACTGGTCTCATCCAGGGCCTGGAAAGGTCGTGCAGAGGGACAAGTAACCATGGGAACCTTTGAGTGTGCGTCCACTGAATCTGGGACACCAGCAAATAACATTCCTTATTCTTTTTTGACGATTTTATCAATTACTTTGGAAAATGAAAACATTTTGTTCTTTCTTCAATGTTTTGATCAAATACAGCAAAGCCATTTTGAAAGAAGCAAACCAAGCCATAAAGAAGGGTGGGCTGTTGCTTAGGTCTCTCTTGTGCTGATTGGCTGCCGTATCGGCCCAGCCAATGACAATGGTATTTAGGTTTCTGTGCTCACACGTACCTCTCCATCGGGCCCCACTCCTCCTGCCTGACCTTCAGCATTCTCCACCTTCTGTCAGGGGAAACAGAAAGCATCTTACCCAACGACAGTGGTACAGGAGGTAGAGGAGTCGTTTAGTAATCGGGAGGTTGGAAGGTTGCTAGTTCGATTACCCACTCCTCCCTAACAAGTGTGTAAGTGTCCTTGAGCCAGACACTGAACCCCTAAACTGCTCCTGATGTATAAATGCAAAATTTCTTTTAGGTCACTTTGCTAAATGACTAAATGTAAATGAAATGTCTCATACAGTGTCATCTATTTAGCAACCATTCTTAGTTAGACCAGCCCACTGTGCAAAGTAGACAATACAGGCAGGTCAACGATATGACGTAAATGCTACAGATTCTTATCTGGAGTTGGAGTGACAAGGTATGCCGTCTGTCTGAGGTAGTTCTTTAGTTACCGTCGTCTTCTTTTTCTTCTTCTTCTTCTTCTTCCCCTTTAGGGCTTGCACGGCCTTGTGGGCGCGCACCAGGTCGGTGAGGTTGGCCACGTACTCGTCCGTCTGCTGCAGCAGGTAAGCCAGGCGCTTGTCCTTCTTCTGGTCGATGAGCTTACGGTAGCCTTCCTCATCCTCGGCCTGGGGGAAGCACGCTCAGTTAAGTTAAGTTTAGTGTGCACTCTCTTGTAAAAACTCAAATCTGATTCATTGGCTTGACTGTAATAATGGGCAGTTGGTCAGATAATGGATTTCCTGTGTGTGTATGTATGTGTGTGTTTGTAGGTGGTCTGTTAAAAACTACTGTGTTGTGAAAGTGTGTGTCTGTGGGCATATCATGTTTACATTTTCTGGATAAGTGTGTGTGTGTGTGTGTGTGTGTGTGTGTGTGTGTGTGTGTGTGTGTGTGTGTGTGAGTGCGTGTTTGTGTATGTGCGTGTGTGTGTGTGTGTGAGAGTGTGTGTGCGTGTGTGTGTGTATGTGCGGGTGTGTGTGTGTGTGTGTGTGTGTATGTGCGGGTGTGTGTGTGTGTGCGTGTGCGTGTGTGTGTCTATGTGTGTGTGTGTGTGTGTGTGTGGGTGTGCGTGTGTGTCCTCACCATCAGTCTCCTCATTCTCTCTTTCTCGATGCGCTCGTTCTCCTTCTTCTGCTCGCGCTCAGTGTTGGCGTGGTAGGTGGCCACAGCTTTGGTCAGCTTCTGGATCTTGCCTGTGATGGAGCGGTGGAACTCCTTGAAGTCCTTAGCATGTGCGAGGATGCTGTTCAAATACTCCTGTACGGAGAGACAGGAGATTCAAAAAGTACGTCCCAAAACACCATTCTCTCCACGTAATAAAGTCTGTAAGTTCACCTCCACACCTCATTGACTAAAAACCCACACCTCATTGACTAAAAACCCATATCTAACTGAGAGAACACTCTTCTAATTCCCAGTATTATAAAACTGGGGCTATGGATAGAGGTCAAGATGCTGTGCAAACAAAGTGCCTCTAAGGCAGTGTGAGGTGATATATCAAGCTTGAATGAACAGTCAATATTTTATGAGTTCTACTCCGAGTTCTAGCAGAGGTCTAATCAATAACATCCTACCTAAGCATGTTCTAATGCATGGTTTAAGCGTGTTCGAATGCATGGTCTAAGCGTGTTCAAATACATGATCTAATGCGTGGGTTTCGCAGTGGCTGGGCCGTGGATGTGCTGACCTGGTGTTTCTGGCGGCGCTTGCGCTCCCTCTCGATCTTCTGCTGCTTCTCCAGCTTCTCGGTGATGCGAGCCTCGCGCAGGGACTGCCGCTTGCTGCGCTTGTAGGCCCGCGCGTCCAGGGCCGTCTCCAGGGCCGTGTCCCGCCGCATACACACCACCACCTCCTGCCTCAGCTGAAGGGTGGGAGAGAAAGACAGAAAGAGAGAGAAAAGGAGAAAGAGAGAAAGAGAGGAAGATAGTGAGAGTGACAGAGATGGATGAAAACTATGGAGACTTGCTTGAGGAGTAGATACCATGTTTTAATTTCTAAGGGGAAGGGGCAATTGCTTTTGAAAAACATTCAACATTCCCCAATTAAATAAAATCCCCAAATAAGCAAAACCATAGTTAATGATGATACAATGTCTGCAGTGGAGTTCCTGTGTCCAGTGTTTGGTGAGCATGTACCTGTCTCTGGAAGTTAAGCAGCCGCAGGGCTTTGAGCTCTATGGTGAGCATGTACCTGTCTCTGGAAGTTAAGCAGCCGTAGGGCTTTAAGCTCTATGGTGAGCATGTACCTGTCTCTGGAAGTTAAGCAGCCGCAGGGCTTTAAGCTCTATGGTGAGCATGTACCTGTCTCTGGAAGTTAAGCAGCCGCAGGGCTTTAAGCTCTATGGTGAGCATGTACCTGTCTCTGGAAGTTAAGCAGCCGCAGGGCTTTAAGCTCTATGGTGGCTTTGGTGCGGAGGTCTCCAGCCAGGGAACCCGGGAGGTTCTCAAGTTCCTGGATACGATGTGTGATGCGGGCCTCCAGTCTGAGAGGGAGGGAGAGAGGGCATGGGGGTCAGAGGGCACGCTTAGGATGTGGGGTCAGAGGTGCATTACCCACAAGTCCGCTTGGAGAGAGTATTCAACAGGTTTGTGTCCCAATCATTTTCAATGACAGGCACCTCTTTCAGGAAACTTTGTTTGAACTTGAATTTAAATCGTAGCATTAATTCTAAAGAAAAGTTACACTTTAATAATACCCTTTAAAATTAGCCAATAATACAAGGCTTTAAACTGTTGTCTTTATAATCTTTAGAGTGTATTGACGCCACGTGTTCAGTAGTCCAACACTACCTGTACTCTCTCTCCTGGAGGATATCCACTGGGTCCAGACCGCAGGGCTTCTGTATGGGGGTGATGCGGATCTGCTTCTGGTGCAGAGACACCATGGATGTGGGATGGCCGGGTTGCCCTGGCATCTGGTTCTGGGAGTGCATGACTGGGGAGGACGCAGAGGGCACTGAGGGGGGAGTGGGGGAGGGTCTGCCCGTGGGCTGTGGGGGGATCAGCTTCTGGGAAGCGTTGGAGGGGGTGGCAGCATTCCCCATGTGACCTACAGCACAGGAGAGTGTACAGTAGAGTAAGAGGTGGCCTTTAACGTGCCTGCATTATGTAATCACTTAAAAAACACTTGAAATGATATACAATACCCTTTTACAATGAAATACTTCAATAAAAAAACTTTCCAAATGAAACATATATTAAGTATTCAAACTTTGCAATTCTTGGGTGACTGACCATTTCAGGTGTGTTCTGTGACTTACCCTCAGGCCAGTTTTTGGGGGGTCCACTGGGAGGCTGTCCCTGCATGTTGGGACCCCCTGAAGGACCACCCATTGGCATGTTGGGCCCCACCATTCCTTAAAGAAATCATTGTCAAGTCACATCACTATTTATTGAACTAAACATTCAGAATGACTGTTAGGGAGGTCACCGATAAGTCAGAAAATACAAAGTTTCAGATAGTTTTGTATGAGCAACTGCAAGTTCAAAATAATTAATGGAAATTTGTGACACTGAATTTCTGATAATGCACATTACAAACTGGCATATCTCCAAGAAGCAGGTCAATAGAATATTTGTTTGGTTTGTTTATTTATTGTTCTTTTGTATTCTGTAGCCTCAGTCAGGGCATTGCTGCATAAGAGCCCTGTGCTCAGTCAATTCACCCTGAATAAACAATGATGATGGTATGTTAATTGCTGTCTCAAAATAACAGTAACATTTTCTTGTTTGGTTCCCAGTGCTCCTCTCACCGTGACCTCTGCTGAACCCAGCGCCCATGGGCCCAGGGCCTGTGGGTGCACCGGTGCACGGGGGTATGGTGGGCATGGGCTGCTGCTGCATCCCTGGCATGGGCTGTTTGCCCTGCACTGCCATCTGCAGGTGGTCCGGAAGAGGCTGCCCACGTGCCAGGATCTTGTAGGCCATGATCTGAGCGCGTAGCTGGTGCAGCTGGTTCTGGTTGAATGGGGTGGGCCCGCAGGTGCTGTCCGTGTTAACAGGAGCGCAGCCGGGTCCCCCGACTGACACCACCGAGCGGGTCGGTTGGCTCATGGGCTGGGGCTCGCTGGTCTCCATGGGCCCAGAACCAGGCCCAGAGGAGGAAGAGGAGGGCAGGAGAGGACCTGAAGGAGGACCACTGCCAGACACTGGACTAGAACTGTGCTCTGAGCCACTCAAATGAGATGGATAACCTGCAGAGAGATGGAGGAGAACCAGAAAACAATTGAGAGCTTCTCATGATTTCTTGAGATCTATTCTACAGTAGCTGAATAGGAAGCAGTTTAAGTTTCTGCAGTACAGTGCAGTAGATGCAGCCTGATCCAGTTTCACTTAAATACACCATGCATCTGCGGACCTTGGGAGTGTTGGTCCATGGGACTTGGAGGCGGCCCCATGCCTCCATGGCCTCCAGGTCTCATAGACATCCCCTTCATCTGACTGAAGCGAGGGTCCTCAGCGATGTTCTTCTCCAGCGTACCCTCCACAGGCTGCTAAGAAACACACCATACATGGTCAGTCTCAAGTTTGAGGCAACAGACTTTAAACAGTGTAAGACAGTGGTTTTCCATAGTCAAACGGAGGTCTTACTTTGTGTAACTGATGCATGTTCTCCTGGGTAAACCCTGGTGGTCCTGATGGAGGGATGGCGTGGGCTGACGAGGTGGGCGGGCCCGGGCTGCGACCCATCATGCTGTGGGCGGAGCCAGGGGAAGGGCCAGGTCTGGGGGCCCCTCCCTCTGGAGGATCAGGAGTGGACATTCCTTTCCCTGGAGAGCAAAAACTCTTCATCAAGTGGTGTCTGAAGAGTTTTATAATTTGCTAAGAAATGTTGGTGTTATGCAAACTGGTACATTATATCAACAATCCTACAATTATGTTAAGTATTATTCCAAACCTAAGCCATAACAATAACTGACTCTGACTGCATTTAGTTCTTGAACTGTATTGCCTCCACTTATTGTGGTTTCTTTTGTCTGGAAAGTGAAATGTATTAAAAAAATAATTAATTCAAACCCTTCTGGTAGTCCAAATTAATTGGAAGTTTTCAGATTGTTCTGGGTATGTTTGAGGATTACAAGCTAATTGCATGGCCGATTCTGGAGTACATTTACGCCTCTTATGTAGTGTATGACAATTTGGACATAGTGCAGAGAACTGTCATGCATCCCTTTCTTAAAAGGCCCATCTCTGACCATAAAACGACTGTCTACTGGATAGGAGGGACACAAGATTTGGGAAAACGCATTCGAGAGGGAGGCCATTTTATAAACCAGCAAAGAAGGCTAAACCGTGAAAGACAGTAATAGAAATATCCAGCAAACTGCGTCACGTAGATATCTTGACTTGCTCCAGGGTTCTTTTAATTAAGCAATCATCACAGAAGACGATTATAATTGCCAGCCAATTCTAGCCATCAACTCACTTTGCGCACCCTCCCACCGCCCCCTTCGGCGCAACACGACTGCCTCAGCGTAAGAAAAAAGAAAACTAGGATCCTACCCTAACGACCAAAGTATCATTAATGATATCGCTAATATTGCTTTGCACAGCAGCATTACGAGAGGTATTCCGAGATCGCGAAATGTAAATTCAGCAAGGATATGGCCGCGTTATTTGATCAAAGCCTGGGAATGCTATTTTGGTGCAGCAACTGACTTACCAGCAATAAGCCAAGTCGTGGCGATGTATGCTGCTCAGTGTCTTAATAATGCCAAGTAAATACAGCAGCCATTTTTATGGACACATTAACTGTATTGTACGCTTGAGACAGGCAGGAAAGGCGAGTCTACTCAGGTTTCTTTCTTCGCAGAAGCCTGCATCAGTCTATGGAACGTCCGTGTGGACAAAAGAGATTCAGAATTCAGCTCAAACTAGCAACCGATGAGGAATTCCACAGCCACTGTAGTCTGCGCTTTACTGTAGGCTCCCAAAATCGAACAGTAAATGAGAGCGTCAATGATCGCATCGCACCCAAGCATAGGCACAGGACAACTTCAGCAACTATGTTGTAGGTATGTGAAATAGCACAAGTGACCTGTAAATAGTCCCAGTAAAAACTCTTTACTCAGTTAAACCTAAGACTGTAACAAAGTCCCAAAATTAACATGAAATAATAAGTGATAACATACAAACGTAAAAAAAGAATAGGCTAGGCCTCCTTTAATTAAATGTAATGCAAACTGGACAATGTAATGCAATTGCATGCTAGATTAATGCAAACTGTACAATCAAGCCATGTTTTTATTTCTATCCTACAGTTTATGAGAACATTGCAAACCACACACTACCTAAATGTTGTCTCTCCATCCATTTGAAGATTTTTAGGACCCATACAAATAGTATGGTGTGAGGCAAATATGTGTTTTTTAACTGCATCAAACATTGTTCTCGACGTTTTAAAAATGATGCATAGCCTGGGTTTATGTTCTGCCTGAAACACGCACATACTTGAATAATCAAGATCTGGTAAATTGATCCATGAAATACTTAAATAAATCTAGTCATGAGATAGGAACGTTCTTTCAGTAATTATAAGGGTTTACAGTGTTGTCTTGTCGGTAAATGGTGATACTTTTAGAGGCCGTTAACTGTAAATATCCCCCCAAAAATGTCAATGAATAAATGCATTAAAACGTGTAGTATTATCTCAGAATTGAGTTATGATTTATTTATTTTTTTGCTCAATATTCACGCTTCTGCTGATTCAAACGGACAAACAGTTAATGTAAGCAATCAAGATATTACAGTGGATGTTGCTCTGATGGTACTGGCCTGAAATTCCAGACGTTTGCTAATTTGCGACAGCTGCTGCAAGGTTTGTGGCGTGTGAAAAAGGTCGGGTTACCAAGGGAACTTCGGCGGTCTTAGCGCGAGCTTGCACAGAGCAGGCGAGGTGGAATGATGAAACACAGGTAACACAATAGGTAACTTAAATGCTCGGTTTTGTAGTAAACAACATGCTGTCTTTTGTGTGTGGCATCTGTTCGTTCCTTGTCAATGGGTTTTTATTAAGTAACTGACAATAACTACCCCCTTATCATTTCACAATACAGTTGATGTAAGCGGTGGTGTTTACCAACAGTTAGCTAACGCTAGCTCAATTGTATAACGTTATCCAATGCAATGTTGCTGGTTGCTAGTGGGTAGTTTAGCTTCCCTCTCAGCTAATGTCTAATGATAATCAGTCTCAGGTTTGGTTAGTAAACATGATACAATTTTATCATCAACTCTCTCTTCTAGATGACAAGAGAGAACGTTAACCAAACCGTGAACTCTTGCGAAATATCGACACTATTGTTCAGTGCTCCTAGTGTGTACACGTCCTAACCAATAACAAAGGAGCGCAAGATAACGAATCCTAACCATGTTCGTAACAGTATACAATAGCAAGGACATTTTCTTTTCAATTACTTCGCTACCTTGATCACTTCAACAGGCTAATGTTAAGCTAGCTTATCAGTGTTGCTAGCTTGGTTAGCTAACGTTAATAAGGTAATGTGAGAGACTACATTTACTGACTGATGTGGTAATCAAGTTAGCTATGCTGTGAGAGTTACATATCATGTTAGAGGTTGACGCTACTTAGTCATCTTGGGCTATTCACGGTAATGTGTGGATTACTGGGGAGCTAGCCTGCTTACTTGCTAATATCAACAAAGAGTTTCGTTTTCCCTCGCAGAAAGCATGAACGACGAGAGTTTTGAGAGAATGGTGAGACACCCGTGCAGGAAGCAAAATGGAAGGACTGGGGAAGGAAAGGTCGATATGCAGCGCTAGATCCTTCTCATGGCTCGAGCCACCAGAAAATGTAAAGGTAACCTTAGCACCGCCATCCAAGTTTTGGAAACTCTCCGATTGCTTCTCTTCAACTGTCCCTTCTACTGGAAACCAGGTGAGACCACTAGACTTGACTACCATTAATTGTGCTGTACGACATTAATTTAGCGATGTCCTTACGAGGGGAACACTATGTTTACGAATCCCGGCCAGGCTGCAAGTGTTTGCATTACTGTTTTCACAGATATGTATTCATGTAAAGACAATTATAAATCACCTACTTTTCTATCACCTGTGAAATGACTAATAAGCTTATGGTGTCAAATAAAGGCTCTGATCTTGCAGTCGTTAATAGTAATGCTTAATTTAGCATTACTGTACAATTTCCTGTGTACATAAATAGGCAATTAGATTTAACATTTTTTTTGTTAAAACAATTACTAGTAGTTCTGCCTCTAGATTTTTAAATATGAGGCAGCGTGTTGATCTTCCTCCGTTGTGTTTTCTCGTGCTTCCACACAGAAAAATTACATGGACAGTCAACCGCCTGTGTTGGAGCTGAAAGATGTGCCCCCGCCTCCACTGCCTGCTGCCTCCCAGCCTTTTCCGCTCGCCCCCCTTCCGCCCTGCCTCCCCTCGCGAGGCTCCCTAGCCCCTCCACTACAACCTGGTAGCCCCAAAGTAAGCACCTGTTCCCACTGCGAGGCCAGCCTGCACCCCCAGTCCGGCCTTGACCTGCTGGGGAGCCAGGCTCGTGGGTTTGGAGATCTGTGCGGTGGAGGTAGTGCTGGTGGTGGTTCTTCTATTCTCTTCTCCAAACCCTTAGGCGCTGCTCATGCCTGGGCCGCATGCCAGGCAGCCTCCTCTTCGTCCAACACCTCCACGTCCTCTCCCTCCTCCTCCTCCACAGTCCCTCATCACCTCTCTCTCTTATCTGGGCACGCGGGGCAGGTGCCTTCCTCCCTCCCTTCTGTGGCCACCTCACAGCCTGTGGCCTCCCTCTCCCAGCTGCCCTGCTGCTCAGGGCTCCTGAAGCCCCTTCACGCCCCCTCCTGCCCCCAGCTTTCCCAGGCCTATGGGCAGCCCATGTACGGGTCATGCCCTGCGGTCCCGTCCTCTGGGTACTACCGCTATGATGGGGAGCTCGGCTCCGGGACGGCAGGGAAGCAGCCTCAGCACCCCCACCATCACCATCACGGTGGCCTCTCCACCTCACCAGCACCCGTCTGCTCGCACCCTTTGCACCACGGTATCAAACGCACAGTCTGTCTGAAAGGGGTGCACTACTGCCAGGGTTGTCTGAGCAAGGTTGGTTGAACTATGTTTTTTGTATAAGAGACGCTTACAGGCAGAAAGTCAGCTTGGGTTGTTTTTATCCCCAGATGCAGGTCCACAGCTTACACAGTAATCGTGTGAAATGTGTAATTACATGTTGGTGCCATCATTGGTTTTCCTTTCATCAATTTAGCCTTGTGCATTTGTTATATACATTTTAATTTCCTTAGAGCTGAGGGAAGTAGTCATTAGAGTGTAATGTCTTTAGAAAAGGACCTTGTAGGCAGTGGTCATGTGATGTGTGTTTTGATTTATGTTGCCTGAACACTTTCAGCCTGCTCAAGGTTTGGTCTCGGAGCCAGCTAAACTCTGGCCCAACATCCCCCCTCCTCACGCCCAGTCCGCCCCCATCCCCGTGCCCATGTGCAACGGCTGTGGTGTGACCGGAGCCTCCACAGATGGCCTGCTGCTCCTGGGGTCCAGCCTGGGCAAAACCGGCCAAAAATACGGTCAGTGTTCATCGACTCGGGAGTTTGTTGGGTGTCAAATTTGTCCTGGTTCCTGGTCCAGTCTATAAGTCTTTTGAAAAAGTGTTTGACGTATATAAGCTCTGAAATGTGTATCGTAGACTCGGAAGCACCTGGAATGTAACGTCTTTGACTTGAGTGTAAATGAGCTATGCCTTCATCTTGAGCTCCAATTGAGAGCTGATTTTTGACCTGCGTGTCTGTGTGTGGGTGTGGGGGTGTGGGTTGCAGGTTCACCAGACAGTGGCACCCAGGAGAGCCTGCCACCGGTGGGCGTGTTCTGGGACATAGAGAACTGCTCGGTGCCCACCGGTCGCTCGGCTGCCAGTGTGGTCCAGAGGCTCCGCGCACGCTTCTTCCCCGGGCACCGTGAGGCTGAGTTCATCTGTGTGTGTGACATCAGCAAGGAGAACAAGGATGTCATCCAGGAGCTAAACAACTGCCAGGTACACTTTTTAAGTGGATAACCTCATAGTTTTCAATGAAGGAAAACACCCATTTCTAAGTTAATTGAGATGGAAGAATCTTGAAGATGAGTAGTGGGAATCTTCGCTTAGTATAGATAAACTCCAAGACACTCAGCAAAAACTTAAACGTTTTATTACCAATCTGCCAGTGGCGACCTAGCTCTCAGACATAGTCCCCAAATAGACACAACACACACAGCCTACTATTCAGTGATCACACAACTGGTTTTCAATGGAAAGTTACTGTTTGGCCCTGAGGCCTCGTGGTGTGAGACGGTTCCTGGGGAGCAGAGTTACGCAAGGACAGGCACAGGGCTGAAGTTTAGAGGGAGGGGGAGAGCAGGTGCAGCCTTATCTCTCGACTGCGGAATGCTCCAGAACAGGACAAAATCTTTAACCCGTAAGAGATTACGTCAGTTGTTATCTTTTCATTGCAACTGACATAAATTTGCAATCTCACCGTTAGAACTTTGAGTGATTTTGAGTCAGCCAAAACAGCATGGCGTTTTTGTGGGTTTGGCCGACCATCGGGCATTTTATTAATTAATCCAATTGGTTTTATCTTTTGCTCCCAGGTCACTGTTGCCCACATCAACGCCACAGCAAAGAATGCCGCTGACGACAAGCTGCGCCAGAGCCTGAGGCGCTTCGCCGACACTCACACCGCCCCCGCCACCGTGGTGCTGGTCTCATGTGAGTAGCCTGGTTTAGTGTGGTCCTTGGGCCTGCGTCCACTCGGGTCATCCCTGAGGACTTCTGGCTTTACCCCCCCCCCCAGACACCAAAATATGCATACAGCCAGTTTAATTTGTCTTGGTTTCAGGTCTGGACTTTCTAAGGACAGATTGAAATAATGTAGAATTTGACAAGAAAACGTGAGTTCAGTGCTTCGTGTTGTCTTCACAGCGGACGTCAACTTTGCCAGTGAGCTGAGTGACCTCCGCCATCGCCATGGTTTCCAGGTGATCCTGGTGCACAAGAACCAGGTGTCCGGCGCCCTGCTCCAGCACGCACATCGCCATGTGGCCTTCGAGGAGTTCCTGTCTGGCCTGCCGCCAAGGATGCCGTTGAAGTCTCAGGTAGGACCACGGAGCCCTGTAGTGCCTTCACCAAATAACAAGATTACATTTCAATCTGTTACCTTTGGTGCCTTACATTCTGTTAATTAGTTAACGTGTACAGACTGGAAAAACAACCTTACCGCAGTTCCATTGAGCATGTTGTAGGTCTTGTTTGAAATTAGCTCTTGCCTTCAGGGAGTGTGATGTGCCGTGTCCCTGAATAGGGGTTGTGTGTGTGTGTGTGTGTGTGTGTGTGTGTGTTTCATGCCCTGTTTGATGCTGAAAGGCCATTTTACTACAAATCACCCAAAGGAACCCCTTCAGCTCTGCATGGGGTGTTTTAAACTAACCCCAAACCACCACACTGCCGTAGCCAAACTGAGGCCAATGCTAACTGTCAGCAAAGAGAACGCTTATTTGCATGTAGATGCAAAGTGGGACAGAAATGCAGTACAGTGTATCTTCATAAGTGCCTCACTAGCTGACAAGCACACACGGCCATCACACTTGCACACATGTGTGTATATACACAAGTGATGCACCAAAGTGACTGACTGATTTATTTATTTTTGCTGAAACTAAATGGCATTGACTTTAAGCAAGCTTTTTACATATTAGTTTTACTGAAACTGATTTAGGCCAGTCTGGTGTTTTTAATATCAATGCCTTCGGTTCAGGTTGGCTAACCTCTTTTATCATGTGACCTTAAACACAGCATGCCCACTTTGTGTCTTTTTATGATTTTATCTTTTAGTGTAGAGAACTGTTTTAATTAGCACAGTAGAACCGAACAGCACATGATTGTGTAGTTCTGTGCCTTTAAGTATGTTTTGGTCATGTAGATTAAGGCCAGCATGATAGTCCTATTCTGCTAGCATTGTCCTGCACCAGCAGATGGCAGCTTGCTATTAACTGAACAGCATGCAGACGGTACTGCCTGCCTTAAAGCGCAGCCGGACGCAAACCTAAACACTGGTCACAGTTTGGTTAATAATATATTTATAAGTCATGTGGCTTAACACATGTGTTGGCATTGGCATTTATGACTGAAAGTATAAGAATTCTGTGTATCCCTAATACACACACTTGATTTAAATCCTTTGAAAACCAACCATAACGTAAAACGCTCTTAGTCAGAGCTGACCTGGTCGAACATCCCTTATATTTGGGCTCTTTGACTGTCATTGTGGAGAAACAGAACTGACAGCCCAGTTAGCCCGCAAACACATCGAGAGTGGTCCATTTCTCTTTGCCTTCCACCAGCCCGGTTTCAACATTCTGTTTGTCCACAACCTGCCCACCAACCGCGACGGCAAGAGCGTGGCCAACAGGCTGAGGCGCCTGTCGGACAACTGCGGCGGCAAGGTGCTGGGCCTGTCGGCTGGCACGGCGGTCCTGCGCTTCAGCTCCCTGGAAGCCGCCGAGCGCGCCCGCAAGCGCATGGAGAACGAGGACGTCTATGGCTGCCGCATTCACGTCTCGTTCTCCCCTGAGGAAGAGCAGGAAGGAGGAGGAGAGGAGGAGGAGGAGGAGGAGGGAGACAATGAAGACGACGACTCTGTCAGACGTGTCCAGCTGCCCTCTGTCCTCCCCTTGTCCTCCTCCTCCTCGCTGTCCGCTGCACTCTTCCTCCCGGTGGAGAAGCCCCGCTCCCCCCGCCGGCCGCGCCGTGCCGGTGCCGGAGCCCATATCCGGCCGTGCCAGGCGGCCAGCTACACCGTGCCCGAGCGGCCCTACAGCCCCAGGAAAGGCGGTCCGCATGCTGCCAGCAGGCCCACTCAGGTCAGCATGCATGCATGCCCGTGGCGCCCGCATGCCCGCAGCGCCCCGCATGCCTGCCCCCTCCGCCCTCATGCTCTACTCATACCTACCCCTGCTTGCTTGCTCCTCTGCCAACCTTCATCATCATCATTACCATCATCCTCATCCTTATTCATCTGCCATTTGCCCTGCTCCTTGGCCTAACTCCTCCTTGCTCCTTCTAGCTTTTAGAGGATCCTGTCTCCTGTCCTGCATTGGCATGCTGCTTGCTAACCCTTGTGCTAACATATGGCATCAGATAGAGGGAGTGGGTTGGAAAATGGGAGATGACTAATTCTAATACTTAGTATTCAACATGCATGCAGTTAAATTGACGGATAGGATGGACTAACATATCTGTGCTGTGACATACATATGTCCTCTATGTATGTAACCCGTTTAAAGCAAACTCTTTACCCAATTTCAGTGAATACAGATTTTTCCGTTTTCCTCCCATCTCTGCTATTTTGATCCATCATTTCCCTGCTTGCAGCTTGTCTTTTCATGCCAGATAGCGCTGGTGTTGGAAGCTTGCTTCACCCTTTAACATGTGATGTGGCTGTCCTCTTGGCTCAGGAGCTAGGCCCTGCGGAGACCAAGCCCAGGATTGGCTTCCTGTCGGACAAAGGACGCACCGCCTCCGCCTCACCCCACAGCAACGAGGAGACGACCCTCCAGAACCACCAGAGAGCCGGCCTGGCAGGAGACGCTCCTTACCGCGGCAAGAGGTACCCAACTATACATCAATGATCTGACCAGCTGCTTATTGGAAAAATGTAACATTTCAGTATCATTTGGTGGCTTCAGTCAGTGAAGGAATCCTAAACCCCTTTTTAAAGTGATTTATTTCATTAATTGAATTAAAGTCTCTTCCAAATGCTTTTGTCTACTTGATCTTGGTGGTCTCCACCATGTGGTTCTCCGTGCTAGAGTAGAAGTTGTGATCAAATCTAGTGCTGTAGGCATGCATGTGGATGGATGGTCCACAGGATGGAATGCTACCTGTATGTGAGCCACCGTGACTCAGCATGTTTCTGTCATGCCTTTGCCAGGAGGGACCTGTCTGGGTCTCCTCACGCCTCTGCCAGGAGGGACCTGTCTGGGCCTCGCAGTGCCACCGCCTCCCCCGCGGAGCCCTTCACGGTCAGCACGCCCTCGGCCTTCAGCAAGCTCAGCCTGCAGAGGAGCTTCAGCCCCATGCTGTAGGCATGCATGTGGATGGATGGTCCACAGGATGGAATGCTACCTGTATGTGAGCCACCGTGACTCAGCATGTTTCTGTCATGCCTTTGCCAGGAGGGACCTGTCTGGGTCTCCTCACGCCTCTGCCAGGAGGGACCTGTCTGGGCCTCGCAGTGCCACCGCCTCCCCCGCGGAGCCCTTCACGGTCAGCACGCCCTCGGCCTTCAGCAAGCTCAGCCTGCAGAGGAGCTTCAGCCCCATGCTACTCTCCCAGGGCTCCTGGTCCTCACGGTGAGAACCAGCTCTCCAGTTCTCTGACTGACTATACATTTGAGTGTGTACGTGTGTTGCAAGTATGTTCTAGGGCTGAACGAATTGGGAAAATAATCTTTTTTTTTTTTCCAAATATTGCGATTGCGATTTAATATGCATTTTTTTTTTTTTTTTTTTTTTTTTTTTTTTTTTTTACATTTTAGTCTCTTTTTTTCCGTACAAAACGTACTCTCTGACTGACTATAAATTGGATTTCTTTTTACGTAAATGAAAAGGTCTGTTACACATGGCGCCCCATGAGACAAGACAAATGGGAGGCTATACTTAGTTATTTTAATACAGAACACATTTCATGCAGTACAATTTATTACTTTGTGTACTTCTCGTGTTTGACCTTCACACTCGGCGGCAAGCTTTACTTCTTTCTGCAAGTCGACCTCTACATCTTTCCTTCAGTGATTAGCCAATAAAGGCTCGTTCTAAACGTAAGCGTGGTCATGAGTAGTTTTACGTTGACCGTGTGTGTGTGTGTGTGTGTGTGTGTGTGTGTGTGACACTGGGAGGAGTGACTCTTGTGCTCAGAGCCGGTCGGTATCTGTAACGAGGCAACCACGTACGTGTGTCCGCCGCACAGTTTTATAAATTGGAATAATATTTTTTGTGCCTGCGTCTATTTCTTAGGTTTGTGTGTGTTCGCAATGTCTTAGGATTCAATCTATGCAGTGTTTTATGAATGAAGCCCTGAGAGAGATGCTTTCTAAAGCCTGGTGTGTCCTCTGTCTCCCAACCATCCATCCATCCCTTCTGCAGGAGTGGCTCCCCCTGCCTGTCCAACCGCTCGTCCCCCCTCAGCGCCCCCAGGAGCCCCGTCCCAGACGCTAACGCCTCCTCCGAGCCCTTCTCCGACGGCGCGGACATCCAGGTGTCCAACCTGGACTACCGCATGTCCCGCAAGGAGCTGCAGCAGATCCTGCAGGACACCTTTGCCAAGCATGGGAAGGTAAGGGCACAATACTCTGTGTCAACTGTGTGTGTGTGTGGTGTATATATCCTAGAGGGCATTAGACTTTTGGCAGGGCTACTCCATTTTAGCAATCATGATTATTTTGGTCCATATTGAGATCAGGGTCATTTATTTGTTTATCTGTTTAAAGCAGTTGTGCGCAGACGTCTACCGCAAAGCAGGTCCTAAAGTGCCTATATTTATTAGAATATTTGTGTACTTTATCAGTAGCTGTGTCCTCACCAGTGCATATTCTAATGTGTGTGTTTATCAGTAGCAGAGTCCTCGTGTGTGTGTGTGTGTGTGTGTGTGTGTGGGGGAATGTCCTCACCAGTGAGTGCGTATTGTAATGTGTGTAGCAGTGTCCTCACCGGGGCTTATTGTAATGTGTGTGTGTGTGTGTGTGTAGCAGTGTCTTCACCAGTGTTTATTGTAATGTGTGTGTTCAGGTGAAGGGTGTGGAGCTGAGTCCCCACACAGACTACCAGCTGAAGGCCACCATCCAGATGAGCTCCCTGCAGCAGGCCATCGGGGCCATCGGAGCGCTGCACCGCTACAAGATCGGTGGCAAACGCATCCAGGTGTCTCTTCTCACCGGTGCCAACAACAAGTCCCTCGCTGTTTTCAGGTCAGTGCTCATCTGTGCTCTTGGGTGAGAAAATGCAGTGGGCTTAAACACCTGAAGTTGTGTGTTTAGTTTTTGCGTACGTGTGTGCATGCTTGAGTTTTTTTTTGCCAAGCTATTGATTAGAAACTCCGGTTAATCTGTGTTTTGTGCTGCTCTCAAAATGTTTTTATCTGTTTTGTCAACAGTTCTGAAATTATCAGTATTCTTCAAGATGCCCCAGCCAGTTGCCTTCCACTTTTCAAATTCACTGAGATCTATGAGAAAAAGTAAGATCCCTCTCCCCTCCTTTCATTTCCCTGTCATACCAACCCCAACTCCTCACCTTTTGAACCCAACACTTTGCCTAGCCCCTGGCCTCTGCCCCATTAACCCTGTCCCTGGCCCCCTCAGGTTTGGCCATAAGCTGGTGGTGAGCGAGCTCTACCGGCTGCCCGAGGTGGTGGCGGTGCGGGAGCAGGGCGGCGGGCGTCTGGTGTGCCTGCTGCCCAACAGCCAGGCCCGGCAGAGTCCGCTGGGCTCCTCGCAGTCCCACGACGGCTCCTCGGCGAGCGGCAGCCCCGTGGTGTTCGAGGAGCTGGAGTACCACGAGCCAGTCTGCAAGCGCCACTACACCCAGAGCAGCTTCAGGTGGGGGAGCGTCTGTCTGTCTTTCTGGGTGGCGCTGTTGCCTCTGTTGCGAATGGTTTTGTTGTTGGTATATACAGTATATATATATATATTTTTTTTATTTGGGTGGCTATGTTGCAAGGGTTTTGTTCTTGATGTATATATTTTATATCTGGCTGACTCGGTTGCCTGTCCTAGTGTTTATGGTTTGAGGGGTTTTGTTGTGTCTGTCCATTTGCTCATGTGGCTGGAATATACTGTGTGTTTTTACTGTTTGCCTTATTTGAGTGAGTTGGTGTTAAATGTTGTCTTTGTTGCGCAGCGAGGCGGACTATGATCCCGACTCCTATAAGATCCCGTTTGTTGTGGTGTCTGTGAAGTCGCTGGCTGCCCAGGTGCACAGCTTGCTTCAGTCCCACGAGGGCACAATCCCACTGCTCAGGTGAGCCCTGCAGGAACTACACCCTCAGACTCTTCAACTACAACGGGCATGACTTATCTTTAAGGCATTTTACATGTGAACTTTTTTGTAATGGATGTACGTGAGTGAATCGAGGTGTAATTGTTGTCTCTGTGCTCCAGTTTCCCAGAATGCTATGCAACGGAGTTCAGCCCGCTAACGGTGGGAGAGGAGGGCGAGCTGGAGGACGGAGTCCCACTGGAGCACCTCATCACCTGCATCCCCGGGGTCACTGTCGTCACGGCGCAGAACGGCTTCAAGGTCGTCAAATGGATCCACAATAAGCCGCCCCCACCCAATGCTGGTAAAGAGACATGTCAGTGTAGGTGTTAAGCTCATTATTATTAATGCAATTACACTTCAGATGATACTAAGTGAATGTTGGCTTTAAGTCGTGTGCGTGTGTGTAAGTGTGTAAGAGTGTCTTTGCCAGTGTAGATAGTACAAGGATTTAATTATTTGCCAAAGGCAGATGGCTGCATTTGAATGGTGTGGGAGGTGTTGCTTTACCACATGCAGTCATGTTACGGCCAACAGCAAATCTGCAGTCACACTGTTAATTGTAATTGCTTTAGGCCTTCTGGTAAAGACATGATTTCGGTTGTATGCATCTTCTAAGAATCTGGAAATATTGAGCAGAGACCACCACCCACATTTTATTGCTCAATTCTCAAAATGTCTCTCCCTCCCTCTCTCAGACCCGTGGGTGCCGCGCTGTAAGAGCCCGGTGGGGAACCCCCAGCTGATCCAGTTCAGCCGCGAGCTTGTGGACCTGCTGAAGGGCCAGCCCTCCTGCCTCATGCCGCTCAGCAGGTTCATCCCAGCCTACCACCACCACTTCGCCAAGCAGTGCCGCGTCTCCGACTACGGCTACTCCAAACTCCTGGAGCTGCTGGAGGCTGTGCCTCATGTACTACAGGTGAGGCTGTCTCTGTCCCTTCACTCCATTTACACAGACAGAGATGGAGACAAACAGACTCTTAAGTCACTCACACATGCACAGCTTCACACCGTATAGCTACTTTAGATTTGAAGCCCAGCCTTAGGATGGCATTGTTATCCTAAGCTTTGAGTTGACTCCCGTGTGTGTCTTAAATATTTCAGTTGACTCCAGATTCACTGGAATTTTGAGAGGCTTGAGCCTTCTGTGAGCGCTTTTGGTTCATCCTGTTTTGCGTTCCTTCACAGATTCTGGGCCTGGGTTCTAAGCGTCTGCTGACCCTGACCCACCGCTCTCAGGTGAAGCGCTTTACCCAGGACCTGCTCAAGCTGCTCAAGTTCCAGGCCAGCAAGCAGGTGGTCATCCGGGACTTCATGCAGGCCTACCACTGGTCAGTACACCTCTGGGGCTCATCCTGTAATGCTGCCTTAGAATAAATAGAATCTGAACCGTCTTTGTTGTGCTGGCTGTTTTTTGTAACTTGAGTTTGGAGCCAGATTGTGTTTCCTTACTCTGTTGCATACATGTGTGTGTTATGGATGGAGAGCAAATCAATGATGTTTTGTTAGGAGGGAAACATGTTTTCTGTATTATTTTGACATCTCTGCTGGTGCAGCTTTAACACATTATCATTCCCAGAGTAGATGCTGAACTATCACTATACGTTGTCTGTTATCTCATGTCTTTCACAAGGAATGTTTCATTTGAACATGTTGCACCATGCATATCTTATAGCGCTTAAACCTGTGACAAGAAGTCCTACAGACATATGTCAAATCTATTGCTCCCAGATACAATAGAACAACAGTGCATGAATGGATGTGTCTGTGTGTCACAGGTGCTTCTCGAGAGACTGGCGTGTGATTGACTACGGCATGTGTGACCTCATGGACCTCCTCACGGAAATACCCGACACGACAATCACCATCACACAGCAGGATGACGACATGGTCATCTCTGTGCCCAAGAGAGGTGAGACCCCCCCCACCCCCAACACACACACTCGCACTCGCACTCCCACTCAAATGTCTCCTTCGTGAACCTACCTCATTAACACAATGCCAGGAATTAAAGAGGGCTTGAAGAGCCCAGTGGGGTACGTAGGAGGAAACCGTGGCTCCTACTTTTGTGCGCGAGAAAAGGTCTTGCCCCTAAGATTAAATTATATAAATGAGCCATTAATCATCGTTTTCTTTTTAAATGGAGTTTCAATTCAGTACGGGCCGTGAATTTATCTGCATAATCATTTGCAGATAACCACAGGTGGAGTGGAGTGGAGTGGAGTCGGTATTGGATATTTGCTTCAAGTTTTTCCAATGACAGGTTTTTTTTTTCTCCTTGAAAGAAGAATATGTTGAAACCTGATTTTACATTGGCAAAGGGATATCGGGAATCAAACAGTTTTTCTCTGGGTGTGTGAGGAGTGTGTTGAGTGAGAGGAATTCAATTCAGGCAAATCATTGGTGGTAGTCGAATTCCACATATAGGGATGCAGCTCCATTTATCAGCCACTACAATGTTGTGCTGGAAACTTTCGGGAGTACGTTTTAACACTGCTGACCGACATAGTAGAAATATCGCATTAAATATCAGAAATCTATTTTAAGATTATACTCCTAACAAATGAATTGTTTTTAAGATTGTAAACGGTCCAGCAAACCTAATGACTGCCAGCTAAAAGGTGCACATTACACCAATGGAAACTATAACATTAACGTTAGCTTACAATTGAACACACTCCAAACATCTTGGAAGGGCTGTCCACGCTGCATCAATAACTACAAGCGTCCATACTGACCAACTAGGGAAAACCTCATTTTTTTATGTGATTCCTTTTAAAATGTTTTAAAATAAAAATGTGTTTTATCGTTCACACAATCGTGTGTGTAGTGTGGAGGTTACCATTGTTATGAGCTAGATCTATATTTAAAACTGCAGCTGTTCTTGTTATTTATCGCTGGTAATGTGGACGGTGGTATGTGGACGGTGGTAATGGTGTTGCAATGGCTAGCTACCAAAATGACAAGCATGCAACTCCCCAACCATGGTGCCTGCCGGGCTAAGCTAACCTATAACATTCCAGTTACAATCTAACAGATATCCATGTTGATTTGGGTTTGAGCAACTACTTTGCCTGTTTCTACATGGTTAACCGTAACCTGCATGCATGTTGGCTTTGTGTAGTCCCTGCCTTGATTAGCTCCCCAGTTCACACTTTTAGTCAGGAAATGAGCACCGCTAGCTCTGGTATATTTGCCAGGATGAGGGCATGTTGTTACATTTAGGCAAACTTTCAGATAGCATTCCAGTTAACAGGGGCTATCCTCTTCTGGTGAAGAGCTTGTCTGGGAATTCCCCGCCCCTTCACTGCATTTCATTTGCTCAGTTAGTCTGGTGAAGTACTAAATGGAGGTCCACTTCACTCACGTAATTGGACACGCCTTTAACCAATCAGACCAACGATACTATACAACGATCGGTAATAAAGCAAACACATCTTTTTTCGGTATGAATTGTTCCAGAGCAGGTTTCTGTTCTATTTTCAAAGAAAACTTGCCTTTGAAATCATCCAAGACAGCCGCGAGAGCAGTATATAGTTTACTGTGCTTTTCTCTTAAGTTTTGCTTTTGTTACGGTAGACGTGGTTATTTTAAATCCGCCAATGGCGCACCAGGTAGCCAAAAGCCAGTTTGTGATTGGCTCCAAGGATTCTGGAAATGTTGAAGTGAACTGCTATCCTAAGTTTGCCAGACCCCCTTCAGAGGCAAAATCAAATTGGCCGGAGAAGAGGGGCGGGACTTCCCAGACTAGTGAAGAGCTGCAACTTTGTTGATATTCACATTGGGAGTGGCGTTAATTAAGCAATCTTAAGAAACCTATGTTAATGCCTGTGTGTTGGTCTGTGTGTTAATGCCAGTGTGTTGGTGTGTGTGTTAACGCCTCTGTGTGTCCCTTCTCTCCCACCAGAGCGCACGGCGGAGGAGCAGGAGCGCACCAGGCAGTTTGCCAAAGAGGTGGTGGACCTGCTGCGCCACCAGCCCCACTTCCGCATGGCCTTCAGCAAGTTCATCCCCACCTACCACCACCACTTCGGCCGCCAGTGCAAGCTCACACACTACGGCTTCACCAAGCTGGTCGAGCTCTTCGAGGCCATCCCTGATGTGCTGATGGTGCGTGGGCGAGTGTTTGTCTTTGAACACACTCCTTTTCCATCTCTCTCCCTCTTTCTCTCTGCCTTTTGAGAGAGAGGGAGAGAAAGGGGGAGAGATGGAAAGAAGTCGTGTGTTTGTGTGTGAATATTGACCGATTGGTTTTGATGTTTCATTGACCGTAGTTTGACCGTCTGAAATAAAAAAAAACTTTTTAAGTAACTAATATTGAACTCAGACATGGAAGAATTTCAAATAAACTCACATTTGGCCTTGTGGGTGGAAATCTGCACTGAAATGCAGCAGCCTAGTAGTAGTGGTTGTTCTCCTATCGGTCCCACATTCTACACTCTAACTTTGTTCTCTCTCTCTCTCTCTCTCTCTCTCTCTCAGGTGCTTGAGTGTGGAGAGGAGAAGGTGCTGTGCCTGACGGAGGTGGAGCGTGTGAAGGCGCTGGCAGCACAGCTGGTGAAACTGCTGCGTGCACAGAGGGACTGCCGGCTGCCCGTCCAACAGCTGTTGGCTGAGTACAGCAAGACCTTCGGCTACGGCCTCCGCCTGCAGGACTATGACGCCAACTCGCTGCCCGAGCTGCTCGCCAAACTCTGCCATGTGGTTAAGGTAATAGGCATCGGCACACTTCAGTCCATCCTGTTGTGGCTTGAGACTATTGGCATTAGTAGTGAATCCATGCAGAGAGAGAGTAAGGGGGGGGTGTGTGTGTGTGTGTTGTATGTGGGGTGTGGAGAAACAAAACGCACACAGAGGTAGTCATTTTAAAATTTAGGTGAGCCTTGGGAGGTGGCTAATTGTCTTTTTCACCACTATCTGATTTATATGTTTGTATTTGAACTGCCAAAGCCACAGGGTGCTACACTATTTATCTACTTTTAAACAGCCTCTGACGACACCTGCAGTTTTATGTCTGTGCATCAGTGTGAATAAACCTCCCCTTTCCCCTCAGGTGGTGGATGGAGCCGAGGGCCGCGAGGTGCAGCTGATCAACAGAAAGTCTCTGCGTGCGCTGACCTCCCAACTGCTGACGCTGCTGATGGCGCCGGCCCCATGCTCAGGATCAGCGCCCCAGAGGCAGGTCAAGGGGGACGGGGCGGGAGGAGGGCAGGACCTGGCGACCTGGCCCAGCGTAGAGCAGCTCCAGCAGCGGTACGAGGTCGCACACGGAGCCCCCCTCAAGCCCTGCGAGTACGGCTTCCTGTCCCTCAGCGAGCTGCTCAAGAGCCTGCCCTTTCTGGTGGAGGTAGGTGCTGCACTGGGAGACCGGGAGACTTAGAGAATCTGGTTATGTCAGTGTTGGAGGATTGGTGTTGTGCTGGGACCTCCGGAGTCTTAGAGAATCTCTGATTCTGTCAGTGTTGGAGGATTGGGGTTGTGATGGGATCTCCCTGTTATGATTCAGTCAAGTTGTTTAGAGATTTTCTTTCAAGATCCAATTTAAAATCCAATAGTGTTGGTAAGGTAACATGACACTAGGTAAACCGCAAATTACATTTAAATGCATTCCAAAGCAGTTTATTTTGAATCAGAAGTTGCTTACCACTCTGGCCTTATCGGTGAACTTAGGAAGGGACTTTTATTTTGATCTCTAACTTTTTAGTCTTAAGAGTTATGAATACCTTATTGTAGACATCGTAAGATCATTCTGTAAAGTGCTATAGTGCTAAGACTGAAAAGGTATTTCAGTTCTAGGGCTTTCAGGATGCCAATCAAAGTTGGGCCATAGTCTTATTTCTCATGCAGAACCTCAGTTTCAGAAAGCATAAAGCCAACCCATTCTTAAAAACCTTTACATGTATATTTCTAAATGATCGTTGAAACCGTGAGGTGGGGAGATGTGTTGGTGAGGTCAGAGGTCGTATTGGGGAAGTACTTTGGTGTCTGACCTCACTGCCTTAATCTACTGCAGCTGTACGAGGTTGAGGAGGGGGACGGTGTGGCGTGTGGAGGTAAGGAGCGGGTGCGGCTGACGCGCCTCTACCAGTTTGCCTGCCGCGTGCGAGCCCTCCTGCACACCTACCACTACCACCAGATCTTCCTGAGCGAGTTCCCCAGCGCCTTCTGCAAGTACACGGGCCTCAGCCTGCAGTGTCGCACGTACGGCTACGGCACGCTGGACGAGCTGCTGGCCGCCATCCCACAGGTACACACTCACTCTGTTAAAACGCACACGCGCACACACACACACACACACACTCTCACTCTGTAACACACACACACTCTCACTCTGTAACACACATACACACACACACACACACACACACACACACACACACACACACACTCTCACTCTGTAAAACACACACACACACACTCTCACTCTGTAAAACACACACACACTCTCACTCAGTAACACACACACACACACACACACACACACACACACACACTCACTCTCACTCTGTAAAACAAACACACACACACACACACACTCACTCTGTTAAACACACCACACGTATTCCTAGACTCATAGCTCCAATAAACTATGCAGGTGATTTGGCTGCATGCTAAGCAAGCATGTTTTAAAAGGATGTCTGCTTGCAGCTAGAGCTATACTAAAACCATGTCAGGCTAGCCTTGCATCTGCCCTCGGATTTATGCCTCCATGACAATTTCCATGACATAGTAGCACACATTGTGGTGATGTGGGAACCTGAGTTGATTTGAAGCAAAAAAGTTGTAGTCTATACAATATTAGTGTGTTTGATAACAGCTATGAAGGCTATATTCACACGTGACTGGTGAATTCTCTGTGAGTAGGTCATCTGGATCAAAGGCCACGGACACAAGAAGATTATTGTGCTGAAGAATGAGATGAAGGGTAAGGGCTGTTTTTAAACTCTTTTGACATGTGGTGTAAATTCAGTCATTCCTCTGAACTAATAGACTGTCCTCATCTTAAGTGTCTGACTGATTTGTAGACATATTAACTGCATATCTGACTGGATCAGCCTAGGGCTGGGTGATGTGGACCAAAAATCAGATCCCGAAATGTTTTCGTTGGCTGAATACTGATGCATGAAATGGTTTGAGGGAAATGGGCTGAATGTTCAGTTGAGATGTCACAAGTGCTTTTATTAAAACAGTGTGACTGTGGTCAGAATGAAATGCAAAGACCGGGTTTCCCTTCACTGTTTGGCAATATACAGATGCAAAACATGTAGGAAAAAGTATATAACCTCCATAGCCTATATTAAAAATAAAAAGCTGTTACAGTGAATTATAGGACTGCCATTATTACAGTGAATTATACAGTGAATTATAGCACTGCCACTATGGGGTCTAGAGGGACCACTGCAGAGACAGAGGGAGAGTGGGGGCAGGGTTGTGCAGAGAGAGAGAGCTGCGAACACTGGCATGGCTTTACAGAAGAGGCGCGTTATGTAACATATCGAACATATCTGCATAAACGGTATTGTCCCCTCCTGTGGACAAACAGCAAGTGACGGTTACTTCCCTGTGTGTTAAGCGTTAAGGACAATCTGGCAAACATTAGGTAGTGTTCATTTAGTTGTGAAAAGGCCTTGGGACAGTCAATAATTTGGTTTCTGCTGGTGTGTGTGTGTGTGTGTGTGTGTGTGTGTCCCACAGTACGGAACAGCTCGGCCTCTGGAGACAGTCCTGGCCCAGAGGGTGACAGAGTAAGGGCAGACAGCCAGAGCTCCAGCAGTGCCAAATCAGGGAACCAGAGTCCAGGTACACACACACACACACACACTCAGACATGTTTGAGGCCACTAAAAGATGGCTTCTTATTGACTCCCCCATTGACTGCTGTCCCCCATTGACTGCTGGCTGTCAGTGCGTTGACGTCTCCCTGCTGTGCTCTGTCCCCCAGGGTGCGATCCGGAGCTGCTGTGTCTGGGCTCCGGCTCCCCAGTGGACCTGCTGTGTGGCCCCGTCCCCTCCTGCCTGCCCTCCCCTCAGCTGCACCCCGACCTGGTGCCCCTCCAGCCTGCTGACCTCATCCACTTTGAAGAGAAGGACTACAACAACCTGCAGACAGGTGAGACACACACTCACACATACACACTCACACCCCACACATACACACACTAACACTACACTCACCCACACACCTCTCTCACACGCTCTCACACGCTCTCACACGCTCTCACACGCTCTCACACGCTCTCACACGCTCTCACACGCTCTCACACGCTCTCACACGCTCTCACACGCTCACACACGCTCACACTCACGATTGAGCTCAGTTTGTAGGTTCCACTAGCTTGTTTCTTAAAGAAATGGGAGTACCGCAGGGCCTTTCTGGTCTACTTCCAAGTATAAAGATCTGCTTTGATGTACTGTTTGGATTTTTCTTTCAGCTAGTACTGTGCTTTCAGTCTGAATACAGCTTAAAGCTTAGTCATGAAGGGTGCTTTATTTTGTGTGTGAAATCTCATTTTAGCTCTGTAACCTTAGGCAGCTTGTCAAAGAACTTCTGAAGTGCATGAGCATGATGCATTTCTGCATGATTCGCTAGCTAGAGCATCGGTTCCCAAACTGGGGTACACGGGGAGAACATTTGTTTTGCGTTTTCAAAGTTAAAAGGCCCGTTACATTGTCAAACTGAGCTATAAATAGACATGAAATCTTAAATAATCTGAATCAATACTCATGTATACCCATATTCAGCTAAATAATTACACTGCCAAAAATAGCTACAGGTAGGTTAGTGACCTACCCTGACAGTTGGAGTGTTTTAGGCTGAATATGTGCGCGGGGTAGGGGGCGTGGCAGCGGCAGTTAGTGACCTACCCTGACAATTTGATGGCTGAATATTTGCACGGGGGAGGGGGCCTGGCGGCGGATACACATGGAAAAATAACGGGGGGGTACAGGACTAAAAAGTTTGGGAACCACTGCGCTAGAGCATGGCACTGTCAAATGCATCTCGCACATGCATGCCTTTGTCCGCTGTCTTTGGTTAACAGTGAACTAGATGTTATGAGCCACCACCACTACCAGTTCCCAACTTGTCGTCTTTTTCCTTTCTATGGTGCTTGGTCCACAGAAGCATCTAGCTCAGAGGAAGTCCCTTGGTCTTCAGCTTCTGCTCCGAGTGCTTGTGACGACTCCAGCAGCCAGGATGGTGCCAACTCCGACACCAGCATCACCACCCTACCGTCCGCCGCCGCCCTGGAGCCCCAATCACCGCTCCTCGCCGCTCGGCCGACGGACAGCCCCAGCAAGCGCACACCTCGCACCCGTGTCAAACTGGCCGCCAACTTCTCCTTCACCCCCGCCACTACGGCGTGACTCTCTCATCCCTCTCCCCTAGTCCATCATCCACCCCCTTTTCCAGATGGTACCCCCCGCATTTAAGCTAGTTTACCACCGTGCCATTTTTCTTTCTCGTGTTATTTATTCCTTGTCCATCCGCAGTGGTCTTGGGCATTCTGCAATCGGCTCTCCAAGTCGTGTCTGTCTTTGTATTTCACTGAAAGCAGCAATTGCAGTATTTTGTGTTCTATTTTTCTACAGGATTGTCAAGTGTAGTAGATGAAAAGGATGGAAGATATTAATTCTGTGCCCGGAGCAATTATTTTCAAGGAAATTGTGTCTTGATAGACTATGCATGAAATGTTCCACAAAAAAAAAAAAAGCCGACATTCTGTCACTATAGTTGGTTGAAACTGTACAGGGGTATGCCACCTTGGCGCATCAAAGGATTCGATTCATTTCACTAATTAAGTGTCTTCTTAAATTCAAGTCATCGAGTGTCATTTACCCTAAAGATCTTACAGCAGAGGAGCCATTTAGAGTTTAAAACACTTCTATTCTTTTAAAGAACTAACATTTTTTTTATGATGACACATGAAGATGATCAGTAAGTTTAAGAATGATTTGAGTAGCATATTTCTATACGTGTTGTCTCAATCTAGAAAATGGCTTACCTTGCCAAAATATGATAGCCTTTTTTTTAAATCACATCTGTCGTCCTAACCATGCACATCGCTAGAAAATGTATTTACATAATGAATGATGGGAGGCACGCCCCCATCTCAGCCCTTCATGATGTCGACCTGATGTTGTAAAGGATGATGCCCCTGCTCAACTAAAGATGGGGGGTGGAAGGTCCAGGTCATTTTGAAGGGAAACCTTTAATTTTGTCAATGGCATTAAGTCATTCATTTCATTTAAGTGTTGACTAGTGTTTTGCGAAGAGAACAGTTGTTCTGCAAGTTCTGTTAAGTTCTCTTGTTGAGTTAGACACTTCTGAAGGAAAGAGTGTAAAGGTTGTGATAGACATCATTTAGTGGCGTATATAGTTTTAGATCAGTCCTGAAGATCTGGGTCCTCTCGGCGTCTCTTCGTTGTCAGCATAGCAGACATCATCACTCTCAAACATGCAGGATAATGCCTCTGTTCTGTGTGACGTGTTCCGAGCCGTCAAAGATACTCAAAGGGGTCTGACTTATCTTTCAATGAAGGCCACGTCCAGATCCCAGGGGAAGGTTTCTGTGAGCGTAGGCTGCACCAGTTTTGATGGAAGCAAATCTGACGCTCCTTCGACTGTGCTACGTCTCGCTCCACCTTATTTTTAATGTGGCTTAAGGTTGGGTAGGTAGAGAGGACAACTAGATATGCACATTGGCGTGCATACATCATCTGACGTGAAACGTTTTTTGTCTTGGTATCTAAAAAGCTGGTGAAGCTGCACTTGGCTATGTTGATAAGTATGTATATTGTGTTTGTTTGTTTTTTTTGGTTGGTTGTTTTTTGTCGTTCACTTGGATATCTAGATAAGTTTGTGTTGAGCGCTTTTTGTTGTTGTCGTTTGTTTTGTTTTTCCGTCTTGTGTAACTCATCCACAGATGACCTAAACGGGAGTTCTGCTAGTCTCGTGCAACCGTTATCTTGTGGAAATGCCAAGGTTAAAGTCTTTGAAACCTTGCGTCCTTGTGTCTTGTTGTTTTTTTTTTGTTATTATTTTTTTCTTTCTCTTTTTGTTCTTTAAGTTGTGGTGTTTGATGGGCTCCCAGCAGGTACCATTTCTGTTGTGGCTGTATATTCATTCATATCCAGTGAGGCCTGTTTATCGGCCATGGATATAATTCCAGGACTTGTTTTGTGTACACACCTGGTGGCGTGGCGGGACAATGCGATTGGCTCGAGCGACTCTCGGTGGGACGCACAGAGGCTCACTGGGCAACTGTGGGGAAAGCCTGGCTCTTACAATGGCTTGTATCAGCCAGGGTACCATTGAGAAGAACTTGCGAGCAATCCGAGATGATCGCCAGCGTCTGACCAGCGTAGGCCGTAGTTTTATTGATGTCTTTTTTGAGGAGATATTTCTGTAATGGGTAGCTGAGATCGAAGACTCATCCTGCATGTTTTGGGGGGCTGGTTGTCCTGTGAATTGTTTGGGACTGACTTTGGACAGGCAAATAGTGATTACTTTACAATGCGTCAGAGCAAATTAATAGGTTTGGGTGGCACAGAAGAGAAGGTTCACACCAGTTCCACACTCCAGTGTCATAGTTTAAACAGTGGCCATGTGTTTGTGTTTTAGTTAAAACAGTTGCCTTGTGTTTCTGTTTTCTAAGACTGGACTGATTTTGACATCTCCAGTTCCACAGTCCTGTTTTGTAGTTGCCTGTCTGTGTCTTTGGTTTGTTTGTTTGTTTGTTTGTTTGTTTGTTTGTTTGTCTGTCTTTACTTTTGTTCATGATTTTTGGGCAGTCGTTCTGGTTAATTCAGCTAGGGTAAATGCTGATTCAATGAAAATTCTAGAATTTTTTTAAATAATTGTTTTTGTTTTTTCTAATGCATTATTTACAACCAAAGATTTATTTTGGTCAAATAAATCACATGTTAAGATCCTGTTATGAATTAAATGATGCGCCATAATGTCTTATTCTTTATATGTATTTTTTCTTAACATGGAAAACCCCCCTGCACAGTTTTGACCAACTCTGAAGAGTCTTGTTTAGTGCCACCATTTTGAAGAGCAATGTTTTCCTTTACCTATGCACGTTTGCATAGTTTTGAGTCATGTATAAATATATACTGTTTAATGTGGCGTTGTTAGGAAGAACACCAGAAGAGTGAACCCCTTTTCTGTGGGCCGTAGAATATATAATGTTGACCCATTTCAGTGTTTTGTTGAATCCATCATCACTTAGTGGGTTCATACTTTGGTTTACAAAGTTTGTTTTTGTCCCCTTGTCGTGGGAACTGCCTGTGTAATTTTTTTGTGCAAGGTATACGTGTCATATCTGTGCTCCATTTTTAAAGGCAAGTTTAAGTAAACGGTTCATTCATTTCTTTGTGAAATCGTGTGAACATCAGCACTTCATTGTTTGTCATTCTTGAAATGGAAATAAGCAAATCTATACCATGTGGCGAGTGCCCAAGACCATGTCTGATCATTACATGACCGCTCCTGGCAGCAGATCCATTAATTTCAGATTAATTGGGAACCCCTTTAAAGCTGTTTTCCTGCCCTCTTCAGAATTCAGTTACCCCCACCCTCCCCAAGGCCATGTTTCTGTTCTTGTATTTGTTTTGAAGGGACCAAATGATGCCAGTTAATAAAGCATTACATAAGCCTCCTGTTGTTGTGCCCGTGTGGTGTGTGTGTGTGTGTGTGTGTGTGTCTCTGTCTGTCTCCTGTCCTTGGTTAGTCTTAAATGGTGGTGTTGACCAGCACGGCCATGCTCTTTGAAACAGTTACTGTATATTTCGTAATGGCATAAGTACTGTTTGTATCACAGAATTTTCTGCCTACAGTTTTAAGTTCAGTTGAATCAAGGAGAATCACCTCAAAAATCAACTTCACTATACTGCACTTTATAGTATCCTATAGTATAAGTTCTAGTAACAGCTTGTCTTTATGAATGTGGAGTTCTGACCCTTCATTTTGTGAAAATGTCTGGGATCACAGATCAGAGGTTCAAAGGTCACCTAGAGGCTAAAGGTTGTACTGAAATGTCTTTAATCATCAAATGGGTTAGATACTGTGTGCCTTGACAGTCCAAAAGTGTCATTCTATTGGGTCATTTTTTTTAAATAGATTTTTTTAGTGTTTATGCAGCCATCGAGTTCACTTGGTATTAAAACATTTCTTGTTCATGTCTCTGACTTTGCTGATGTGTTGCTAAGAGACCAGTCTCCTCATCGGAGTTCATAAATAGTAACAACCATGTTTATTCTCTGTTAAGATGAAGTACCCATGTTGGCTGTTTCTTGACAAGCACACTCAATCCAGAAAGATGCCTTTTTTATTTAAACATATATTTACAGACATGGGAGAAGTATCAGTACATTTCTGCATATAATTACTGTGTGATCTATAGCAAAAGGGCCTAAGAGAGATAAATACACAAACACTTCATGAAGAACAGGGGTGCAGTAAATAACTACCAGATCTCGTTAGCGTGGCAATTAATCACTAGCCTATCTACTGGGAGTGAGATGCCACTCATCTTTATGTTCAGAGCTTATTCAGAGGTATTTACAAGAATTGCATTCGTCTTTGCATTACATTGTAGATTTTTTTTCGTTTGTCTGCAAGAAAACCAGAGTATATCAATGTCAGTGTTGACGCTAATCAATGTGTGTGCAGTAAATCATTGTAAAATAAGTAATCAATGCATATTATATTCATGTGTTTGCATATGAAATTAAAGGGATGAGGGTAAAGGGAAGCAGGAGAGGTACCATAGTTCACTGTTCCAGGGAGCCTCGCTGGCTCAAGAGGGCCCCTGCATCACGCTTCTCACAGTGGGAAAACTGATCTAGGATCAACCCAGTGCTACCCACGTACTCATTCCACAATGCAAGACTGACCCTTTAATCAAAGATCAGCTTTGGATAAAAGGGTAACGATGGAGGAATATTTATGTGTATACCCGTTATACTACGTGGTGAAAGAGTGAAGAGACGGGATGATTCTCAACCCACCTCTAGCGAGAGAAACCTGGGAGCAGATGGGTGTGAAAGCATCAAGGTGTTTGTGCTTGGTAGTTGTAAACGTGACACAAGAAATCCCACAAACGTAATTCTCTTTTGAAAAAGGCCTCAACTGAAAGCTTCAGAAACATTCCATGAATAAATAATCGTGGAGAAACCCACACAGTGTCAGCCTCTCACGTCACATGTTTTTGTCTGACTTCAAGGCAGTGTTGTACATTTTTTCATATCCTGTCACCAGATGTGGCACAAATGATCTAACACAGAGGCCAGCGTGAAAGTTGCCTTTGCTTGAGTAGGAAAATGCAGCAATGGTTGAAAAAGAAAAGAAAGGATGAAGCAATCAATTCAGCCAGCTGAGATCTCAGGAGAGGATCACAACAGCACTTTCAGCCAAACTTCAGACTCCAAACTGCTGAATCCTTAAACGCTGTTGTTATATAACCTAAACATATTGCGCAGAACGTGGGGGGAGCCGCGGTTAATTGTCTAGAGAGAGGTTTGTGGGGAGTTTGCTGACAATCGCCTTATCCGCACATCATTGCTGGACTAATTGCATGTTAATGTGACAACTGCCAGCTGGACAATCCATGTTAAAACCACGCTGGGCGAAGTAACGCTCCATTGGCCATCAATGAGCGGCAGCTTTGCTCAATCAGATAAACATTTTCTCTACTGCCTCGGACAGTGCGCCACTGGTGTGGGCACGTTCCCCGTCTGCTTGTTTTGCTTTGTCACTTCTGGCAGGATACTTGAGCTCCCAGGTTTCTCAGTGTGAGGAGATGGGCTGAGGTTATGTGAGAGGTCCGGGGGGGGGGGGGGGGGGTTGAGGCTTTGCAAGGGGATGGGGGTGAAGGGAGGGCGTTTTCTGTTACATGACGGCACACTGGGTGGCACCACAGCAGTCCTTGATGATAGTGACGCTGGATTTCATGACGGAGGGCTTGTTGGGTGGAGGTTCTGGGACAGATCTCTTGGGCTTGGGAGAACCTGTGAAAGAGGAAACAAGGTGACAGAGCTCCAATAAGCTTGACATGTTTCATTGTTTCAAGTAAGTGAAAGTTGATATATGAGGTGCAGTGGATTTCAAGAGCATTTCAAAATTTCCTATCGTGGTTGCTTTATTTATTCTTTGATGTCCCTGATCATGTCAATCAAATGTTTCTTTTCCTTTCCTTCATATTTCTGCCTTTCTGAATACAGAGATTGGATTTGGTGTGCTGTGACTGCTTAAAGACACTTGGCATCTCCGGAAGGGTGCTACGTTTGATCATCTTTCAGCCACTGTGACAAATGAAAAGGCAGCCTTCATGAAGCGCCCAGAAGATGACGTAAACATGTATATTAGGGTAGCATGCGCAGTGACTTAGAAGGCACAAGAAAGGCAGAGACTTCTTTGAAAATTTGGGTGCAGAAAATGTGCTCTCCTCTCTCTTTAAAAGAACACATTTGGGTTTGTAAAATGTGTTCTCTCCTCCTCTCCTTCATTTCGATCCTTATTAAAACGAGAAACAAACGCTTTGGCACGGCGGCGCAGCACTCACCCTCTGCCACTCTGGCGAGCCTCTCCAGTGACAGGAGCTTGAGCCTGAGGAAGTCGGCCATCTCCTTGTCCTCCTCCTGCTCCCTGTGGGGTGTGAGGAGAAGAGAGCGAGGATGACTCACAGCCCCCCTGGGTGCGGGCCGAGACCGAGGCCGCAGGGTCTGGCAGAGTCCCCCACCCTAACCCACCACCACCCCCACCCACCCCCACCCTCCTCCCTGAGCATACCCTCACCAGACAACAAGCAGCAAGAGAACCACCCCTCCTTCCCTGACTCCATTAAACTCCCCCAAAGCCGTTAGGCTCCACAGGGTACTTGTGGGTTGTCGGAGAGAAAATAAATATGATATGAGCATAAATATTGTAAGTGACAGGGGAGCTGCCATGGAGGTTAAACGGGGAGGTGCACCTGTGATCTGTGACTCACTGATCCTGCTAGGGGGAGTCATTAGTCTGAGCTTTTACAGGAGGTCATTACACCAACCCCGGGCTGCACAAATCAATGGCTCTTACTGGACGCCAGGTCCCCAAGCGCCTGCAGAGTTGTCAGTTTACAGGAGATCAGGATGGAGCATCAGTGGGAGTGTCAAAGCAGACCTGAGGGTTTATGGTCTGTACAAGAATGTATTTGGGAGATAGTCGGAAGAACATAGGCTCGATGGATAAGTCAGTTTTTTTTTTAAAAATCTGGATTATGGTAGTTTTTTATGTTTGAGGACATGAGGAATAACACAATATTGTATTGGTCCCCTGAAAATAATCTTATAACCAGCACAAGAAAATAACATGACTATCTGGAGGTTAACACTGAAAATTCCCTTAATACGCAAGCACTACAGGATACTGATAAACAAAGTCACGCTTTAGTACAGTTTGGTCTTTTTTTAGATAGGGTGATTCATTTGGAACAGTTTGCCCTGGATTCATCCCTTACACGTAATCACAGTGTGACAGGGGTACCTCCAAAGAATAACGGCCAGATTACAAATCACGCCCTCCTGTCCTGTGAAGCTTCTCTCACCGTAATCTCTCCACCTCCGCGTCATCCACAAGGAAGTCTCGCTTCTGCACCAGCTGATGGACCTTCAGGATCAGCTCCTCCTCCCTCTGCCGCTGCTTCTTGGTCTTATCTTTCTCTTCAGGGAACACATGACAAGTGGTGTGGTGTGGGTTAGGGTTAGTTTATCGCCATCTCACAGTGTAGGGTGTTCTTCAGATAACAACAGACTCTAATATTGCTACTATCTCAAATATATTCCATACTGTCTTCCTTAAAGCTATTTATATACGTATGTAAGAGCCACTGAAGCATCACTGTATGAGCGTAAAGTGATTAAATTCGACGGAGAAACAGCTGCGTTCTCCACGCTGCAGGTCTTAAGTCTGTCTCAGTTGCTCTCGTGATGGATGGGATAGAGACGCATGGTCTCAGAGCTGAAAAAAAAAGAAACCGTAGAAAGTAGAAAGGAGCAGAAAGAAGAAAGGAACGCTACAGGGAGAATGCTCCAGAAGGCCGGCCTTTTATACCAGCTAGACGAGGGTACATTGTTCACTAATTGGATTGGCTCACCTTGATATATTGTGGTGGGTGTTCGGGAGGCAGTACAGATATGGCCAATGGGAGTCGTTAACTTAATTCCATCTCCGAGCGGCAAGGGCTTTATGGCTGGGCTGATTAAAATAATGTTTTAATCAGGCTACAGAGGCCCAGGAGGGCACAGCATCCGAGTGGCTGTTAGCTGTTCTCTTCCACTATAACTGCAGAGACAGTGGCTGTTAGCTGTTCTCTTCCACTATAACTGCAGAGACAGTGGCTGTTAACTGTTCTCTTTCACTATAACTACAGAGACAGAGACAGTTGCTGTTAACTGTTCTCTGCAACTGCAGAAACAGTCGCTGTTAACTACAACTGCAGAGACAGTCGCTGCATGTGGCCGTCCAGATGGGTCAGAGCAGCTAAATCTAGCCATTATGAGTTAAAATATATATGAAATATGAATATGAAAAATGATACAAGATCTGAGTGCTATAGCCGTGTTTAGATGTAATGATATCATGTGCAATAGAGTATGTTTGCCTGATATTATGATAGCCATTATGGTCTCCGGAGAGAGAGAGAGAGAGAGAGAGAGAGAGAGAGAGAGAGAGAGAGAGAGAGAGAGAGAGAGAGAGAGAGAGAGAGATTCACTGTCATCAAGGTTTTTTTGCCCATTTTAAAACCCCTTTAATTAATATGCCCATTATGACCGATAGCCATTGACTATACTATAATGTCTATGCCTTAGGAGTGTATCAGTTATTTGGGATCTATAGTGTGACCTCCACTGGTTTTGCAGTACGTCTATGGAAATGGCACTATAGGATAAATGGGTTTTTGACAGATGTGCAAGCAATTTCTTTTCTGCAAGGTCAACACAATAGACTCTGTTTGTTTGTGTGAGTTTGCATCTATCTGATTGCACTGGGCCTGCTTACTATTGTTTTTCTTTATTTCCTTGACCTTCATCTCTCTCTCTCTCTCTCTCTCTCTCTCTCTCACACACACACACACACAAATGCAGTCTCCGTCTGGGGAATAGCTAGCCATGTTACCAACACCGAGAGATCAGAAAGTGCCCCCTCAGCTCTTTCCCCTATTTAAAAGGAAAGGCTACCGGCTCCTTCTGATGGACTGGCTCTCTGAGGGCCAGAGACATCACCTGGGGCTCACAGGAGCTCATACAGCCCAATGTCACAGTCATCACCTAGGGCTCACAGGAGCACATTCATCCCAATGTCACAATCATTTGGGAGGAGAGAGTCAAACTAGGCCAATGCTGAAGAGCGGCTCTAGATTGTGCTAGTAGTGGACATCCAGAGCAAAGTCAGCAGCTTCCTGTGGTCTCTGACTCTCTCACAGGGGGGTGCAGGGGAACCTGTTTTAATAAAACAAGCGTACACACTATATTCAAAAAGTGACTCCTTCCTCAGAAATGGGAATGGCAGCTTACTGCAGCTGTACTCCTTCCGTAGGGTAGCAGTGCTTCCATTTCTCATCTTCTATGTCTGCATAAACACAGTGTATCTCTCTCTAGCCTCACTGCAGGTGTATGTCTTCTTGGCTGGCCTCCCAGCGAGTGAGCAGCTACCCACACAGTCTATCGACTCCACACACCCAAAGCTCCAGTGCTGCTGCTGCCACCGCCTGCCGCCGTCTCCCAAACACTAATACTTGGACGCTCAAATTCAACCTGGGCTTCTCCTCTCCTATGCACTGTCAATCATGGCCTGCGCTGACCAGAGACCAGTGCGACTGCTGTGGGCCGGCTTAGAGGAGCCATAAAGGCTGTGGCCGTCGGTTAAAGTGGAGGCCACTGGGAACCCAGTGGTAGGTGGTAGGAATAGCAGCAGTATTACGGTTTTAGGTGCATTGAGCTTGTTATATGTGGTTTGGAGTGGTTGAGGTGATGGTGGTGGTAATGACAGGGTATTGTACTTTCTTTTTCAGACCTCAGAATCTATTGCTGCAGGTCCGTGTATAACCGTCCTTCACAGAAAAAGAGAAAGTTGTCCTTTCCGTCCCGCTGACAGACGTGTGCACTTGAAAGAGTTTATCTGTCTCTGGCTCGGAGAGTGATTACATCGGAATACCTTTGACAGAGCAGCTGCCTTTGAACCATTCCTATTTGTATTCTTCCCTATTGGGGGGGGGGAGGGAAGGAGTGATGGTGAGCTTACCTGGCACCGTCACGATCTTCCTCAGCTCCTGCTTCAGGCTCATGATGTCTTTGCAGAGCTGAATGTCATCCATCCTGCGACAACAACAACGGAAGATGATCTCAGCTTCCCTAAAATGATGTCTGCCGGGCTGTCAGCCTGCGTATGTTTTCCGCTGTCACTAGTCTCACTGACATCTCCATTTCAGAGGAGACTTCTCTCTGAACCTCGCTAGCTCTCTGTGCTGCCTACACCGGGGGCACACGTTCAGTATGTAAAGTATATACTTAATAACCTCTTTATGAGTATGCATATGGCTTAAGCAGTAAGGCTGACAGACACGTGACACTCTGGTCAGGTTTTCAGTAGGTTTGTTTTGCACATCAAAAAATAGTAGTGGAATTACAAGATTGCAAACCAGAACTAAGTAGAAGGTCACATCTTGAGTTAATTTAGTGTGTGACGCTGATCTTTGAGCTGCTCTCCATATTCATGAAACCCTAGGCAGTTTCATATCCAGCGTCTTTAGTTCATTTCCCCCCGAGCTCTAAATTACCACAGTTGACATGTGTCTTATATCATCTCCAACCTTGAGTCTCAACTGCTCCTGACAGTCCCGGGTCCTCGTGCTTAAAGTTCCCCCATCTATCTAAAGCACGACTTAGCAGTGAAGCAATCCCTCATCGTGGCCATGTAATATTAGCCCAGCTTTGTGAATGAATGTTTTCAATATTCACAGATATAAACAGACTGGAGGAAATTAATCTTCCCAGATGTTGGATGCTCAGGGCCACCAGGTGAGAGGAGATGAATCACCCGCTGTCACAGGGGGGCATGGCGCCTGTCACTCCCTCTCATTCCGAGCTCACTGAAGCTTCCAGGTCCAGTCCTCCCTCTGCTCACCCCTCTCCTCCTCCACCTCTCCTCCTCCTCCACTCCTCCTCCTCCTCCTCCTGCCTCTGCTCTGCGGTGACAGCCAACGAGGGACCTCACCCTCGGTGCGATAAAACAGCAGATGACTCATCCACACTCTTCCACCTCCTCCCCCTTTAGCGGCCCCCTCCCCTTCTACATCGCTCCCTCCAATTCTCTCTCTCTCCCTCTTCCTCTGTCTCCCTCTCTCCCTCGTTCTCTCTCTCGCTCTCTTTCTTGTTCATGTACCCTATTACTGCTTCCAGCAGCTTCTGCATTCTGTCTCTCCATCTGCTTAGTGTGTGTGTGTCTATGTGTGTGTGTGTGTGTGTGTGTGTGTGTGTGTGTGTGTGTGTGTGTGTGTATGTGTGTGTGTGTGTGTGTGTGTGTGCTTGTGTGTGTGTGTGTGTGTGTGTCTTCACTTCACTACACTTCAATTGCAGTTTGTTTTGTACCATGCACCATGCACCAGGCAACAAAACAAAACTAAAAAGCCTTCATCGCCCCATCAGTTGGGACTCCAACTCTTACACACAACATTATCAACAGAGAGCACCTCCCTTCCTCATTGTCACCTTGGCTTAACTTGCACTTAAGCAGTGACAGTCCAGCCCTTTTTTTTCTTTTTCTATGTCGTTTTCTATTTCTTGAAAAAAAATTGCTCTTAGCTTGACTGTTCTCTCCCTTGTACGTCGCTTTGGAGCGTCTGCTAAATGACTAAATGTAAATGTAACGTTCACAGGAACAATACACTCATACAACTGCAGGGAAAATGCTAAAAACCGAATACCTCACCGTAATACCCGCATGCAAAGAGTCTATATGTCAACATGCAGTCAGTGTTTGTCTGTATAACAATGTCTACATTACTGATCAGAGCGGGGGAGGGCACCACGCCAAAGCACTTAAAGGGGTGACGTGGCTTGATGTTGCCGTGGTGATGTGGGCGGTGACAGTGATGACATTGCGCTGATGACTCACATGAAGCGCAGCTCGGACTCGCGTCGCACCAGGACCTCCCTGAGGCGCTGGATGCGAGCCATCTCCACCTCGATCTCGTCGGGAGACATGGTGCTCTCGGCCATGGACACGTCTCCCTGGCCTGGGGAGACAGGGACGAGACAGAAGATAATGTTAAAGGTGGTTTATCTGTCCCTGCACCGAACTTCAAATGAACCAGGGATAGTTCACGTGTTATATAGAAAAAAAAACTGTTTTCCAGGGATAGTTCACTTGTTTCATAGAAAAAAGGAACCAGTTTTCCAGGGATAGTTCACGTGTTATATAGAAAAAGCCAACGATGACTAATAGCTTCTGTGGTGGCGACCATACATTTAAAGATTCAGGAGTCTGGTGTACTCTGCATATTGGAACTAAATTGCCCCAGTCAGACTTACACAGGATCTCACCCTAAGAAACACTCATTTGGTCAGCCAGAGAGGACAGGACAGACGAAATACAGACGAAAGACACACCCTCCCTCAAACTAGTTTGACAAATGGTGAGGCCAAGATGAAGACAGAGGACGGGACACTATGAAGCTGTTACTGCAAGGAACAAGTGTAGAAAAAGCGTGAGAAATTAGTAAAATGGATGTGTTTCATTTTATGATACATTTCACAATGTATTTGAGTTTATGTCTCTTCTGTACACTTACATAGTAGTTACTAAGGTAAAGAAACCATCCGGTGTAATATACCTTAACAAGGGATACCAGGGGATATATAATAGGCTTGAGCTCAGTGGAGGATGAGAGGAAGAGTATCTCTGGAAGACTGATATTTACGTGGGCTGGCCAACAGATGCCTGACTGAAGGGAGGCTGTTTTGAAGTCATGTGATTCCAGCCTTCACACGAGAGCTGCTGACTCTCCCTAAGCAGGGATGGTGGGAGAGTTCTTTACACTTACCCACAATGGGGATTTGTTGTTTTGAAATACATCCAAGCCTTTATAATGTACTCTACTCCTGGTCTGGGGTAAGGCTGGCCAAAGCGCTGTCCTTGGGTTAGCGATAAATACAGTGTGAAATAGAACTTAGATTATTTTGATTAAATTGCCCATAGATGGACTGTGGCTGTTTGACTTGATCAAACCCATTCTGATGAAAATGCTGTTCATCTGTGTTTGTCACATGGAATACACACAAGCATGGACATCATGTTCAAAGCAAAGCCTTTGCAGCTGCAGTCTCTCCCAGTGTCCTCCATCACAGTTGTATGCTTCATCACCTTTGAAGTCCTTTTGGTATATTTCTTGAATCCTCTGGCTTGGTGGCCTGTAAGGGGTTTACACTCATGTTTGTACATAATTGTACATACCTTTTTTGCACAAATGTGCAAAAACACTTGCAAAATGTTCAAAAGAATATGAAATTGCTGTTGAGATGTGCACAAGTGACTTGAATATGTGGAGGTTGAACTAACACGTTTTGAGAATTTCGATTCCAATCTGAGAAATGCGACTGAGAAAAACAGTCTTAACTCTTTTCAACAAGCAGCAGAATGCGCTTAACCGAGAAAACAAACGCGCCTCATCAATTTCAATGTCAGCATTGGCCAACTAAGGCAATCAGATTGGCCTGTACCTACACTAATAGATACCTAGGGCACAATAATATTTTAATATTTAGAGGCCCACACAGTTAAGGACGCGGCTGTGAGTGTGCCAGCCTCTATGTGTCTCCTGTGACCAGAGCACCAACAACTATTTTGTGTCATTTTACTGCAACAAGACACGCCAGCCAGCCTGCCTGCCTTTTTTGTTCTCACAATAGGCAATTATAAATGTTCTGCTCCAGTGAACCAGAGGACAAGATAAGCACTGCCCTGCTGCCCCTTCAACACTGGAGTCAAGAACACAGAACACTGACTGGCAATTAACAAACTGCTTTTTTGCCACGCGTGAAAGCACCAGTACATCATCAGACCTGGTCTTAAAAGTGTTGATTAGACTTAGCTGAAACCACATTTACAACGTGTGTGTGGCATGCATGCACTAAAGCCAATGAAGGTTTTTGAAAATCTACCAAACACTAAAATCTTTCAAAAGCCAGTAAGCTCACACGAACACAGGAAGAGGTGTTCTGAGCAGACTGCTCTTGTGAATTTGACAAAGGGAAGTCAAAGGCCGAGGCCCCGGGTGAACACACGACACATAAGTAAAGATGACTGCCAGCCCGCTGTAAGAGAGTCAACGCGTCTCCTCCATTACGGTAAGCTTAAAAGCCTCCAGTCCTGTGTCTGGCTAGTCAGCACAAACTGACAGGACAGGTCAGACCTCCGTGTGGAGCGTGAAGCCAACAGATAGGGGGTGGACGTCATCTCTTACATTCCTCTCTTCCGGACGCTCTCAGCGCAAGATTTTAAATAGCTCTGCAGACATCAGACTGGGATATGGTATGGTTTTTTCCCCCACTGAATCCACGCTACCAGCATTGAGTCTATACAGAACACAAGGCTATAGGTGCCTACTTTAAATAGCACAACCAAGTGCATTACAAGAACACAACTGATTTGTTTTAAATGCTATGGCTTCCTGTGTCTCTGATGTAAAAGTTCAGAGTTCGCTGGGAATAAGGGATGTGTCAGCAAATGAACTATACCTTTCTGTTGTCTCATCAGTCTTGAAAATACGTAACCCAGAGTGTTAGCACCTTTAGTATTGCTTGAGTCTGTTTTCCAGTCAGTGCTGCACTGTTTCATAATAAGAAAACACGTACCAGGCCAATCTTCTGTCTGTGTTTCAATCTCTCTCTCTCTCTCTCTCTCTTTATCTCTCTCGTTTATCTGCTCTACTGTCTCTGTCTCATACACCTCTGTCCGCAAGCACACAAACACACACACACACACACACACACACACACACACACACAAACACACACACACACACACACACACACACACACACACAAACACACACACACACACACACACACACACACACACACACACACACACACAAAGCACACACACACACACACACACTCATAATGTATATACTGCCCTTATACCATCACAGTCAACCGTATCAACCTGCCCACTCAAGGCTAGTGTGACTAGACCAGGGGATCTAATTGGCCATCAGCCAAAACTTTAATAATGAAATCCACACAGAAGCTTCAAAACTGCCTCTTTTCCCTGCTGGGTCATTTATTCAGTGCAGTTCTATAAAGAAATTGTGGACTCAGGAGAACATGTACAGTACACCCGTAAATAAAAATGCCCCATTTTAAGAGAAGGTCTGTTATTATTCTTTTTTTTTAAAGCCAATAGAATGAGGGTACAAGCGTAAAAAAACAAAACAACATTTTCTATTGATCTATTGGGGTTGAGCTATAAGCTAAGTCCTTACAACTGCAGACAGCACAAAAAAACGTACAGGTGCCTCTCAGCTGAATCTTTTCAGTTAGTGATTAGCGAATGTTACCAGACACCAACATTTACGAGTCGTGATTTACAGCTGCAAGCTCAGGAGGTGATGCAGTCTTTTACTTAAAGTTGCAACTTGTCTGCTACAAACACAACGGTATGGTACTGTACTATAACATAGAATAATTTCAATTCAAGCCAAAACAATTAAAATGTCTCAATGGTGGCAATTTCTTATGTTACGGGTTAATAGGTAAGCACCGAATATGTAGATATATCATGAGCATGGTATAATTAATGCATGGTAGTGGTGGGGATGGGTAGGTGTAGGCGGGTTTCTGCAAGTAGATCAGGTAGAGAGACTACAGCGGCGTCCCACAGTGGAGACAGTAGACTGCGAGGGGAGGAAAAGACACAAAGTGAGCGGGCAGAGCTCAGCTGCCTAATATGCCTATATGTACTTAATGGATATGGTGCAGGTCACGCTATAAGAGAAAATAATGCAAAAGACCTCCAACTGACATTCATACTCACACTGTTGTGTGTAGAGCACTGTTATAGAATGTTGTAAAATGTTTGGGATTTGAGGATTCCATACAGAATTATGAGACCCATGTCTGTGCTGGTCAGGGGTCCAAAAACAACGCAAACTCAAAATGATTCAGTGATTAGTTAAGATGTGTCTGTGTGTATGTGTGTGTTTGGGTTAGAACACATGCATATATGTCTGTCTTCATTCAATACATGACGTGAGGCTCTTTAGGTGTGACGCTGTGTGTATGTGTCTGTGTGTGTGTGTTTGTGTGTGTGGTAGAGAGTGAAAGAGAGAGAGAGAGAGAGAGAGAGAGAAAAAAAAAAAAAGAGAGAGAGAGAGAGAGAGAGAGAGAGAGAGAGAGGGGCTAAAAATAGTGGCAGCTGCTCCTATTCACACTGAACATCGGAATTAATCTCCAGGTCTTTCTACTTGGACCATCTCTGATTTCATGTTATGGTTACTCTCTATCAAATAGGATGTCACACGTCATCCTAGAAACCAGGCTCTTGAGGTTTCTCCATACAAGTCTTCTTATGGTTCTATGTTCTTAAATATACATGCTCTTCGTTTGTCCCTATGGTACTTTAGATTATTCAGGTTCTCAATAATTTTCCATATCACCTTTTGCTCCTTCAAGAGTTCATCCACAGGGAAAGCCTGGAAGATATGGGATCTTCATAAAAGAGTTATTTACTGTGCCTTCAAACTGTGATTAGTTGAAGGCAACTACAAAAATCTATGGTTTATTGAACCTCTCCCGTGAAACAAGCTACGTTTACCATTCTGGTTTCCTCTGAAATCCTCTTTCTAAAATCTATACAGGATGTATGTTATTCTGTTTCCTTTGTGTATGATGGCTGACGATGAAGCTACCCTGCACTATATTAGTCTTTCCGTCCGTTTTCAGATTCTGTCAAAATGAAATATGATTTGTCTCTCCAAAATTAGGGTCCCTGATTGAAAGCCTAGTGACCATGGTGGAGTGACGTGCTATATGTGTCACTGGATCACAGACAGTGGACAGCACTAATATCCATTGCAGGCAACATGCAAATCTAGAATTAAGATGAACAGCCCCACACAGTAGCATGTGTTATTTGCCGGACAAAAGAGCATATACCCTTGCAAAGGGGGGTTTGCAATCAGCTTCAAACGCACACTTCTACAACATGAGTGGGATTTAAAAATAACGTCCCTAATAAATGTCCCTAAAACATAAGCTATCAAGCCAATCAGACTTGAAAACCAACATATGACCCTCACCTTTATCTGTGTTCCATTCGGTCTCTTGTACAGCGCCGTAGCCCTTCAACGTTCTCTCTGTGTCCGAAATTGATTTCTTTAATTCCATAGTTGACACAGACATGATTATTAATCCAAGATGTCAGAAAAAAATCTCAGTTCAGTCCTTATGGTTCTATTTCACAAGCTTGCAACTTGTTTCAGTGTGTCTTTCAGGCGAAATAAGCCTTCAGTGCGCTCCACCGGACCGGGTTGATCATTTTCCTCTACCCTGGTAAGAAACACGGCTTCTTTGACGTCTGGGATGTTGAGGGATGCAGCGGGCATGCGCACAACGGTATGTGAGATCCAGGAGGAGCAGGAGGTTTGAAAAACAAGACAATATGGACGTGGTGGTGTGGGCTAACCGTAACTAGATTTTTGATGTGTCTCTACAAAGTATGATTAAACAGGTCTGTCGGCGCATTTCAGGGTTTTCAGTATCATCACCGAGCCAGCGGTACCGAGGAGTGGCTTAGGGGTACGCGATAGCGAGGCCGCTTATTTATATTTAATCACCCATGCTTTAAAGAGGTGCGTTCTGTTTCCAGAATGAATGAAAAAGAAATCTTACCCTAAGCCCATACGAAATTGTTTCAATCATGGATATGAAAAAAAAATAATGTCTGGATGCCTTACACATCAAAGGCTTCCCATATAACCAATAAAAAAAATTATGGACATCATATCTTATTATTTTATTTATATACCCCTGAACCACACATTTACACAGCAATTACAACTTCAATAGATCAATACATTACTGAATTATTCAGAATAAATACTCTACAGAAAAATATACTGTATCTATAAGAGGAGTTTTGCACAAAAATTAATAAATTGATCCCTTGGAAATTGACCACTTGATGGAAATACATAAATTTTCTACCATTCATCTACACAATGTGCATAAAATTCCCTGTCTGTGCAAATTCCCCAAGTGACTGATAGACATTCCAGTTCTTCATAAAACTTCCACATAAGTCTTAAGTTTTTACATTGAATATGAAGGTCATACAGTAATTTTTCACTATGGACACATTAAGCAGCAACAGCAAGTTAATGGACAATGCTGGAAAAAAGTACCTACATGTATATGTCTACACAAGCTGGAAGGATGAAGGACTGATTATCAACAAAAACATACTACAGTGACACTGAAAACATGTTTTAGCATGTGAAAGGACCGGAAGGGTTGTGATACGCAGACTTTAAATAAGTATGGTGTATAGACTTAAAACATTACTACTCTGGTATCACTAACTCTATTCAGATCAAAGTGAATATTAAAGAGATTATTTCATGCAGAAAGGGGGTAGGTTCCTTATCGTCTATTGTCCTTAAAACGTCAAGTCATACTTGGCTAAAATAACAATTAATCATTAATTTACCCACTTATACCTACAGTGCACACATTTGCCAACGAGCCTTCTGGCTAGCTTGATTAGATAAGATTGTAACTGATTCTCCAACAAAATCTTCTTACATCATGATTGCCTCAAATCAAAGTTCACTGACTTATGTATAAACTAATGATTGATTCCAGTGGGGAGCAGAGACCCAGTATCCCAAAGAAACCCTCAATGTGGCAGCCAGGATCAATGGGGTTTCTTTAGAGCACAACAAAAGAAAGCTAACTGAAAATGGAGAAAGTAGTATAGATTAAAACACTAAAACAGCTCCTTTTTGTATTGGGCCCTCATACTATACCTACCCATATAAGCCTAAGCCTCAGTATGAGCACAGAAGAGGCTAGATGAAATGTATCTCTACAGTGATTGTGTGTATACAAAGAGTCTTCATAAATTATGAGAATGATGCCTTCAGTTGAGTTTTAAAAGAGCAAAAAATAGTGCTCTAAGTTACAGAGAGGAAGACCACATACTACATCTGAATGATGTGCACCATGTCATCACAATGTGCACCATGTCATCACAACAACAGAGCCTGCAACTGTTCTGCTGCAGAATGTTCAAGTATGAGCTTCACCAGATATATATCAACCATACAAACATGATATCTACCATACAAACATGATATAAATCTACCATACAAACATGATTATATATCTACCATACAAACATGATATAAATCTACCATACAAACATGATATATATCTACCATACAAACATGTTTTTGTATATCGTAGCACCAAATGAGTCAGCCCATCAGTCAGTCAGTCTGGCATTCATGATGCTTACCTGTGAGGCTAATGAAAAAAGTTTTTGGGAGGAATCTCTCTGTCACACACCAAAACACACACACACCTCCACAAACATATCTCCCTGAGGTTTTTGTTTGTGGTGTTTCCATGGTTACTTGTCGCTTCCTGCACTCTGTGTTGATACGTCTGTCGGAGGGGCTGGACCTCTTAACCAGGCGAGGGCAGACATCGCTGTCCCGTCACCACTCTGCTGCGAGAAGCACAGGAAAGTGGCCCAAACGAACGCACAGCAGCCGGTGAAGGCAGTGCGCAGGTAGAGTGGAACCAGAGCGAAGTTCAGGAACTGTTGGCAAGAGGATCAAGAACAGGTACGGGCAAGATTGTGAGTGTAGGCACACACAACACCAGTTACACCCAAACCAAACAGTCAAAGGGCCCTTTAATTGGGTAAAAAATTCCATCCTTCCATCCACATATTACACAAATTCCAGCGTTCAACTTGACATTTAAATTGTACTCATTGGTGGACTTGTCACTTTGATTACAGCTGGAACTTTACATGCATTTCAGTGTTCTTGTAACACCGGACACTATTAATCAGTTTGTTAACCTTCATTCCCAATACTAACCAACAATTATTCCTACTGCATAAACGGTGTGTTAGGAGTCTAGACTAGTGTCAAAACCAGGGTGTTTAGTTGGTCAACTATTTACCTGTACAAATGGCCAGTACATGAGGCCAGTCTGAAAAAGAAACACAGGAACCATGTCAATTGTTTTATTTCCATTGAAATAATAATATGTGTATACAAATGTAGGCCTGTGTGCAGGTGTGTGCGTGTGTGTTAAGACAGATAGAGATCTTGTGTCAAGGTACAGTTGATTTTCTTTAGCTTTCAGTTCCTTCTTTCAGCCTTTAACTCGAGTCTGTAGGGGCCCCCTAAGGTTACAGTTAAAACGTTCCACTTTTCACTCAATAACTTTCAGATATGCTTACCCTATATGTATTGAAAAACTTCTCCCTCCAGTCTTGGAAAATATCTGGTTTTCCTTCTAGAAAACTTACACCTGATGAAAAAAAGACAACTGCATTGAAACAGGATCAGGTTACAACATTGCAGAGAGGGATATTAGTAGAGAAGCTGGCACAGGTGCTTTTTGAAATGCCAAGTCGATGTGTCCCATTGTGTTTTCTTCTTGACCTCTATTAGGTAACACCGGCAAATGTGTCCCAAGCGGTAAAGTTCACAGCGTTACAGTGTGACGGATAGCCAGCGTTAACATTTAACTTGCGTGACTCGCCGGTGTAGTGAGTGACCGCATACCATAGGTTACTCACCCGTATAGAATACGCTCGTTGCTAGGGGTGCTGCGGTGGTCTGATCCAACAGAAGTTTTCGTAGCACCATTCTTACAGAATTGCCAGGGAATTGTCGCTCCAAAAACCTCATCCAGAAGAAGTTGAAGTTACCATGAAAGCTGAAAGCAACCACGGCGACATTCCTTGTATGTTTCCAATCCATATCTTCTTTTCTAGTAAACCACTGATGGACGACGTCTCCGCCGGCGAATAAGCAGCCATAGAGGGTTACGTTGGTTACCCACGGAAACCGTTTCACATGTTTTAAGAATGCCTTTCTCATTGTAGCTTACATTACCGTACAAAGTACGGATACTTGTTCAGCGAACAACCCAACGTTTTAACGTAGGTTTTGTTCGATTGTGATTTGTCCGTTGAATTGTGACAGCAGCCTGGATAAGCCCTTAGATGAAAGAATCAATTGACATCTGCACAAGAATGCAGGAGGCTATAATTTACATCATAATATAATTTCAAAAAACATCGTGCAGCGTTGGTGAACAGACATGTCACAAGCAGTGAATTCGAGTTTATTCAATGAAATAACATGGACACTACATGGTACCTTCATCCACCTCCCAGTTGACATTCATGTAGCCTATCGGAGAAATCGGTGTAAAGATGAACGCGTGCGCAAAAATGAGAAACGTCAACTGCTGAATCCAAGAGAGATGGTGGAGATTGTGACCAGAATGTGTACGCCCACTCTGACGTTTTGTTAGGTGGGATGTCCTTACAAGTGCAACCTTTTCACCACGACTCTTTCGATGTAGCTGCACAGGTTTAATAAACGACCACGCTTCATACTGATGTCTTTTGAATATTTATTTTCTCCTTCTCACACTCTATGAAAACTGTAACGTTAATAATACTCAGAAAACAACGTGACAACGTTAGCGCCATAAACCTGATGCAAAGTCCATTTTCTTCTGAATCTCATGAGTCCGTGACTGGTTTATATCTCTTTTGGCGCTGTACCCATAATTCCCTGGTTAGGTCCCGTATTTAAACAAACTTTTAATACAAAAAGTAATAGTACATGACACAATCTCTTTTTAAAGTACATCTTAGAATCATTTTAACCAATGAATAAATCCATGAAATAAACCAATACTGTAAATACATATTTATAACCACTGTAATGTTCACACTGTCTATTGGACAGTTACACTCCCACCAGTTACTATGATTTATGACACATTCAAATAAATCTTGTAACTTCTTAATCAATTTTGAACATCTGTAAGACTCATAACCTTCTCAATTTCCCATTATAGTTGTACATGTGGGTTTTAAATGAACTACATACAAAACATCTCATTTGCTTTCTATGAGTACAACTAACTTATGAATGGGACGTGCAAGTATTGTTGGACTAGTAAGCTTTTGACCCTTTTTGTCTAGACTCCTATTTCCTATTTGCACTGAGGCCTTCCTGACCAGGCCATCTTTGTCTTTGCATACATCAGTTACTCTGCCGAGTCTCCACTCACAGCGAAGAACTCCTTCCTCTTTCACTATGACTACATCTCCAGTTTTTACATTTCTCCTGGGAGAATGCCAACGCTGTCTGAGTGCAATGTTTGCTAAATACTCTTTTCTCCATCTCCCCCAAAACTGTTCAGCTAGGTATTGGACTTTGCGCCACCTTTTCTTGGCGTACAGGTCTTCTGCTACAAATTTTCCTGGAGGAGGAAGTGGAACAGTGGCCTTCATGGTAAGTAAATGATTAGGGGTAAGTGGATCTAGAGCGTTGGGATCGTTTATACTATCAGTGGTAAGTGGGCGGCTATTTACGATTAACATTACTTCGTAAAGGAATGTTCTCAAAGAAAAGTCATTCAAACGGCCATTACTCTGTGCAAGAACAGCGCTTAGGATGCTTCTTACTGTCCTAATTTGCCGCTCCCATACTCCTCCCATGTGGCTGGCATTTGGCACATTCATCATGAATTCACACTGCTTTTGAGACAGGTAAGTAGCTAGTCGCTCCTTGTCCACTTCCATCAGGGCCTTTGCCAGTTCATTTTTCGCTCCAACGAAATTTGTCCCCTGATCAGATACAATTTGTCTTACTGTGCCGCGAATACCAATAAAACATCGGAGGGCATTAATGAAGGAATCTGTTGTCATGTCCTCTAACATCTCTAGATGTATTGCTCTTGATGACAGACAAGTGAAAATGAGGCCATATCTCTTATGCTCTTTACGACCTTGTTTAACATGAAATGGACCAAAGCAATCCATTCCACAGTAAGAGAATGGTGGAGACGGATCGACACGATGATCAGGTAGATCTGCCATCTTTTGTGTTTCTGTCGGCCTGCGAGCTTTCCTACATGTAACACATTGTTTGATGTAGCTTGCCACAACTTTGCTGCCACTGACAATCCAGTATCCATTAGCTCTGACTTCATTTAGAGTTAGTCCTCTGCCCTGGTGTTGTGTGTTTCCATGACAGTAATCCAAAACAAGGCGAGTAATCACTCCATCTTTTGGCAAAATTACTGGATGCTTCAGATCGAGAGGTAAAGAGGCGTTTTTTAGTCTCCCGCCCACCCTAAGAACACCATCTTGCAACACTGGGTCAAGTTGATATAACGGATGATTACATGGTAGTTTGCCCTTCTTCAGCATTTGTATTTCCTCTTTGAAAGCTTGATCTTGTGCCAGCTTTACGAGAGCCAGACTGGCACTTCTTCTCTCTTCAACACTGACTGGGCCAGTCTCTCTGGTTCTTTTAGCTAACCGCTGGATCCGAGCTACAACGTTTAAGGCAGTATGCCATTTTGAAAAGCGCTTAAGCCTGACTAGAAAACTCTCTTTGTTCTCTACTTGTGTGTGTAAGACGTGTATTGTCCTTACTTCAGGGTCTCCCACCATGAGCTCTGGAGTTAACGTTGGTGTGACTATCTCCCTTTCCCACAGGAACTCTGGACCAGTAAGCCAGTTTGAGTTAATCAGTTCGCTCACACTGAGGCCTCTGGAGGCGTGATCAGCTGGATTTTGATCAGTGCTGACGTGGCACCATTGGGAAGGTGCAGTTATTTCTCGGATTCTCTCTACTCTATTTGCTACAAAAACATGGAACCTACGGGCTTCATTGTTAATGTACCCCAAGACCACTTGGGAGTCGGTCCAGAAATATTCTTTGTCCACATGAAGCTCTAGCTCTTCTTTTAACATGCTGCTGACTGTTGAGGAGACAACTGCAGCGGTCAATTCTAGCCTAGGTATGGTTACAATTTTCGTGGGTGACACCCTAGCCTTACCAATGACTAAAGAGCAGTGCACTTTGTTCTCACCTACAACTCGGATATACGAGGCCTGGCCGTAGCCATTGCAGCTCGCATCTGAAAAATGATGCAGTTCGGTTCTTTGGATCTTTCCAACTTCAATAGGAGTGAAACATCTTGGTATCTGAAGGCTTGGCAGGTTTTCCAGATCCTTCAGCCAGTTATCCCATCGTGGCATTAGTTCTCTCGGCAGTGGTTCATCCCATCCCACTCCTTTCTGGCACATCTCCTGCAGTATTTTCTTCCCCAGCAGCAGAAAGGGGGCCACAAAGCCCAGGGGGTCAAACACGGAGGCTACAGTGGAGAGGATTCCCCGACGTGTCGCTGGTTTTTCATCCAGGCTGACTTTAAAGGAGAAATTGTCACTGTTTACACTCCACCTTACTCCTAACACTGTCTGAATGGGAAGCTCTCCGTGGCTGAGATCCACATCATGAACTCCACCTGCCCGTTCGCTTTCAGGGATTGACTCTAGGACTTCTCTGCTGTTTGAAATGAACTTATGTAGATGCAGTTTTCCCTTTTCACACAGACTTTGTGCTTCTCTCACTAACTGGATGGCTGCATCCTCAGATTCCACACTGGCTAGGCCATCGTCGACATAGAAGTTCTTCTTGATGAATTCGGCTGCTGCAGGATACTCTCTTTCATGCTGACTCGCAAGATATTTCATTCCGTAATTTGCACAGCCAGGCGAGGATGTAGCTCCAAAGAGGTGTACCTTCATTCGAAACTCTTTTGGCTCTGCGTTCGTATCCCCACCTTCCCACCAAAGGAAACGAAGGAAATCTCTGTCGTCTGGGCTTACATGGAACCTATGAAACATCTTTTCGACATCACAGATGACTGCGACTGAATGTCTGCGGAACCGGCAAAGAACGCCTGTCATGCCATTTGCTAGATCAGGTCCACTCAGTAGGTGATCATTCAGCGCTGTGCTCTCGTACTTGGCAGAGCAGTCAAACACCACCCTTATTTTGTTTGGTTTCCTTGGGTGGTAAACCCCTTGGTGTGGGATATACCACACATTTCCTGGCACTAGTTCATTTTCAGCCCTTTCCGCATCACCATCATTGAATAGGCCCTCCATGAATTTAGTGTAATCTTCTTTGAATTTTGAGTTTTTCTCAAGCTTTCTTTTCAAGTGCTTCAGCCGCACCAGTGCTAGCCTCTTGTTTTCTGGCAGTTGTGGGCGTGTCTTAAAGGGCAATGGCATCTCCAGGTGCCCGTCTGCGTTTTGGTGAACCGTCTTGTTCAGCAACTGCATGAAGTGTATGTCTTCTTGTGATATGCTCTTTTCACGGGGGTTGCTATCTCTGAAGTCAAACTCAAGGGCTTTGATTACGGTAGCTGGTGTCAATGGTGGAAGTTCTTTGACTGCTATGCGGTGGCACAGGCCAGTGACCTCTGTTGATTTTGCACCTTGAGATGATTTTCCGACAATACTCCAGCCCAGGTCGGTTCTGATGGCATATGGCTCATCGTCTCTTCCCGTAATAACTGAGCGTGGAGCTAATGCTCTGGAACAATCATAGCCTATGAGAAGTCCCACTTTGCAGTCCATTAACTCTGGTATTTCCGGTGCTATTCCCTTCAGGTGATTCCACCTCTTAGCAGTTTTTGGTGTGGGAATGTGGGAGCGCTCAAGGGGAATGAAATCTCTGGCATATGCAGGCGGCAAGTTGATCCAATCTTTGGATGATAGCCCTCTGACTCTAAGACTGCTAACTCTTGCACTCTGGATAATGGAGTCTTTTCCCATCATAGTGGTCAGCTTTAACTTTACTGGCTCTGTGCTTGCTCCTATCATTTGGCACACCTCTTGATCTACAAAGGTGTTGCTACTCCGAGTGTCAAGTAAAGCGTATGCAAGACTCTCTGTTTCAGGCGTCTTCGTTGAAGAAATCCAAACGGGCACTATCATAGATGTGCTCCCACCATCACCTCTATCTACACAGCAAGACAGAGAACATGTTTTCTCCTCAACCTGCCTAACATTTGGAACGCTATCTGCTGGTGGACGGTCTTCATGTAATGCGGTTGGATGACGTTTCTTACATATTCTACAGGTAGCCTTTTGTTTGCAGTCTTTCGAGTTATGCCCTTTCCTAAGGCAGCCAAAACAAAGTTTGTTGTCAAAGATGACCTGTCTCTTGTCCTTTGCAGGCTTACTGGCAAACGTCTGGCATTTGTGGATGGAATGACCTTCACCGCAGCATGAGCATTTGATTGAGTTTGGGGATGTGTTTGATACATTATTTTCATTAAAGCTGTTCTTTTGGGCACTATCTGTTGCTTTGATGTCTGTGATAAATGCATTAGCCTGTGGACGCTTAATATCTCGAGAGGGCTTTTCTTCCACATGTTTTAAAGCATTAAGTGACGTCATGGGGTTGCAGGCAATCTCCGCTTCCTGCGCCATGAACTCAGCAAATTCTTTAAATGTAGGATATTCTTCCCTTTGGTTTAGTTGCTTTGTTACGTGACGATTCCAACGAGAAGTAATCCAATCTGGAAGCTTTTGAAGCATTTTCTGATTTGCCTCGCAATCGTTCAGCACCTGCAATCCCTTCACATGTGGCATGGCTTTGCTGCATGCTGACAAGAAGTCACTGAACTGCCTTAGCTTTCCTGAATCTCTGGGGCCTACTTTTGGCCAGTTATTTAGCTTTTCTCTGAATGCACGCTGAATTATAAAGGGATGACCATAGCGAGCTTGTAGTGTCTCCCAGGCTTGGTCATAAGCTTCGTCATCCTTTCTAAAGAAGGTTCCTTCTAACACAGATCGTGCCTCGCCACCAATGTACTTTTGCAGATAAAATAATTTGTCTGCTACGTTAATGCACCGTCGCTCTATCAATGTTTTAAAGCTTGTACTCCACTCTAAGAAGTTAAGTGGATCCCCTGAGAAAACAGAGGGCTCAGGAGCGGGAAGTCTAGTGAGGGCCATTGAATCATGTAGGGCTTGTACTAACAGTGTTTCAGTTTTGACAGTGTTTGTTTGTTCAACATTATTGTTGCGCGCTTGCCCTCTCTTTATGTCAGGTGGTACTAAAGGACCAGTTGTCTCTACAAGCCCTACTCCTCTGTCATGAGTTTCGCTCCCTTCTGCTTCAGAGTACACTCTTAGTTTAGCAGCCATTACCTGCAGATCTCTTTGATTTTCCAATTTTTTAAGTTCTTGTCTTTGAGCAGCTATTGCATCCTCCATTTGTATTTCTGCTTCTTTTGCGGCTAACTGTGCAGCACACTCTGCTCTTTTGACGGTAATGCTCTGACGCTCTGATGAACAGCTTGACTTGTAACTAGGGGCTGTTCGTTCAATCACTGATGCTACAAATATGGACTGTGCACACTCTCTATCAAGCACCATGTGAAGTCTAGCATTTTCAGCCTTTTCATCAAACTCTTCTTGACCCACTTCACTCATACGCACTTTCATTAGACCCATCAAATCTGCTGTTACTGCTGTACAAGAGTCAATCTTTCTTCGAATCTGAGGGAGAGGTGCTGATTTCAATCGTATGTCTTCATATGCATTTTTAGCTTGCGTTTCCAGCCCCTCTACAGCATCCATCATGTCAGCTAACTCGTCTTCAGTGCAATCAGTTTTAAGTTTATCACGCGTACTTCTAACTTCCCTTTTCCAGCATTCATATAGCTTGATGAATTTGCTCTCCTTTTGACATATTTCTTGTTCCTTTAGTTCTAGCATTTTAGGGGTTAATTTTCTTTCCCTACTAGATTTTCTTTGTCCTGAGCCAACTGCTACTGAAGTGGCGTCAGGTTGTGAAGACTCTTCACAATTATTGAGAGGATCTTCGAATTTATCATCGTCTGACTTTACCCCATTAACTGACATCTCAAAATGTATTTGAACACTATTTGTAAATCTGTAAATTTCAAACTTAAAATATCTCTTTTAAACTCGTAGGCTACACTCTCTTAATGCGCTAAATAAATGCTTAACTTTAAATCAAAATGCAATGACACTTTCAACAAAATGCAATAATGATGCAGGAGCAACCATTAAGCTGGCAATGTCTCTTGTAACCTAATATCAACTGATATCTCAATCAAGTCCACACGAATTTACAAATGTCCATACATTTCAAATGAACTTCAACTTCAGAGCATGGTCAAACCTGATACCATACGCTGTAGCCTGCGCCGAAGATCAGGCGGAATGCCTTGTAGACTAGCCACGCGTTGCTTGGCTTACTGCACCGTCGAGGTGGAATGGAGTCGTGCTGTTTGTGAGCGTCGTTCTCTGCAAACCGTATCGTGCACGAGTCGTGTTGCCGCGGTGCTGCTGGCGAGCGTCGTTCTCCGCTGACCGAATCCTATCGTGGTGCAGGGCTGTTGCTTGAGACCGTTGTTCTCTGCTGGCCACAGGCGTGCTGTTTGAGACCGTTGTTCTCTGCTGCGTGCTGCTTGCGGAGATGCGTGCGTTGGTCTTCCTCGAACGTGGAGGGAAGCTGCCCTTTTCTTCGCTTGAGTCTCTGGCTGTCTTAAAGCTTACAGTCAGTGAAATGTGCTCTAAACTCTGGAGCCGCGGTGTGGGTTGTTAGCTACATTGAAGCTCTCATCCGTCTCTGATAGTAGACTAGTCTCTCTGAACGTCTCGTACGCGCTCTTATTCTGGTCCACTTGTTAGCTTCAAACCGAAAGCTAGCTCGCTCGTTCTACTTACTTAGCCACATTGGCGGTTCGTTGTCACTGTAGCTGCACAGGTTTAATAAACGACCACGCTTCATACTGATGTCTTTTGAATATTTATTTTCTCCTTCTCACACTCTATGAAAACTGTAACGTTAATAATACTCAGAAAACAACGTGACAACGTTAGCGCCATAAACCTGATGCAAAGTCCATTTTCTTCTGAATCTCATGAGTCCGTGACTGGTTTATATCTCTTTTGGCGCTGTACCCATAATTCCCTGGTTAGGTCCCGTATTTAAACAAACTTTTAATACAAAAAGTAATAGTACATGACACAATCTCTTTTTAAAGTACATCTTAGAATCATTTTAACCAATGAATAAATCCATGAAATAAACCAATACTGTAAATACATATTTATAACCACTGTAATGTTCACACTGTCTATTGGACAGTTACATTCGATGTTGTTGCACCAGAGCTACGCACAGTGTCACCAAAAGCACAATTTGCCATAAATGTGACCGTAGGTGTTGAGGTTGTATTATTGACATGACGGTTGGTTCGGGACAACCAAGTAAAGTAAAGGGCCAACAATAACATTACAGACTTTTTTTCGTCCTTCAGTTGCAATCTTTTTTTTATTTCAAACAATCTGTACCTATCACAAAAATGATTTAAATGGATCAACGCTTATTTAGTGTATAAGGTGTAGCCTGCTCCAGACCGTTGTTTGGGAGCGAGGGAGGAAGTGATGGCTGAGGATGACAATCCAGCCTCCAGCCGATCTCCCGTCTTCTCGAGGGTGGTCATCTTTAAATCCCACTGATACCAAGGTAGCAATCACACAGAGCAAGGCATATATTTGGTGTTAAGAAGGCTTCTCCCCCAGCTGCATCTAGCTGAGGCACCCTGCTGTTTGGGCCACTCACAGGACCTGGGATGCAGGTAAGAACTAGTATTCAATAAGAGGAGTAGCGCACGATGCGAGTCGCCTCACCTGGTGAAAGATTGCATGCGATCTGAGGCGTAGCGCACGAAGCGAGTCGCTCGAGGCGCATTGCGCGCATTGCATTGACTCTTATTAAAGCTCTTACTCATTCTCACAGAGACAAAATAAATAGCTACACGGTCAAGCAATGTAATTTATTTCCACGAAAAAAACGAAAACGAATCAAACTTACCACTGCACACTCACAACCTTACATATAGCTACTGTGTAGAAGTTGTGTCACCGGGTGACCCCGCATAACAAGCGGAACTAAAGTGTGACATGGAGTTTCCCCCCGGACGACTTTCCTGACGCACAACAACATTGGGATGCCGGCTAGTCGTTACGTTAACTCTGTACAGGTGTACAGCGGGAGCTTGGAGGCGTGTGATTGGTGTACGGGGAAGGGGAAAAGTACTTTTAAACTTGTTACTTTCAGTTTCAGACAGATCGGGGGAGAGGACGACACGTCAACCTGTGGAGAGCGCCGATAAGCTGCCGAAGTGGACTGTGGAAGAGGATCTGGGGACCAGCACGAAGAAGGAAGGCTATGCACGATCGTGACGAGGATCGGAACATTCGAGCTAAGTAACTCCCCACTCTTTCTACTGCGAAGACGCGAGCTAGCCGCCGTTGCCAAGACGTGTCTCTCCCCTGACTTTGTTGTGTGCAAACCTATGACCGAGTGCCGCTAACGGCGTATAGTTTCGGTTTCTGTTGCTAGCCCCAAGCTAGTTGGACCTAACTAGTGTCTTGCTTGTGCCCTAGCTACGGCTCATAGCCTGACCGTCCTGCTGTAGCTAGCCCTATGCTAGGCGGACTAATCTGCTACCCTGCCTGTATGCCTAATCTGCTACCCTGCCTGTATGCCTAATCGGCTACCCTGCTTGTATGCCTAAACTGCTACCCTGCCTGTGGGACTAAGCTGCTACCCTGCCTGTATGCCTAACCTGCTACCCTGCCTATGGGACTAATCTGCTACCCTGCTTGTATGCCTAACCTGCTACCCTGCTTGTATGCCTAACCTGCTACCCTGCCTGTGGGACTAAGCTGCTACCCTGCCTGTATGCCTAACCTGCTACCCTGCCTGTGGGACTAAGCTGCTACCCTGCCTGTATGCCTAACCTGCTACCCTGCCTGTGGGACTAATCTGCTACCCTGCTTGTTTGCCTAAACTGCTACCCTGCCTGTGGGACTAAGCTGCTACCCTGCCTGTATGCCTAACCTGCTACCCTGCCTGTATGCCTAACTTGCTACCCTGCCGGGTACCTAAGCTACGACCCGCTTGGAATACTGTGCCCAGACACTGGAACTGCTGTTTGGTAGTTATCTGGACGCATTGACCTGCCTAAAAGTGTGCCTTCACTGAAAACTATTGCTGTGGTGTGCTGTTGAAGTGATTTACTTTGAAGTGTGTCTCACGTGTGAAGTGCGAGTCTTCTCCTCTTGTCTACAGGTCTTGCGTCCAGAGTGGTGCCAGACACAGTGGCAGCAGAAGGGCCTAAGCTCCGTTTAAGTCATCTGTCGTGGGGACCCGACAGGCTACCACGCAGTATTCAACCGGGGGGGAGCGGTGGTGGATCAGCCGGTGGTTTGGACGACCGGGCCTAAGACGGCCAGGGCAGAGACTGCACCCTCAGCCCGTTCTTTCTATTAAAGACTCTTTCCCCTTGCTTTTATCCTTGGAAATAAAATAAATGTGTTTCAATTCGACCCTCTGAGCCTCTGAGAATTATTGACGGTGGCCTGCTCCTTGAGATCAGAAGGTCAACGGTGGGTGGACTAAAGCCACCGCACCCCGGTCACAAGTGGCGTAGTCGGCAGGATTCTGTCTCAAGTGGAGCAACCCCGTCAATATGGCAGAGGGAGCAGAGGCGCGTCAACCAGCAGCAATGCCAGTGTTCATGGGAGCCCCATGGGCGCCTAGATTTAAGGGCCTGGGTTCCGAAACACCAGTGGGGGAGTGGGTCTCCCAGACCAACTATCTTGCAAGCCTTCAAGGGCTGGGTGAACCACAGAAGGTACAATTTGTGTTAGGGTCCCTAGAGGGGGAGGCAAAAAGGGAGGTTTTGGCAGTCGCTGATGGCGAACGCGACACAGCCGAGAAGATTTTTGACGTCCTCCAAAAGCTCTATGGGGACAACCGACCGACAGCGGCCTTGAGAACACAATTCTTTAACTGTAGGCAGGGCCCAAAACAGTCAATCCGTTCCTTCTCGTTACAGGTCAGAGAACTGTTTTCCAGACTGCAAAGCCGGACTGATGCTGGCATAGGTGCGGGTGGCGATCTGGTCCGTGATCAGTTCTTGTTGGGCCTACGAGAAGGACCTGTCCGTCAGGCCCTGAAACTCCAGCTGCGGCAAAACCCCACCATGCCGTTTGAAGACGTCAGACAGGAGGCTCTAGCTCTCGAGGCGGACCTGCTAGAAACCAGAGACCAGACCGCGGACTGCCTGGTGGTGAGCTCCACAGACCCTAACTCGGGTACCACTGCCAACTGGAAACGGGAGCTGCGAGAGGAAATCATGAAGGACGTGAAGGCCCAGATGAGCGAGATGTCCAAGGCTCTACTAGCAGAGTTTCGTGGCCATCTATCCACCAGTCTGCAACCACCACGGGAGAGGTCCTTCTCCGATGGGGCACAGAGAGAGAGGCCTCTGCCAGCCCGGGCATCCAACCCCAGGTTCCAGTGGGACGCACAGGGCCAGCCAATCTGCAACCGCTGTGGAGGCGCGGGACACATCAGCCGCCATTGCCCCCCGCGGCGCGCCTCTCAAACGGATTTTTAGATCACCCGGCCACTGTGGGGCATGTGTCCGGGATGAGCGCCACTACTTCCTCCACCCACGCCAGAAATGCCCTAGTTGGACAATGCCCTATTGTCGAAATCGAAGTGAACAACCAAACCGTCCGGTGTTTGGTAGATACTGGCTCGCAAGTCACCCTGTTTACCGAAAGCCTTTGCCAAGAACTCTTTGGCCGACTACAGGTGCAAGACAGTGAGATTCCTTGGCTGACGTTGCGGGGTGCCAATGGGCTCGACATCCCGTATGTGGGGTACCTAGTGACCAATTTTCGGGTAAGGGGCATCCAAGTGCCTGAGAAGGGGATTGTTGTGGTTAAAGACCACTGTTTGGGGGCTCATAGGGCATTGCTAGGGATGAATGTACTAACTGAATGCTGGAGAGATCTGTTTCAGAGTGTCAGCCCGACTAGGACCCGCCGTGCAAGAACCCAGGAAGACCAAGAGTGGGAGCCGGTCATCGCAGACTGCCGCCGGATCCAGACTGCCTTGGCCCACCAGGAACGGACGGACACCGCCCGGGCCGCCTGCCGGTATGCCATCACCATCCCCGGTTGCAGCGAATCGCTCATTTGGGCCAGGCTACCGGCCCGGGCATATGGCCTAGAGGGCTGGGTTGTCATAGAGCCACACAGTGGGTGCCCGAACATCCAGGTAGCTCGTTCCCTCGCCACTGTGCACCGGGGCCGTGTTCCTGTGCGGGTGAGGAACGTGCAACCACACCCAGTGACCATCCATCGACACCAAGGGCTGGCCCAGGTTACCACTGTGGGTCTCCACCAGGTGAGAGAGGGGAGAGACATCCAGTGCACTCAGGTGGGTCCAGGTGTAGTTGAGGTGGGGGTGGTTGAAGTCGGGCTGGAGGGTGATGGAGGAACTGTGAAAATGCCTGCACAATTGTCGGGTGAATCCTTGCAGGGCGACGGTTTGGACGCAGACCAACAACAACAGCTGCAGCAGTTCCTGACTCAATGGCAACACGTCTTCGCAGCCCATGAGGAAGATTATGGGTGTACGAATGTGGTCAAACACCAGATCCCCACTGGCGACGCAGCCCCTGTCCGTGAGCGATACCGGCCAGTACCACCTACCCTCTACCAAGAGATCCGCACCCTGCTACAAGGTATGCTGGAGGGGGGTGTGATTCGAGAAAGCAGTAGTCCCTGGGCAGCCCCCATCGTATTAGTACGTAAAAAGAGTGGAGCATGGCGCTTCTGTGTAGACTATAGGAGATTGAATAGTGTTACTAGGAAGGATGCCTTCCCCCTCCCCAGAATTGAGGATTCACTCACCAGTCTGACCCAGGCTGCTTGGTACTCCACCCTGGATCTTGCCAGTGGCTACTGGCAGGTCCAAGTGGAGGACCGCGACCGGGAGAAGACTGCTTTTACAACCCCCTTTGGGCTGTTTGAGTGGGATCGGATGCCTTTCGGTTTGTGTAATGCCCCGGCTACATTCCAGAGGCTCATGCAGCGTTGCCTAGGGGGACAGCTGGCTGAGTCTACCCTTGTGTACCTTGATGACGTGATTACTTTTTCTGCAGACTTTACCACCCATCTGCAACACCTGGAAGAGATATTTCGAGCCATGGAGCGGTATGGTCTAAAGCTGCGTCCAGAGAAGTGCCAGCTCTTCCGGAAGGAGGTTAAATTCCTTGGCCACTGTGTTAGCAGCAGAGGGGTGGCCCCTGACCCCGAGAAAGTCTCCGCTGTGCAGGAATGGCAGCCTCCAACTACAGTACGGCAAGTACGCTCCTTTTTGGGGTTTGCGGGGTATTATAGACGCTTCATTAAGGGCTTTTCAAACATTGCCAAACCTCTCAACGAGTTATTAGCAGGCACAGGGCGTCCCCGGGGTCGGCGGTCACCTCCAATAGTGTGGAGCCCCGAGTGTGCAGCCGCATTCCAACGTTTAAAACAAGAGCTACTGCAGGCACCCATCCTGGCCTACGCTGACTTCACCAAGCCCTTCATTGTCTATACCGACGCAAGTAACTGTGGGTTGGGGGCAGTACTGGCACAACAACAAGCGGGCACAGAACGGGTAATTGCGTATGCCAGCCGGAGCCTCCACCCAGCTGAACGCAATGATGCTAATTACAGCTCGTTCAAGCTCGAGTTCCTGGCTATGAAATGGGCACTCGCAGAGAAATTTAAAGACTACCTTTGGGGTGCGAAGGTAACAGTAGTAACTGATAACAACCCCCTGGTTCATCTGCGCACTGCTAAGCTGGGGGCAGTAGAACAGAGGTGGGCAGCCCAGTTAGCAAACTTTGATTATCAAATCCGATACCGGCCAGGCAGGGAAAATACTAATGCCGATGTACTCTCCAGGCTTCCATCTACAGGCGACAACCCTGACAGTGATACTACATCACCACCCCCAGGCGAAGAAGAGCTTCTGGTTGGGATTGTCGAGGCACCCGGAGCAACGGAGGACCCCGTTCCCACCACCTGGGGTTGGAACCCGACCCACTGGCAGGCACGCCAAGGAGAGGACCAGGATCTGTTAGCAGTCCGCCAATACCTGGAGGGGGGAGCACTGCCGGCAGCACCTGAGAGGAGGGCCCAAACCCAGGCGGTGAAGCAATTACTAGGGCAGTGGGAGCGGCTCCGCTCGACAGACGGGGTGATATGTCGTATTGTGCAAGACCACCGGACCAACGCGGAAGTCACCCAGATCGTGGTACCACGAACCCAGGTCCAGGCCCTTTTAGAAGCGTACCACGGACAGATGGGCCATCAAGGCCAGGAAAGAACTTTGTCCCTGCTACGGCGCCATTTTTATTGGCCACAGATGGAAGCCTCTGTGGCCACGTTCATCCGGAACTGTCCCCGCTGCACCCTTCGCAAAACCCGACCAGACGACAAGGCCCCTCTGGTCCCACTGCTACCAAAGGCCCCCTTTCACATCTTGGCCATGGACTTCCTGACCCTGGGGAGACCAATGGACCGATGCCAAAACATCCTGGTCATAACTGACTTATTCACCAAATATGCCTGGGCAGTCCCCACAGTCGACCAGACGGCACTGACCACGGCACGGGCACTTTGGAATCATGTGCTCCAGCAGTTTGGTTGTCCGGAAGTCTTCCACTCGGACCAAGGACCTAATTTCGAATCTGCAGTGATCAGAGAACTGTGCCAGCTATATGGGTGCAAGAAGTCCCGCACCACACCCTACCACCCACAGGGGAACGGAGGCTGCGAGAGATTCAATCAGACCCTGTTGAGCCTTTTGGGCACCTTGGAATCCGAAAAACAGCAAAGGTGGGTAGAATATCTACCGGCAGTATTACAGGCTTATAATAACAGCGTGCACAGTTCCACAGGCTATGCCCCCACCTACCTGGTGTTTGGACGTCACCTCCGCCTTCCCATCGACCTTGTCATGGGCACCACCGGGTCTGAGGAAGGGGCCCCCAACATCTCCGAGTGGGTGAGGCAACACCACATCCGGCTTGAATACGCGTACCACAGAGTCTCTGATCACCTGGAGGCAGCAGCGGCACGGAACAAACGGCAGTACGACCGTACCGCTCGAGATACCCCTCTACTACCGGGGGAGCGGGTATTGGTCCTAGACAACCGTCGACAAGGAAAGGGCAAACTCAGCGACCGCTGGGAGACAACTCCATATGTGGTGGTGAGCCGCCCTAGACCCGACGTACCTGTCTACCAGGTGAGACCTGAGGGGAGGCCAGGACCTGTTCGTACACTACACCGCAATAAATTACATCCATGCCCCAACTACCCAGAACCACCCCGGAGGTTACAAGATGAGGCGCCAACACCCCCAGGACCATTGATGGCGTGGACCTGGGCCCCGAGAACCCCAAGGACTGCTGGTCCCACTGACCCCGCAGACGAGACACAAGACCTGGAACCCAGCCGACCCCGTCGGGCCACCCAAGGTATCCCCCCGGAGAGGTATGGCGCCTGGGCCTCGTAGATACTGTCCTCGGGACGAGCACATTTGAGTGTGGGAGGATGTCACCGGGTGACCCCGCATAACAAGCGGAACTAAAGTGTGACATGGAGTTTCCCCCCGGACGACTTTCCTGACGCACAACAACATTGGGATGCCGGCTAGTCGTTACGTTAACTCTGTACAGGTGTACAGCGGGAGCTTGGAGGCGTGTGATTGGTGTACGGGGAAGGGGAAAAGTACTTTTAAACTTGTTACTTTCAGTTTCAGACAGATCGGGGGAGAGGACGACACGTCAACCTGTGGAGAGCGCCGATAAGCTGCCGAAGTGGACTGTGGAAGAGGATCTGGGGACCAGCACGAAGAAGGAAGGCTATGCACGATCGTGACGAGGATCGGAACATTCGAGCTAAGTAACTCCCCACTCTTTCTACTGCGAAGACGCGAGCTAGCCGCCGTTGCCAAGACGTGTCTCTCCCCTGACTTTGTTGTGTGCAAACCTATGACCGAGACCATAGTTTCGGTTTCTGTTGCTAGCCCCAAGCTAGTTGGACCTAACTAGTGTCTTGCTTGTGCCCTAGCTACGGCTCATAGCCTGACCGTCCTGCTGTAGCTAGCCCTATGCTAGGCGGACTAATCTGCTACCCTGCCTGTATGCCTAATCTGCTACCCTGCCTGTATGCCTAATCGGCTACCCTGCTTGTATGCCTAAACTGCTACCCTGCCTGTGGGACTAAGCTGCTACCCTGCCTGTATGCCTAACCTGCTACCCTGCCTATGGGACTAATCTGCTACCCTGCTTGTATGCCTAACCTGCTACCCTGCTTGTATGCCTAACCTGCTACCCTGCCTGTGGGACTAAGCTGCTACCCTGCCTGTATGCCTAACCTGCTACCCTGCCTGTGGGACTAAGCTGCTACCCTGCCTGTATGCCTAACCTGCTACCCTGCCTGTGGGACTAATCTGCTACCCTGCTTGTTTGCCTAAACTGCTACCCTGCCTGTGGGACTAAGCTGCTACCCTGCCTGTATGCCTAACCTGCTACCCTGCCTGTATGCCTAACTTGCTACCCTGCCGGGTACCTAAGCTACGACCCGCTTGGAATACTGTGCCCAGACACTGGAACTGCTGTTTGGTAGTTATCTGGACGCATTGACCTGCCTAAAAGTGTGCCTTCACTGAAAACTATTGCTGTGGTGTGCTGTTGAAGTGATTTACTTTGAAGTGTGTCTCACGTGTGAAGTGCGAGTCTTCTCCTCTTGTCTACAGGTCTTGCGTCCAGAGTGGTGCCAGACACAGTGGCAGCAGAAGGGCCTAAGCTCCGTTTAAGTCATCTGTCGTGGGGACCCGACAGGCTACCACGCAGTATTCAACCGGGGGGGAGCGGTGGTGGATCAGCCGGTGGTTTGGACGACCGGGCCTAAGACGGCCAGGGCAGAGACTGCACCCTCAGCCCGTTCTTTCTATTAAAGACTCTTTCCCCTTGCTTTTATCCTTGGAAATAAAATAAATGTGTTTCAATTCGACCCTCTGAGCCTCTGAGAATTATTGACGGTGGCCTGCTCCTTGAGATCAGAAGGTCAACGGTGGGTGGACTAAAGCCACCGCACCCCGGTCACAGTTGTACTAGCATTTGTATTCAAAGTTTACACTTTAATCTACCAAAGTACTAACCGTTTAACAATACAATTCCCACAAGTTGACAATGATAACATGACGCAAATGACAACAATGGCGCGCACATGTGATTGACAACACTGGCGCGCAGTTGACTTCACACAGGGGGTTGTGATCATAGACATGTATACGTAGACGCCGCCTCCACTGCTTCAGCCCATTGCCTCGGCGAAACGCGTCGCCGCCATATTGTTAAGGCGGCTGCTTCCTACAGCGTTGGGGGTTAACGGTTACAGGAGCGCTCTGACGCCAGGTATGTTAGTCTTCATTTTACGGTAGGACGGCCACGATTAGGGACCATGCTGCTATTGGTCAATCTGCGATTTCGACTTCCGGCTCCAAAAAATATGCGCATTTTCAGCGCTTGCATGTCAAGAAACACAATTACTAGGTTTCACTCGATTCACTCGATAAAATGGTACACAATTAGCATTTTCAGCGCTTGCATGTCAAGAAACACAATTGGTATGTTTCACTCGATAAAATGGTACACAATTAGCAGCTAGGTTTCAGTCGATAAAATAATAAATAAACTTTTTTTCATTTAGGAGACAAACTGCCACACAACTAGTAGGGAAGTTTCAGTCTTGCTTCAGCAGGGAGACGAACCTACAATCTTCTCGTTTCTAGACTGCTTCTAATTACTAAACTGCTTCTCTACCTCCTACAATACATTATCTGTAAGGTTGTGAGTGTGCAGTGGTAATGTAAGTTGATATTGATTATGTTTTTATTCAGTCACACACAGTAACAACAAACAAGTTCAACACAAATAATAATACATTCAAAGTGACTGAAAAGGCACAAGCTGAAGCATAATGCTTGTATTTAAGCCTGTCCTGTTTGACCAATTTAAGCTACCCATCAACATATGCATTTTTATTTTATTTTTTACAAGTAAAACATGAAATGGAAATAAAAAAACAAACAAAAGAATTGCCTCCAAAAAGTTAGTCACAAGAAGAGCAATGAAGCAAGATCCCGAATAAACAGCACAAAATCCTGCATACATTATGGACACTTGTAGCCCTCAAAAATTGCTTTAGCTACCATCCCTTTGAAAACAAAAAATGTCTTACACTTTCTTAAGATTATGTTAGCATCATTCCATAATGAAATTCCAACAACAGATATACATCTCCTTTTAATTAATTTTTTGGCATTTGGTACACTAAATTTACAGACATCTCTGAGATTATATTTTGTCTCTTGAAATGAGAAAAACCTTTGTATGCTGACTGGGAGTTGGTTTGATTTAGCTCGATACATTATTTGCATTATTTTATAATATACCAGATCATTAAATTTCATAACAAATGATTTCATAAACAATGGGTTAGTGGGTGCATAATAATCAACCTTATTTATTATCCTTATGGCTCGTTTTTGTAAAATAATGATTTCATTGACAGTTGTTTTATATGTCAATCCCCAGACTTCCACACAATATGATATGTAGGGAAGTATAAGTGAACAGTAAATAATATGTAAGGCCTTATAGTTTAACATGCTTCTTGATTTGTACAAAATTGCTATCATCTTAGAGATCTTTCCTTTGATATAATAAACATGTGGTTTCCATGTTAATTTATGGTCAATGACCACTCCTAGAAATGTTATCTCGGTCACTCGTTCAGCATCACTTATTTTTAATTGAATGTCCTTACCTATTTGCCTTTTCGATTTCCAAAGACCATGAATTAGTTTTTTATTTTTCTATTGAGTGACAATCTATTAACATCAAACCAGGTTTTGAGGATTTCTAAATCTCTTTCAATAGAAGTCAAGAGTTGCTGTAGATTATTACCCGAACAGTAGGCTACATGTTTGTATCAGTTGGATTCGTAGAACGTAATAAATTACATTGCTGGACCGTGTGGCTATTTGTCTCTGTTTTGTTATTGTTGTTGTTACCGACCACGAGAATGAGTAAGATCTTCAACAACGTTTATAGGTTACGTGTAGCTATTTGTTTTGTCTTTGAATAAGTTGTCGTCTTTATAGTTCGCGTCCTAAGTGATTCACAAAGTGGCGACTCTCGCCCACTCGAATTGTGCCTGATTCGCGTGAAGCGAATGGCGACTCTCGCACATGCGAATTGTACCCGTTCGCAGACAAGACCTTAGCTCCCTAGTCTGCTCACAACTTCAAGCCAACTGTCCTGTAGAAGCAGCCTTTAGCGTGGTTGGTGTTGCGCATGTAGTCCCGTTGGGAAACGTGAAACACTCCAATGCAAATGTCAATACATTCTGTCCCGTCATTTGAAGCAGAACTTTTAGCTCCTGCATTGGTCTCCCATTATTTATCATTCCACATTTCATTTCACGTTTGGATTGAAAGTCCAGTTTTGAGATCTGCTTCAGTTTAGCAATACAATGCTCCATTTTCGCCGTCAAGTAGAAGTGTTGAAGAAGACCAACCAACGTCAGAACCTATACCCGACAAGTGCGCTCTCGCTCGCCTCCTTCCCTGAGGCAGTAATACTGCCTGCCTCACCTAAGGGATTTTTCAATGCGTTTTGAGCTCTACTCAAAGGTTCTACGCTTGCGCACGCATGCATTGCATTGCCTCCCCTGCCCATAGACACCAATGCAACCCACTGCACGTCCCTGTTTTCTGGAACCGGAAATGCGCAAATTCCGCGATTTTTGATAACAAAAATGCTCGAAATGATCGGAATCATGCAGAAATGACACCCGTAACACAGATTATTAGAGAAATGTGAATATTTATTTTATAATATATAAATATATGTTATTATTTTTTTACTTTTCAAAATTACCCTACTTTTTCTCCCCTGCCTCCTCTGACCGCACGTCCCTGCTCAACACGGTTAGCCTTTGACACATACCAATTGATTTGTTAAACCACAAATGTTCTCCTTGTGCATAGCAGACATGATTTCTGATGCATATGCCATTAGACATGTTATTGTTTGCTGTCTGTTTTTAGCCATAGATGTGTTGTGCTGCTATCAAGAACAGGTATACTATGGTCTTTAAACCAGTTACTGGTACCTTTGGCAGTGTGTGCAGGTGCCAAGTCCTGTTGGAAAATGAGATCCTCATCTCCATAAAGCTGGTCAGCAGAGGGAAGCATGAAGTGCTCTAAAACTTCCTGGTAGACAGCTGCGCTGACCTTGGACCTGAGAAAACACAGTGGACCAACACCAGTAGATGACATGACACCCCAAACCATCACTGACTGTGGAAACTTTACAAAGGACCTCAAGCAACTTGGATTCTGTGCCTCTCCTCTCTTCCTCCAGACTCTGGGACCTTGATTTCCAAATTAAATGCTAAATGTACCTTCATCTGTGAAGAGAACTTTGGACCACTGAGCAACAGTCCAGTCCTTTTTGTCCTTAGCCCAGGTAAGACGCCTCTGACGTTGTCTCTGGTTCAAGAGTGGCTTGACGCAAGGAATGCAACAGTTGAAGCCCATGTCCTGGACACGTGGCTCTTGGAGCACTGACTCCAGCTGCAGTCCACTTCTTGTGAATCTCCCCCAAATTCTTGATTGTTTCACAATCCTCTCAAGGCTGCGGTTATCCCTATTGCTTGTGCACCTTTTTCCCTTTCATTCAACTTTCCATTGATGTGCGTGGATACAGCACTCTGTGAACAGCCAGCTTCTTTAGCAATAAACTTTTGTGTGTTACCCTCCTTGTGCAAGGTGTCAATGATCGTCTTCTGGACAACTGTCAAGTCAGCAGTCATCCCCATGATTGTGTAGCCTACTGAACCAGACTGAGAGACGATTTAAAGGCTCAGGAAACCTGTGTTTTGAGTAAATTAGCTGATTAGTGTGACACCATGAATCCTCAATATTGAACTTTTTCACAATATTCAAATGTTCTGAGATACTGAATTTTGGGTTTTCATTAGCTGTCAGTTATAATCATCAAAATAGAAAAAAATAACACTTGAAATATATCTGTCTGTGTGTAATGAATCTATTTAATATATTTTAAATCAACTTACTGAAATAAATCAACTTTTTGAAGATATTCTGATTTGATTGAGCTGCACCTGTATATGCAGACTAAGTGGCATCAGCACCTAATAATCTAAGTTACAGAAACACAGAAAAGCCATGTTCCTGCTTACATAAGCACATGATTCATACAAGGTAATTATTAATACAGTACGTTCAGTTCACGTTCACCACAATTATGAAAAAGTTTATTAACTTCCATTCAATGAACGCGTTCAGGTACAACACTGGTTGCAAGTAAGATGACCTCGGATGTCAGAGACCCACCATGCGGTTATCCCTGCTAGAAATGTTTTGGTGTCAAAAAACGCTAACTTACTTCTTTCTATTACAACCTTGTGTGATATGTTTAATGTTGCTTCTCACTTGTCTGCTGCAGTCTGTGGGTGGGCCTGTGCCTCTCTTGCCTGACAGATCATGGGTCAGTCCAACAAGCTTGTTGTTGAATAAATATACTTATAGGCAACTCCGGAGTCCTGAGGTAACTTTAGTGAATTTTCACCTAACAAGAACGTTTTCCGCATTGTGAGAAATCAAAGGGAGGTGAGAACCGGGCAAGTTGTCATAAATGTGTTTGTAAAACCAAGATAGTAATTGATAAGAATAGCACAGAATGTTGTCAGGGGAAAAACACATTTGTGTATACATATATTAGTTATACTGTAGTTTCACACACCATATGTATAAACTGCTCTGAAACTACTCTCCTATATGAAGAAAGAGTACCCTTAGATTCTGCAATGAAAATTTAATGTAGGCTATAATGGGGAGGGGTGGGGGAGGGAACGTGTTTAGGTGTTCTTGGTTTTCTTTTTTGAAAGGCCGAGCAGGCACTTTACGGTGTCATCCATCAAGTGGACAAAAACAGCATTGGCATACTGATAGAGATTATTTCCAAACACTGTTAATGACTTAAGAATATAATAATCAAGTGACTTGTATTAATATATTCCTTGTATGAATTATGTGCTTATGAAAGCAGGAGCATGGCTTTTCTCTCTGTGTGTGTAACTAGAATATTAGGTGCCACTAAGTCTGCATATGAACAAGAGCATGTTTAGACCAGAGGAGATAAGAAAGGAACTGTGCTTCTTCCGACCTTGTGCAAAACTGCCATCCTTGCAAGACAGGGAGCCTCGGACGTGAGAAATCTACCACGTGATCATCCCTGCTCAAAGCTAAACTTCTGACTATATAAACTTGGTGCGAAGAGTTTATCATGGCTTCACTGTCAGCCTCGGCTGGGAGGGGAGCCCAATTGCAATTGTTGTTGTTTGTCTGTCTAATAAATATACTTTCATGCAGCTACGGAGTCCTGAGGTAACTAGGGTGATTTTTCACCTATCATAATTGGGGGCTCGTCCGGGATTCCAACAACCTCTTCGACTCTCCTTGCTGGGCTAATCATCAGGACCTGCACCGTACGGAGGAATACGAGACTCTGTTTTTCTAAAGACCTCCAACACGAATTGGAAGGAGGCCAGGGCCTGCCAGCAAGGAGAGCCAAGAGTGAAGGAATTGAATTTGACTATAGGGGATGGACTCCGACTGTCTGTGAGTATATTGGTTGTTTTATGTAAGTGTACGATAGTATATGGTTCTTGGTTGTTTCGGTTTTGCGTACACTTGTCTTGAAGTGGGGTTGAAAATAACTTTTTGCATGTTTGCCGCGGAGTGGCAGGGGAACAGAGTCAAGGACTTTTTCCTGTTTGCCTCGTGTGTTGAATTAATTGCTAGAGTTAAAGAGACTCCTGTGTGTTGTTTTCATGTTTTGGAGCGCTAAGGTTATAAGCACTGTTCACCTTCCCATCACCTTCCTGTCAACCACAAGAGTAGAAGGAACGGAAAGAAGGAAGGGTAGCGTTCGTTTTTGTAATGCTAAAGGCTATATGTAAAGTGAAGACACCTGTTGCCAAAGAAAAGGCTAGCGCGCGCTAAGGTTATATAAGCCCTGTTCACCTATCCATAAAGACAAGAAGGAAGGGAACCGTTCATTTTCAGAACGTTGAGGCTATATGTAAAGTAAAGAGACCTGTTGCCTCATGCGGTTGCCTCGTGAAGGCCCCATGAAAAGGATAGCGCTTTATCTGAACTTGAAAACTTTCTAGGCCTATTTTATCCGGATATTTCTGTATACATTCCTGTTCGCCTTGAATGAAGGGAACACACTTTTCACTTTCTGTTTTCCTGTTGGGCCTTCTGGTAGGCCTCTTGGTGCATTGTTAAAAAAGAAAAAAAGGGCTATAAAGAAGGATATAGTCTGAAACATATAGAGACATACCTGTCTAGCCGGATTTTAACAATAAGAAAAAATGGGAAACAAGGGATCTAAAATTGATGACATATCCCAGTTAGAAGGGGACATGAAACATATGGCAATACAAGAAAATGCTGACTGTGTAATGCACAGACATATGTGGAAACAAGATTTTGGATTTTAAGGAGTCTCTTTAAGAGATAAAGAAAAAGAGTCAGAGATACTCTAATATACTAATACTTGTGTGTTATTTTCCTGTGGGGTTGAGACAAACTTTTTACAATGGGTAAAACCAGATAAATATAGTTATAATCTATGTAATTAAAGATTTCTCATTACTGAGATGCCTTGACCCGGAACCAGTAGGGGACTGATCACCCCAGGGAAATTCCCTGGCCTCAACCTCCTCAGAAAACGAGTGAGATGGAGGACCTCTGGTCGGGCTCGGGTTGACTCAGCATTGCGATCTCAAGAACAAACTATGAGAGTCTGAAAATAGAAACATAACTAACCCTAATGTGAAGAATAAACTAACGGTAATTTAAAAGGTTTCAATATCAGTTAAAGGAGAAATACATAAAATGACTACAACAAGAAGAAAAATTGACTTAGAAATGGGAAAAAGTGCGTCAAAATCAGAAGACGTACATGATAATGGCAATAAGAGATGGATTTAAAATGTCTACAACAAAAAGAAAATTGTAAACACAGCTTTGAAAATGTTTTTGCATTATTGGTTGCGCCAAACAGAGAAAAGCTTACGTTAATGGTGGCAGGAGAGCCAATGATTTTTTGTTTTGTTTTGTTTTGTGTGACTTTGGTGCCTGCAGAACCAGAGCCTCAGTAACCAGAGAATAACATGCACAGAACAGAAAAAGAATGAGACATCTAAAAGCAGTCATACACATAACCCATTACTTTTGAAGAGTCTGAAACGGGACAGATATTTAAAATGCAGATTATGTTTAAAAAACATGCTCTACAAACTTATTAGGAAGAGATATGATGTGGGTTGGGCATTACAATTGTTCCAACAATACATGGGTTTTAGAATAAATTAAATAATGTTGTCCCAAAATGTTATGTATAGAATATACACTGTTTAAGCCAAACGATTTAAAGAGAAATTTAAGCCTGTGACACTAACTATATTAACTTAGATTGATGCATTGGACTAACACAGGATGGGTGGGGGCTGAGTGCTGGCTCAAAAGACTACATTCTCACAAGCCATGAGCTCAAACTTAGCTACAGTTCGAGAGACAGTCAATTGTTGTTGAACATCTTGTGCTGTTCTCCAGATAAGAAGATTTTAGCAGAAACAAGGCCACAAAATTAGCAGCTGTGGTTCACTAAAGTAAAGCTATCTTTTAAAAAGCACCTTTGCCAGACACAAAGAAATAAATTATACATTTTCTGGAAATAACTTAATTATGTAGATAATGGAATCCTAACCATGCGTTAGAAACACAAATGTTGCAGAGTTTACTTTATTCTCAGACCATGTCAGCTGGAGATATTATTAAAAAGCCTGAAGCGGGAAGGCAAGCATTTGATCACATTAAGAAACTATTGGTTAGTTCTACTGTCTTAGCATATACACGGCAAAGCCATTCGTACAAGCTGTAGACTGTAAAAAAAAAAGAAAAAGGAAAAAGGTTGTATGATATTTGTGTTAATGCATAAGTGGGGACTTAAAGTTGAGACCAGTGGCATATTATTCAACATGGCTAGATCCAGTAGCCCAAGCAATGTCTGAATGTTTACAAGCAGGAGTGGCTGCAGCCTTGACGGTGCAGGCCTCTGCTCCTATTGTACTAAACAGACACTTACACTGAAAGTTCCACATGCTTATTTTTTATTTGATTTGTTTTGCTCTCACAGCCTCATATCACTTTTGAGCACTGCGTGACATTTAAGCCAGCTACACTTTTACGTACAGCCAAACAGATAAAAACTATGGCAACCAGCGCTGACCTACAAGATATGCCTATTCCAAAAGCTGATTTAACCATTGTTGATGATTCAAGCACACAAACCTTGAACACATAGCCACTACTTCCACACTATTCCGCACAGGCAGCGGAACTTATTGCACTGATAGTGCACACACATGCAAAAGAGTTTCATTGGGAAACCACAAAACAGACAAAGAGATTGACCATAATTTTACTCCATATATAGCTTTTGCTGCTTGCTTTTCTTGATTTAGTGTAAAACACTTTGAGCTGCAACAACCATCTGAGACACATACACATTTGAAGAATTAAAACACACAATACTAAAACATATGCTGCAATATTGAGCCATGGTGAAAACATGCCTCAATAAGAGGGGATAGTAAGCATATATTTTTAGTTCTTGTTTTTATTTTATGAGAAAGAAGGTTAATCATGCATCATTGATTTTATATTGTTTTAATTCTTATTACATTATTTTGTGTGAAAGATGTTTTAACATTCAGTTATAGATTTTATTGAGTTAAATCCCAACGAAGAAAGAAATATTGTCTAGCCATAGACAATCACTGCTCATACAACCCCCAGTCAGCAGGACTGGTAGAAATGAATGAACCGACCTTAAAAGCAATTTGAGAATCTATTGAAAGCCAATTCCGGAAGTGAAATTAGTGAAATTAAGCATGCATGTTGATACCACTGTGAAATGATGTATGGAAGAATCTATACTGCCTAAACTCTCAAACCATTTGCCAAAACAGACAAAGAGATTGAAAATACATGGCAAAGATGATGTTGAAACTAAATGCTCTCAGACTTCTCTCCCCTACACAGGAACACTGTGAGGCTGAATCCAAGGTTGGGCCAGGAGACTGGGTCCTAATCAACAGTCTCAAAAGAAAACACTTCCACTTGCCCAAGTGGGACAGAGCATACCAAGAGCTACTGTCAACATCTACCACAGTCAAAATAGCTGAGAGAGCCACGTGGATACATCTGACTCACTGTAAACGGGTAAGCCTGCAGATGGCGGATGCAGAGGAGTAAGGACCATCTTTCTTTGCTGTTTCCAGGTATTGCCCGCAGTGACAGAAAGACCAGTCTACAAAGGGGGGTTGATGTATAGATTCTTCTCGTCTCAAACGCTGGCAGTAGATATAGTACTGTCCTGTGGGATTAGAACCGAGTGGAAATTGTGGAGTAAAAGGTCTATTCCTCTGCAAAGTCATGGGAGGTTACCCAAAGTGGGCCAAAGTATGTGGGGGACTCCTAGCAACAACTGTGAGATTTTACATTGTTGGTCTAACAACATGCTTATAAATGATAGCTATACAACATCACTGTTCACATTTTAACTGGCCCTTCATGCCAGACAATGCTTCACCACCTCCACACATCATTAGCAAAGATGCTCTGTTTGAATGCTATTTAAAACCTGGGGAAAAGAACGATGCACACCTAGGACACTGGACACAATGTAAAACCATTACATATGTGCTTGATCATGGAAGAGAAATACAGTTAAATACTTCATCTGAATGTAAAACTGCGGGGATGTGTTTGAATGGCAGACTTCTTGAAGTACAGGATATAGCTATAGCTCATATGTGGTGGTTATGTGGGAATGGTGAACTAAGAGCTACACTGCCTGTGGGTTGGTCTGGGACTTGTGCTTGAACAATGTTAGTACAACCTTTTCAGATTACCCCCAGGTCCAAGATACACCAGTACCTGAGGAACGTTCCAATGCATTCCGTACGAGGGAGGAGAGACAGCGGGATCTGGTTTCGACAGCCTGGGCATTCCCTGAGGCATTCCAGACGACTACAAGGCATTGAACCCAGCAGCGAATGGCCTGGCATCTACCCTCTGCCCCTGGTGCGTCATCGGAGCACACACAGATTGGATTAATTTCCTTTACTACGCTGAGATGATATTCCAAAACCTGACCAGAGACGGACTACAAACGATCAGAGAAGAACTACACGCCAACTCCAGGGTAACACGGCAAAACACGGCTGTGCTTGAGATCCTCACTGCCGAGAATGGAGGCATTTGTGTCATGCTTGGTACTGACCAATATTGCACACATGTCCCTGACAACACCAGAGATGGGAAAGACTTAGATCTGATCCTACAAATAAAATGCAAGCGAGTTCTGGCACGCATAATTGGTTTATGTGTGCCCTGTCGACAATGTTTTCCTCATGGGAAGGAATGTTGATGTCTTGTGTGGGATTGATTTTGGGTATTCTTTGTGTGTTGGCTACCTGTGCATGCTGTGTAGAACCCTGTATACAGAAGATGGTGGCTGGAATGATTAAAACTGCTGACGACGAATACCTTGCCTTACAAATACGTAGCCTGTGCCTCTGATGGAAACTTTGCTTAATAATTACTTACTAAGGTAGATGAAACAATGCTCATTAATGACCTCTGTTCCGAAAATCCATGTGATGAAGCTCAGAATGATGATTTTGAAGTTATCCATTGAAATTGATCATGAACAGAGTAAGAAGAATGATTTTTGAATTTGATTGTGTTTGTAATTTTTGATTATCCATTGAAACGGATAAAAGGAGGGATTGATAGAGATTATTTCCAAACACTGTTAATGACTTAAGAATATAATAATCAAGTGACTTGTATTAATATATTCCTTGTATGAATTATGTGCTTATGAAAGCAGGAGCATGGCTTTTCTCTCTGTGTGTGTAACTAGAATATTAGGTGCCACTAAGTCTGCATATGAACAAGAGCATGTTTAGACCAGAGGAGATAAGAAAGGAACTGTGCTTCTTCCGACCTTGTGCAAAACTGCCATCCTTGCAAGACAGGGAGCCTCGGACGTGAGAAATCTACCACGTGATCATCCCTGCTCAAAGCTAAACTTCTGACTATATAAACTTGGTGCGAAGAGTTTATCATGGCTTCACTGTCAGCCTCGGCTGGGAGGGGAGCCCAATTGCAATTGTTGTTGTTTGTCTGTCTAATAAATATACTTTCATGCAGCTACGGAGTCCTGAGGTAACTAGGGTGATTTTTCACCTATCACATACTTTTTCTTCGTTTCATAGGCCTCTCTGTCCTGGTCCTGCCACTGGTGTTCCTCCACCGGCATTTCTTTCATCTAAAAGGTCACGTTCACGTGAAGACCGTTAGTGTTGTGTACACTTACTATATTATTGCACGTTAGTGTTGTCTACACTTATCTTATTACACGTTAGTGTTGTCTACACTAATCTTATTATACGTTAGTGTTGTCTACACTTATCTTATTACATGTTCAAGGGAACGGAACCTCTTTTATGACTTGGTCAAGGTGAAGTGGAAATTGGGAACATTTGTGAATTACATTTACAGACATACACTGGGTGTTTTATGTCATGTGTGGATTCTACCAGATGCTTGGAAAAAGCGCATTAAATGGCAATAGAAGTGGGCTTGTGATTGAATTTAATCTCCTAACAGTGGCAGTGTATAATATTCATGATGGGTCAGCCCATATTTAACGTAGCATTTCATATTGTCACGACATTCCAAATTCAGCTCACCAAGATGCGATCGAATGTGCTCATGTTGAAGCTTTTGAAATTGTTGGCAAAAACCTTCCCGTATGCTTCAGCGTTTGTGTCTTGGTGAAGGCCACACAGCTTCAAAACCTCTTTGGTGATGTATTCCTGGATAAAGACAGGAGATTCGATTAACTCCCCAGAAGATGTTTTTAGTTGAAAATGACTCAGGGGATCCTGCAGAGGATCTTAATTGAATGAACTGGGCAGGCAGATGCTGCCTATTCAAATGCGATGCAACCTTTTACCTTAACTTTTGAGATGTCGTCCAAGGATTTCAGCTTGTTAACATAGTTGTGCCGTTCTGGCTGAGGGGTACTCCAAATGGGCTGTGTAGTTGGATCTCTGGCACAGAGGTCCTGAAGGATCTCCCAGGACAAATCAAAGATGTGCTTTACATGGACAAAAATAAGTGCAAATATACGTCAGTAAACAGTGGGGCAATGAAATCTTTTGTACTGCAAGAGGAATCTTTTATTATTTTCACTTCTACAAGCAGATGATAGATACATTATGAAATTAATAAAAGTACATTACATACAAAACACTAACCAAAACGAACAACAAACAAAAACACAAAACAGCAGAGGTTACAAATGATAATGTGCAATAAGAACATTCAAGAACATCTCAGATCTCATGATGGCAGGCTCTATGTAGTTCAGATACGGTTCCCAAATGTTACAGAACCGGTTTGTTTTTTAATGCAATATAGAGTACATGCAAGCTACTGGCAAACAGCCTTTATTAGTTGGTACCTGCCAAACCTGCAGTAAAATGTTCTTCCTTGCAGCAAGGAAGTATACAGTACAGACATGTCTTGATATTTAACTGAACTCTTGTATTGGCAATTCTACCCAGTCCCTCTACAATTGTCCGACCTTGTTGTAGCTGTGCTTGCTGCCAGTTTTAAAGACTTGTCCAGGGGGCACCATCTCTAGGTAATGCTCCGATGGCATGGGTGCAGGAACTCCGGATAGATTCTTCGGGCCTTGTCCCAGCCCAAAGATCTGCCACATCTCCTGCACAGCATAATGCACAAGCATCTCCAAGGCCTGCTCCTGTCTGGTGGGAGGTGTGGTTAGGGCCTGCTCCTGTCTAGTGGGAGGTGTGACCAGGGCCTGCTCCTGTCTAGTGGGAGGTGTGACCAGGGCCTGCTCCTGCTCCTGACTGGTGGGAGTAGCAAAGTCTGCGTCCCCCTGCCCAGCGGGAGCCCTCGGGGGACCCTCATCCTGAGGTCTGTGCTCAGGGGGATCATCCAGCTCATCTCGGAGAAGGTTGCCTACAGCCTGCTGGCCGGACTGGGTTAAGGTTCTGGGTGTTAACTCCTCACGCAGTGGGTTGTAATCCAGGGTCTCCTCCACATCTGACAAATCGCTCTCAGTTAGCTGAGGAAGAGAGCTTGAGTTTTTAAGAGGGTCTTAAAGGCACCCAGTGCAACTTTCGAGGCTTAAAAATAAGCATTCAATTTCTAGTCTTTTTTACACGTAGTAAGTTTCAATAACTCCATACCATTACATACCGACATTCAAGCAGCAAAGATGAGACGTCGTTGTGTGGTGAGAACTGATAGAAAATCGATAACAACAACAATCGCCGCCATTTTCTTTATTTTTTTTAACCTGCAATAAATAAAGCAGGCTTCCAGTCAATGGAAAAATGGCTTCTCCCCACCGGCGATTGTTGTTGTTTACGATTTTCTATCAGTTCTCACCACACAACGACGTCTCATCTTTGCTCCTTGAATGTCGATATGTAATGGTATGGCGTTATTGAAACTTACTACGTCTAAAAAATAGTAGAAATTGAATGTTTATTTTTCATTGAATGTTTACATAAAGTTGCACTGGGTGCTTTTAAAGAATCAGGTAAACACCTAAGGTAAATGTGGTGGTCTTAATTTGCTCTAACGTAAATGCCTGGAGAAATAGTTTCCATCACACACAAATGACTCAGGTTGTCCATCTCAAGACTGAGAACTCAACTGTGTCTGCTATGATCTGTGATCGGTCATGTTAGTAATGGGCGAAGGGCAGACAAGGAGAAGGTCTTACCAGAGACTGGGTGAAGGGCAGACAGGAAGGTCTTACCAGAGACTGGGTGAAGGGCAGACAGGAAGGTCTTACCAGAGACTGGGTGAAGGGCAGACATGGAGAAGGTCTTACCAGAGACTGGGTGAAGGGCAGACATGGAGAAGGTCTTACCAGAGACTGGGTACAGACATCAGAGCAGCTGGAGATGGAGCAGGTCTCAACGGAGCTCTCCACCTCGTCCTCTTCAGACGTCTCATCAAAGTCGTCTTCATACTCAGGGCAGATGTCTTCTTGGCCGTCTGGCATCCCTGAGGCATAGTGGCAAGCTGCTTCACACCCAAGTGATGGAGTGTAGAGAGTGAGGTTCTTCACACACACCTCTGGAAGCTGGGAAAGACACGACACACAGTCAGTGATGTCAAGGATTGAACAACTGTATCCATACACTTGAACAATCATTAGTTCAGCTGCACTCAATTTTTTATGTTATTAAATAAAATGTATGCTGTACTTGGGTGATTAAACTAGTGATGTTTGCCAGCTAACAGGGTCTATGCTCATCACTTACCTTCATGGAGAGCCCGTCCCATTTCAGTAAGTCTCCTGTGCTCTTCTCGGAGACGTTGCCTTCACATGAACGCACCTCTGTGGCCAACAAGAGTCATTCCATTATCGGCGGCTCCTTTTCATGCTTGGTATTCTCAAATAAAAATGCTCATCTCATTTCACACTTTTATTCAAAACTAGTGCAGTGCCCGTAGGAATTATGCATTCTGTAGTGTTAGCAGACGTAGTAGGTGTAGCTGTTGGGTAGTGTAATAGCAAGACATATTTGCACTCCACATACTGTAGGTACAGGTTACACTGAAGTATTATTGTGACGCATGTTTCCTTTTCATTAAGAAATGTTTTAATGTTAGCCTTTTTGGAGATATACCAACAAATAAAGTTTGAGATTATGTAGTGGATGCAGTTGAATATAGATGTCAAAGTTGCTGTCTAAACTATAAACTAAATGTCATAAAGAAAGACATTATTTTAAATGAAGTTATGGTTGAAATAGGATCACTTCTTTATTGTAAGGGTAAGTGTAGGGTAAGAATGGTCATGCAGTTGGACTCAAATGTAGGTTAATTTTATTGAATGTATGTAGCCTACTGTACTGTATGACTTCGATGATGCTAGCTTTGACAGCCCACTCTCAGACAGATCGTAAGCTAATAAATGTCCTTACAATGGGAACACAGTTTAAATACTCTGACTGGAGATGGCCTTACTATCCCCCACCCGAATTCAGTGCAGGACTGGGAGGATAACATGACAACGTGGCCAACATAATTTACAGCGAGATTTGCGCTGACTGGAGATGGCGTTACTATCCCCTACCATTTGTAGCGGTGTATACTCAAACGATAAAATAGAAATATCTCGCGGACTATGAATTCAGAGAGAGAGTTGTATAGAGTAAAATTCATACGTGTTGCATATGCCATGATTATTATAATAATAATCACAGTTACATTTCAACCATGCTTATGGAATGAGTTTGCCAAGTTGTAAGTCGAATAAGTGCAGAAATGTACTGTAAAAATACGCTATACTAATAAACAATATGAATATTTTGATGGATTATTATTCCCTGTCTGTTTGATGACTGTACATGAATATGAGTCATGAATCACTGTCTTAAGATTACCTGAGCAAAAGTCTGTATCTGTTCACCAAGAAGAATTTGAATGCGGACCTCCTTATCGAATCCAACGCTATTCTGAACTTTGAGTGAAGGCAGGATAGTTTAATACCGCTACGCGTATATTGTTTGATTGTGACGTAATTTCGGTGCACAATCGGTCAGTGGGACTTGCTACGGGAAACGATAACCCATAGTGCCTATGGGAAACGGTAAAATACAAATATCTCGCAAACTATGAATTCAAAAATCTTCAAAATCAAGGATGCACAGGTTCATGACATGCGTAAGCTACATGCGAAATCTCATAACTAACGTAACTACCGTCAGGGAGATACGTCCTAGACAGACTGACTGACACACAGAGATTTCTGGATTTATAGATAGATGTTGTGGGGTATTTTCTACACTTGTTCTTCCTATTTCTCCAGAGGCACCTTTCTGCGCTGACACCAAAGCAGCCTGAGCTTCCCCTCCATGACACCCCTATGAAACAGTTAAAAAGAGGCCACAGGTGGTGCTCCTACCTGAGGATGCAGAGGTGGTCGACTCCAGTGGCATGTGTGAGGATTGGGCTGTCTGCACGTCCTCAGGGTCCTGCACCTCAGGGTGAATCTCAGTGGCCTGGTCCACCACCTGGTCAGGTACCTGGAAATCAATGCACTGATATCAGGTAACCTGTGTGGATTTGGAGTCTAAAGTGTAAAGGTTTACAGGTTGAAATGCATTTATATCACGGCCAATCTGGGTGGATTTGGGTGTGTTTTACCTCATCAACTGAGGGCATGGAGTCCGTCTGGAGTTGTTGACAAACCGTCATGCCCAACAGGACCTTCTCCTTGAAGGGGCCAGAACCATCCTTAGAGCTGACATCAATGTTTGCATTAGTGTCAGAGTCAAAATGGAGATTTATCTCGGGCTCCGCAGACTGAGGTTGCCTGGACTTCAGGAAATAGTCCTCCAGCTCCTGACACTTAATCATAACCAGGTCATTAAGTCTTTCGTAGTCAGATACATAGTCAGTAGGACTCTGGTGAGCGTTCTCCTTAAACTTGACCTCCATGCTAACGCTTTGGGCCTCAGGGTCCTGCACCTCAGGGTGCACCTGGTCAGGTACCTGGAAATCAATGCACTGATATCAGTGGTGTGATTAAACTACAGTACCAATGCTGTAAGGGATCTCAGTAGATCAGATACGCTCAGTTATCCCACAGGAAGTACAGTGGTTTAAGGGGAGGCAGAGTGAATCAGCCAATGACTTACAGATGCTGAGGAAGACACCAGCTCGGCATGCTGGGAAAGCTGAATGACCTTGGGATTCTGCTGACACTTAGTTTTAATCAGGTCATGAGGTTTTGAGTCTGGAGTAAAGGATTTGCAAATCAAGATTACAATTCAGTATTAATTAATAACATTGACAATAATCCAACGAATCTCATATTCATTTGTATTTAGCCTCTTAATTAGACTAAGGTCGAGGCCATAGGTGTCTTTTCACCACCCCTCATCTCATTTGCTCACAGCTGGATCCTTTAATTGACAACTTCGCCTCCTTTAATTAACAAACATTGTGGCTACTCCTGTATCAATAAGACTGATACATATTCATGTAGAGTCGGGGCTATTGGTTGACACCCATTATTCTGTTGAGGATACTTAAACTTGGACTGTTTCAACGTCTAATCAGAGACACCGTGAATCTGCTGAGTGAAACTTTCCCCTCTCCCTTGATGTGCATCATTGCAAGAATACCCTGTAAGCAAAATGACGTCCCCTAGACGTCCTGTAATGGTCTCTCTGAACGTTCTAAAAACGTAAATGTGTATGGTTCCCGTGACAACTTTAGGACGTTTTGCACGACGATCCAAGACCGTCCCGAGGACGTTGCGGTGACAACTGGGAAACGTTTTCTATAGGTCCTGGGGACGTTATGCAGGACGTTGCAAGCACCTCCCGAGGGCATTGTGGTTACGTCTGGGGAACGTGTTTCTATAGGTCCTGGGGACATTCTGCAGGAAGTTGCAAGAACGTCCTGAGGGCATTGTGGTGACATCTGGGAAACGTGTTTTAGACGTCCTGGGTACGTTATTCAAGGATGCACCGCGGACGTAGCAGGCACGACCGTTTTTGCTGAGCTAAATGAAGAAAATAAAATAATAATAGATAACGGAGCCGTCATTTTGCTTACAGGGCGCACACACACACAAGTTCAAGTTCATTTATATTACAGATTTCATATGCATAGACACAGACACACACGACTACAAACTTGATTGCGGGCATGGGAATTGAACCGTAAACCTTCCGAGATTACCAAACCAGATAGCTACCTACTGTACTAACACTGTCTGATTACTATTGTGTCACTTTAACACGTTTATCACAGCCAACAAACTTAGTCTTTTTTTCCGAGGGAAAAGCATGTTGTAGCGATCTCAGTCACTACGCATTGAGGGTTTTCCTTAATGATTCCTTTTATAATTAACATCCATGGCACGTCACGGACGTGCGGGCAGGGAGGCAGAATAACTAGCCAAACTAAGAATGATGAAATAAAATAAATATGAATGCTTCCCTACTGATCTGTGCTATAAATGTAATGTCTGCATTATTCCAATACAATGCATACATAGGAAGGTCTATCAAGAAGCTTTAACATTGAGCTTTCCACAGGCCTTCAAAGATGCTGCAACAGAACGTATAGAGCTCACCGGTCAAAATGTCTGATTGGAATTTCTTTAAAAATCCCGTCTCGCAAACACAATCTGGATTTGACAACAATCCTAATATTTAGGCCTATAAAGCAAACGTGCACTGCCCTTATTATGTTTTAAAGGAACAGGCTAATCTGCTGTTAGAAAGTTTTTTAACAACACGCATATGCTGCATTTTAAATAAAGCGCAAACCCTCGGTTTCAAACGAGGAGCGAACTGAGTGAGAAGGATCCAACATGGCCAAGCAGACTAGCCTTAAAAGCTTTTTTTCAGAGGCCTAACACAACTGATGAGGGTAAACCTTCTGACGAGGATGAACCTATAATACCTGCAGTGTTGCGTCTGAGCACGTTTAATTTTATTATACTGTCTATGCCTGTGTGTTAGCGCCGAAGTTGAATATCCGAGAGTGGTATTGCAGACAGAGATTTGGAAAAATTAGGCTATAGCTCGCACCCGCAGCATATTGAAAATTGGAGCTGTGAACTTTTGAAATTTTGAATGATGAACAATGAACTGAGCTTCTTCATGTAGAAAGCGAACTTTCCAAACACTGAATACCTGAAGCCCTAGATGTTCGAACAGCATCACCAGAGAAAAAGCTGAAATGTCGGGCGTTTATGTCATTATGGAGTGACAAGTTCTCTTGGCTCAGGTGCGAGGTAATTGATAGTCACAGTAAAATGTTCTGTTAGCAATGCGAAAAGGCGACACAAAGGATTCACAAGAGGGTCGAATAATTTAAGAACCTCTGCTCTCATTAAACAGAGCAATGACCATATTGCGGCGCTCATTTTAACGCCACAGCAGGTTGCGATTAAAGGCCACTTATTGACGCGCATCAGACATTAATGTTTTTGTTTCCCATTGTAAACTTAGGAAAATAAACATGTTGTATTCTAAACTACCTGATTATGTTATTATTTAAGCTATGCAGTCCGTCAGTTTTCTTCAATAGGCTAATTTAGAAGCAGAAATAGATATTTGGCCGGCTTATCATTCAAATGTCTCGCAAATGAAAAACATTTTTCTCTAGCGGAACCTCTGGTTCAGAGAGGACCATCAGAGGACGTCAAGGGGACGTTTTGGAAGGACCGAATGCGAACGTCCCACCACAGGTAAAGGTTACGGGGACGTTTTTAAAGGATGTCCTGGGGACGTATGCTGAGAGACCAAATAAGAACGTTTCCTAATAGTCCGTTTTAAGGCTCATGCAAACGTCACGCAGAGGACCTGCAGGATAAGGTAACAGGGACGTTTTTAAAGGATGTCCTGGGGACGTATGCTGAGAGACCAATTAAGAACGTTCCCTAATAGTTCGTTTTAAGGCTCATGCGAACGTCACACAGAGGACCTGCAGGATAAGGTAACAGGGACGTTTTTGAAGGACGTCCTGGGGACGTGTGCTGAGAGACCAAATTATAATGTTCCCTAAAAGTCCGATTTAAGACTCATGCGAACGTCACAGAAGGACCAAACGTAGACTTGCTACGAACGTCAAAAACGTTCTGGTAACGTCCTCTAGCGAACGTTGTGCCGGGGACCAATTGGGGACGATTGGGGACCTTGCGAATGTCCTGTTAACGTCCTGGGGACGTTCCCTGTTTGCGGGGTAAAGCCTGTTTCCTGATTGATCATTCTCTGACTGAGTCTCCACCAATCTTTGGTATTAGAAAAATACCAACAGTAGCCAAGAAGAATCTTTTATTAGGATTATTAGAATATCCATGTGCACATTTAATTAAAATGATGCCTACTTTTCAAACCTTTTTACCTCCAGCAAGGAGGTTATGCGATCGGGTCCGTTAATTAATTAATTTATTTATTTGTCCGTTTGTCTGTCTGTGGACAAGATTTCTCAGAAACTACTGGGCGGATCTTTCTGAAATTCACAAGAGGTGGATGCTCCTGGGACTTCCCTATTAACATTTCAGATTTCAGGATGATCCGGATCTGGAGCAATCCGAGATTTCTGACCTCCAGCAAGGGTTGACGTTGATAGTGTTTAGACTAATACACAATCTTTCTCTCAATGTCCCAATACGATATTGATCCTAACATTGCTTGGCGTGACTAACTAAACGTATGTGATACGTTGTCACTGTAATCGAAAACTGTGCATTGGGATCCAGCAACTGCTTGATACAAGATTTACACTGAGTTTTGGGTGTATACAACGTCACTTTGTGAATACAACGTCGTTGAAACGCAGTACTGCAAATATGCATACGTCAGCACAATGTCTGGGAAAAACCCGGTCCCGGAAGATTTTGTCTTCAGAATGGAAGAAATTGTGTTCTAGTTTTTGCTACTTCAGGGGTCCCAGTATGCGAAACAAATTAACGGACCCTTGCTGGAGGTCAGAAATCTCGGATTGCTCTTGTTTAAACAATATTTTAGGGTTGCTTTTCCTTGCTATACCTCCAGAGGCACCTTTCTGCTCTGACACCAAAGCAGCCTGAACTTCCCCTCCATGACACCCCTATGAAACAGTTAAAAAGAGGACACACGTGGTACTCCTACCTGAGGATGCTGAGCATGCAGATGGGACATCTGAGAGACTCTGCCCTGGGTCCTGGGCCTCCTGCAAAGATAAACGATGAGGTAAACCCATTGCATTCTGGGGGCTGGGGCTGGGGTGTATGTTTCCTGGTAGACTCTGACCTTTCTGTAGGCTTCCACTTGGTTGTGCATCTGAACGATTGACCTTCGTTCATTTTCCACCTCGGCCAAGTGTTTCAGAAGCAGCCTCCTGTCTTCATCTGCAGCCTGAGCAGTCTCAACAAACCCCTTGATTTGAGCCTGCAAAAAAAAATAACAGAAAAGAGATTTGCAATCTCATAAGAGTTACATTAAATGTATATAAAGTCGGGTCATTTTCAGCTTGCTTAAAGACCTCTGCATATTAAGCACGACTTGATTAATTAATTAATTAATTGATAAACATTACAGTATTTGTATTATTGTTATGGTATACATTCATGTCTCTCTCTTTTAAACTACAGCAAAGAGATAATTTGCAGTAGACAGATTGGTCACCTGCTTTTGCATCATCTGATACACCACATGGTAACTATCAGTAAGAGGGTCATGACCATTGTCTCCCTCTTGGCCACATCTGCAGAGGGACGTCAGGAAAAAAGGGGCAGTTAGGCATTTAGTCATCTTAACATGTGCAGAATTGGGATTCTACAAGCAGCCCCAGCCTTGGCTAGAAGGCCTGCAAGCAGTTTGAGCTAAAGTATGTGTTGATTTATATTTGTATACCAGCCTTGGCTGTCACTAGAGCAAGTTGAGTTAGTTCAGACATGTGTGGGTGTATAAGCATATGGGCAACACCAGCCTTGGCTGTCACTAGAGCAAGTTGAGTTAGTTCAGACATGTGTGGGTGTATGAGCGTATGGGCAACACCAGCCTTGGTTGCCAGGAAAGCAGGTTGAGTTGGGCCTGAGCAGTCTGAATGAGGTTTGCCTCTTTAAACTGGAGCAGGTTGGCCAAGCACTTGGCACGTGCATCCTGCTCTGACATAACCTGGCGAATCATGTAAGACATGAACGACCTCCAGCTCTCATCAGCCACTGACTGGGAGGCAGCCGCCTCCTTTCCCTGAGGGCACAGAGAGGGACGCGTGGTTACTGGGTAACAGTCAGGCAGACATCCCAGAGAGTATCTATCTCTGAAATGGACCAGAGTGGCTTCAGAATCGTGGTCGTTGATCTAGTCAGAGCCAGACCGGTTTTCGGAATCTCAGGCACTAAAATGCACTTATTTGGTGAATAGCCTGGGTTGGTTACAGTATGTGTTACCTCATCAGCTGAGGAGATGCAGGTGGGTATGTGCTGGTATTTTTCTTCCAGGGGTTGTGTCCCCGTCTGGGTCTGCAGCCAAACCTTTAAGCCCCGAAGGATCTTGTCCTTGTTTGGGCCTTGCGCCTGTGGGTAGACATAGGGATGGGACAAGGTGAAAAAAATGTAATTGGTTAATGGACTTTCTCATTTTAAACTTTCTCATAGGCTTAAAGCGTAACAAAAACAATCATTCTGGATGAAAGCATCTGCTAAATACCTAAACCTTGAACAATGATTTTGTGTTATAAGAACAAAAGATTTTTCTTTAGCACTTTAGTTATTTGAATGTATTCATCTCACCTTCTCCATTAAGGACTGGATCGTGCAATCAGTTTGGCCTCCAAGGCCTGATAACGCAAATAAGGATGGCACGTATGTAGGTTCGCCATCCCGTGGCTCACCTGAAATTGCAATTAAGATAGTAGGCTGAGTGCCGAGGAGAACATAAACGGATCAGGCATAAATACACGGAGAATAGGAATATGGTAAATAATCTTACCTTCGACCACCGATGCACCCATCGTGTGTGAACTCACACCTTATGAGTCGAAAGTTGGTCAGTCGACCTAAAATAAAGCAATTAATCAAGAAAGACCAAAACGCGTCTGCACACTAGCGAGGTAATGTCCAGAATAAACCTGCACGCATTCTACTTTTACTATTGAACTATATTCTAATACGGTAATAAAAAGCGTAATAAAGCTTCACAATGGTTTCTATAGAAACGGAACTCCCGTGGCCCACAGCTTCCACTGCGTCATACATGTTGAAATCATAGACAGTATGTCCATTCCCGAGCCATGACCAGGTTTTGTTAGGCTATTGACTTCATTACCATCCTCTTTACCATCACACTTCATAATTGACCAGTAACACTGGCCAGCTATTCATCAAGCACCACATAACACCAAAATCAAAGAATACAAGCTAATCATTGTAGCTATTATAGTTTGTGAGATGATAAGTAATGTAATTGTATCTGATGGTAAAGGCCTACTGAGAATCAAGACAGGCCACATGAACGGAAGATCAACTCTGCAGTGTGATTAAACAGTGCCATCTAGTGGTGGGTTAGGAGTAAAACATAGAGGGTGGTTTATTCATGAAACTGAGAAGGAAGAAGGAAGAAAGTGAGGTTAGCCAGGGATAGACCGCTTGTGACTGAGTACTGTGTGTTTGTGTGTGTTAGAGAGAAAGAAAAAGAGAGAGTGTGCATGTGTCTGTGGGGGTGAGTGTGTGTGTGCAAGATTGCACTTATTAAGGAAACTAGTGCAGTGCCCGTAGGAATCATGCATTCTGTAGTGTTAGCAGACGTAGGTGTAGCTGTTGGGTAGTGTAATAGCAAGACATATTTGCACTCCACATAGGTACAGGTTACACTGAAGTATTATTGTGATGCATGTTTCCTTTTCATTAAGAAATGTTTTAATGTTAGCCTTTTTGGAGATATACCAACAAATAAAGTTTGAGATTATGTAGTGGATGCAGTTGAATATAGATGTCAAAGTTGCTGTCTAAACTATAAACTAAATGTCATAAAGAAAGAAATTATTTTAAATGAAGTTATGGTTGAAATAGGATCACTTCTTTATTGTAAGGGTAAGTGTAGGGTAAGAATGGTCATGCAGTTGGACTCAAATGTAGGTTCATTTTATTGAATGTATGTAGCCTACTGTACTGTAGGCTACTGTATGACTTCGATGATGCTAGCTTTGACAGCCCATTCTCAGACAGATCGTAATCTAATTATGTCCTTAAAATGGGAACACAGTTTAAATACTCTGACTGGAGATGGCGTTACTATCCCCCACCCGAATTCAGTGCAGGACTGGGAGGATATGACGACGTGGGCCCAACATAATTTACAGCGAGATTTGCGCGTATTTCGTGGACTCCATAGCAACAGATGGGAAAGCAATGGACAATCTGAAAGCCTCCGAGGCTTATCAATATAAGCTACCATTTGTAGCGGTGTATACTCAAATGATAACCCATAGTGCCTAACGCAAACGATAAAATAGAAATATCTCGCGAACTATTAATTCAGAGAGAGAGTTGTATAGAGTAAAATTCATGCGTTTTGCCCTATGCCATGAATAAGTGCTGTAATCACAGTTATATTTCAACCATGCTTATGAAATGAGTTTGCCAAGTTGTAAGTCAAATAAGTGCAGAAATGTACTGTAAAAATACGCTATACTAATAAACAATATGAATATTTTGATGGATTACTATTCCCTGTCTGTTAGATGACTGTACAACTCTAGACATTACTTTGAAACTTAATATAAAGAAGCTTAAAAATAAACGAATAGATACAATCAATCACTGTCTTAAGATTACCTGAGCAGAAGTCTGTATCTGTTCACCAAGAAGAATTTGAATGCGGACCTCCTTATCGTATCCAACGCTATTCTGAATTTACGCTATTCTGAACTTTGAGTGAAGGCAGGATAGTTTAAATACCGCTCGCTACGCGTATATTGTTTGATTGTGACGTCATTTCGGTGCACAATCGGTCAGTGGGACTTGCTACGGGAAACGATAACCCATAGTGCCTACGGGAAACGGTAAAATACAAATATCTCGCGAACTATGAATTCAAAAATCTTCAAAATCAAGGATGCACAGGTTCATGACATGCGTAAGCTACATGCGAAATCTGATAACTAACGTAACGACCGTCAGGGAGATACGCCCTAGACGGACAGACTGACACACAGAGATTTCTGGATTTATAGATAGATACTAAAGGAAAATGTGTATTCAATTAAATTCAATTTGTATTTCTATAGCGCCATAACAATACAATTGTCTCTAGGCGCTTCACAGAGCCCCGAGCCTGATTATGGCCACCAGAAAACCTTGTAAAGTTGTTATTATCATTATTATGTAGGCCTATATTTACCATGAAAGTGGGCTGGAAAGTAGGACATTGTTATGAGTGTCTGTGGATGAACACACCCTGGTGTGTAGAGTTATGAGTAAATCAGCAACTTTTCTAATGAAATGTATAGATGGAGGAAAGAAGTGATATATGATCAGAGAAGAATAACTTTTATGTGGAACAGTGATCACTGTAACTAGGCTGATCAAAGCTGTTTTAACACTCTAAGGTCCAAGGCCTTTTAGACTTTTCTAAGTTGTCTGACATGCCTTGATGTTTTTGTACATTTTGCTTAACTAAAAACATTGATGCACAAATGGAATATATGATTCTATTCTAGAAGACCTCAGCAATAATATTAGAAAAGGGTTCAATGTTTCCATGGTTGTTCTTTTTATGTCTCTAAGACGAAAACTAAAAAAAAAAAAATCAAAGGAGAAGAGGAAATAGCATGAATAGATTAAGAATTAACAGTGGACTGTGTATATCCCGTGAAAACACAAGCCTGATACAAGACTCTTGAGGAAGCACATTGGAACTTGGTGGGCAGCGTTCGCCCGCTCTCTGTGAATCCAGTGGTGAGGTCTCTCAGGAGGATGGCTGTGTTGAGATCTCTCCATTTTGTGGTTCTCTGGGCAGCAGGTGGGTGGCTGGTTTTACAATGGTGTTTCTTCAGTACTCTTGTCCAGCTCTCACTGCTAGCCATGCAGGGAGGGGTGAGGGAGTTAATTTCCCTCTATGATGTGTTCTTTTCAGCCCAGTATTAGAGGTTTTCTAGGCCTGATGTAAAGAGTTGCCAATATATCAATACAGTATCAGTACAGTATATCATAGATTTTAATGGAGTTATATATCCAAGCATAAGATTTAACTGTATCTCTGCCTTCAAGATAAAGCTAAAGGCCCTTCTCTATTTAATGTACAAAACATGAGAAGTGTGCTCACATTTTTGAAGTAACCTGTCAACAAAAAACACTTTATTTTGTATTCCAATGTCATGCTTTTTACAGTACTGTTCCCAGTGTCATTGATATACACTTGTTACTTTATTGCCATGAACTCTTCCTGTTTACTTGCATCTTGATTCATGCTGGTAGTTGTTCTTGATCTCCATCTTTGTTATTATTCAACTCGAATAAAAAAGCCTTTCCCCGCCTGTGAGGTTTCAGCAGTTATCCTTCACTGAGTGCTTTGCCTCACCTCTTTCAATTCAGTGGCTGCTCTAAAGAATATTCAAGTTCTTGTTTTGAGATCAAATATACCCCATTCATTGTTAATGACCAATCTATCAACCAATCAATTATTTATCAGCAATGTATTAAATAGCTGGTTTCATTTGTTTTGCGTTCATTGTGTTCAGTGTGAGAAATTAAGAAAAAGTAAGGTGGCAGATGCCGGAGGTATTGCTTCCCTCTACGGAAGAAATATGTGATTGTAAAAGAAATCACTGTGTTAGAATGAGCAATATAACGCATGCTTTCCAATTGTTACGAATTGTAGGTGAGTTGCAGAACTCAAACGCAGAACTCAGCTGTGGAATGTATGAGAAACGTTTACTTGCAGGATTCGGTACACAGGTAGGCAGTCCAAAAGCAAGCAAACAAATTCAAACTGGGCATAGGCAGGAAAATAGTCGAGGTACAGTCCAAGGTCGGAAACACGAGCAAGCAAACAAAACAAAACAAGGCATAGGCAGGAGAATAGTCGTTCTACAGTCCAAGGTCGGAAACACAAGAAAATAATTAACATGAAATATTAAAGATGGCTAGGAACATTGGGAAAATACAAGGAACAAAACACTCAACATTAAATGACGAGAACGCAACGGGTAACAAGAATACACAGACTATACACCATAGATAACGAGGGACAGGTGAAATCAATCAAGGGGGGCAGACAATGAAGGGCAGGGGCGTGAAGAGTCAGACATGAGGAAACAAAGGTAAACAAACACAAAACCATAGAAAACGTGACAACACAAGGGAAACGAACTAAGAAACAGGACAGAGACAGAGCACAGACCTGACATCAATCGCATTTTCTCTGCCTGTTGAGTTTCTGATGCTGCTGTTCTGCTGATGAGTGCTGTTTCCAGTGCTTAGTAGGGATGGGTATCGTTTTGTTGTTTTCCGATACCGGTGTTAACCGATACTTTTAAAACGATACCGGTGCCTAAACGGTGCCTGAACCGATACTTAAGAAAAAAAAGAAAAAATAGCACAAAACGACGAGTGACGACATTAAAGAAAGACTTTTTTATTGCCAAGGCACATTTTTTTTTTCAAATTGAACGATATATTAACTTTTTAAGGTATACTATAAATATAAATAAATACAAAACACTTGGCTTCAAACTATAGCTTCAAACCTTTTAACTATGAACAATATATTAACTGTTAACAACAGTTTACACTGTATTTAAATAAATATAAATAAATACAAAACACACACACACTCTGTACACACAATACAGCTTCACACTTCAGTCATTCTTTTGCAGAAACATGAGTCAAAAATGAATTATTTTGTTTGCATTTATTTCATGAAATGTCACCATTTTCTGATTTGTATATACTAGTGCTGTCAGTTTAACGCGTTATTAACGCCGTTTACGCAAACCCATTTTAACGCCGTCAATTTTTTTAGCGCGTGATTACATTATTTTTGCCCTCCCAAACTGTGTAGTAGGCTAACGTTACGTTTGAGTGAATGGTGAACGCGATACGGCGAAATGGATGATAAAAAGCTTCTGAATAGAAAGTTTACCTTAAAAAGTTGTGTTGTGCCAAAGATGCAAGCTTCACTGTTGTCTGAAAATGTCAACAGGCAGCTGGCTGAAAGCACAGAAGTAGTAGGCTTACCTTTTATTGGTAACCTAACTGTTACGGTTCATTGGTTTTGAAATAAGAGGCCTGGGCCGTATTCACAAAGCCTTTTATCTTACCACTAGGAGTGCTCCTAACTCGCGCTAAAACCTTTTACGTAGGAGTAATTTCTTAAAAGTGATGCACAACGGCTCTGAGACCTACTCATACTAAGGATAATACCAACTCCTAAGCTTAAGATAAAAACTCCGTTGCTATGGATGACGTCGCTTCTCATGCACGAGTTTAGAAGGGGTGAGGACGGTGATTGGTTGTTGACAGGCTCTCTCATTAAAAACTCATTCGTGACGTCTCTCTAACAATCCCACTATATCGACTGAAAATAAGAGAATAACCTAGGCTACAAATTAAGTCATATTAAATAGTTATGGACAGTGCAGTTAGCAGAATGCACACGCATGATGACAAGTTTGTGCATCCAACGGGAATGACACTTAGCACGTTAAGAGAAATATAAAGCGATCAATATAAAATATGGCAAATTGCATGTACTAATCAAGGCAGTAATAATTAAAGCACCCAGCAAACTGTTAGGATATTATATTTCCAGCCCTTGACCACTTCAAATATCAGCACATACGGCCCTTCAAGCCCTCCAATCTTAATTGATCAAAGCGAAACGAACGTGAACCGTAGCCTAGGCGAAAGCCTACTGGTCCCAGGACCAATAGCCACTGTCACCCCAGCGGCATCCAGCTGGTAAGTTCTCAAAAACCTGCGACCGCTCTCCGTTGAAATGCACGAGTCATCGGTACATCCAGGCCACGGTGGACGAATTATTATAATGTGTGTCCTGTCACTGGACATTCCTGCGATCGCCATGGAATTTACTTTGATCTTGTGTAATTGGCGATTGTCCAAAGGCAACTGGATAAACTGTTGGATGATGTGGGGTCTACAGTGCGTTGATAGTTTGATGAATTAAACGGCTGACTGATGATTCCCAGTGTCGTCATTTGCGTTTTCCTGAAGCCAAATAGGTTATCTTTATGTTTCCAAACATTTTACTTCGGGACACATCGTTTAAAGGCGTCATTGCATCCCGCGCTAATTCTACGACAATATTAATACCTTCACGGTTTAAGCAATGTCATTTATCAATTCCAAGTCGGCTGCAGCCATCTTACGATATTTTGTGAATAGGTCTTAGTGATTTAGGAGTCCTCATGACATTTAAGACTGACACGCCCATTATTTTTAGGAGTTTCTCCTAAATTCGCCACTTATGAGCTACTTTTAGCCCTAAGATTCTTTGTGAATACGGCCCCTGACTTCTATGTTCACAGCAAACTTGAAAAAAAGAAAATATTAAGCCATGGTTTCACTGCACTATAGGCTGAGTCCTTGTTTATCTGAAATGTGCACTTTATAATTTTATTTTGTTGCCCTGTTTGGCAATGTTGTTTTTCAATAAAATAAAACATTGCATAAAGCAAGCCAATCCAATTCACTTTTCCATGTTGATAAGAGCATTAAAATAAAAAAATGATGAAAAAAAAAATGATTGAAGGGTAATTTAGAATATAAAAAAATGTGATTAATCGCGATTAATTTTGAGTTAACTATGACAAAAATGCGATTAATCGTGATAAAATATTTTTATCGTTTGACAGCGCTAGTTTATACCTATCTTTCCTATCTTCTTTATAATTAATCTTGTTATTTGAACCCACTGGGTACGTGAATTTGTACTTCCCCTTAAAGAGATTACGTTTTGGGCTGCAGGCATTAGTCTTTAGTCTGCGACTCTGCGGTTGCTGATCTGCCTTTGACTCTTGCCTTCTCTTCCCCCTTTACATGCAATTTTTGTGTTGCATTTGCTGCACGTCGTGTTGTTTGGATCTTTTTGTGTGAAATACATCCACACTTTTAACCGTTTACCTTTCGGCATTTTCTCTGTTTAATTGATGGCTAGCTCTGTTTGTGCTTGCTCTGTGAAATGCTGCCTTGTCTTCGCTGTCATAAGACTGTTGCAATGTAATCACCAATGAACATGAGCGACACAGGCCAAAGTTTGCATTGGGTGATGGGGCAGTTTTAAATGGCCCCACGAAATCTTTCTATATTGTATGTTAGATAAGCATATCGTTTTGTTATAGATCGCTACTATGTTTTCCACCAAAAATGACTACCACGATGGCGATACATTTGCCTTTTCAAGTGAATATATAGCATTAGACATGCTTGCTATGCCTAACTAAATGTCTCCAAGACCCATGTGACGACACCTGCTCCATTAGCTCAGAGGTAGCCTAATTGTCAGGTCAGTGACAGCTGTGAGGAGGGAGAAAAACAACTAGAAAATGCATTTCCTGAAGGAAATACCAGTGCATGAAATGCAAAAGTTAAGAAAGGAAGAAGAAAAGAAAGAAGGAGCGAAACAAGGAAATAAGATACAAAGAAGGGAAGAAGGAAAGAAGAAAAGAAAGAAGAGTGAAAAAAGGAAAGAAGAGTGGACGAAGGAAAGAAGAGTGAAAGAAGGAAAGAAGAGTGGAAGAATGAAAGAAAAAAGGAAAGGGTGAAAAAAGGAAAGAAAAGTGGAAGAAGGAAAGAAGAGTGGAAGAAGGAAAAAAGAACGGAAAGAAGAGTGGAAGAAGGAAAGAAAAATGGAAGACGGAAAGAAGAGTGGAAGAAGGAAAGAAAAATGTGAACAAGAGTGCTCTGTATAAAGAGAGAGTGAAAATATTGAAAAAAGGAGATAAAATAAAGTGAAGAAGAGAGGTGGAGTGTGAGAGAAAGTAGAGTGAGAGGGATAGAGAGAAAAATGGAGAAGAAAAAGAAGAGAATGGAAGGGATCTTAATGTTCCTAGTTAGTTAAATTGAGAGGGACAGAGAGAAGAGGTTCCTTGGATTTGGCGCAGGTGTCAGTGAAGCACAGGTGCAAGCCAGTTTAAAGACCCTATTATGATGTCATAATGGCCCAATGTAAGTCAATGGGAACATTTAGATTCGTTTTCATTTAATATCTTAGGAGGAAGAAGAAAAGAAAGAAGAGTGAAAGAAGGAAATAAGAAAGGAAAGAAGAGAGGAAGAAGGAAAGAAGAAAGGAAAGAAGAGTGAATAAAGGAGAGAAGAGAGGATGAAGGAAAGAAGAGTGAAAGAAGGAAAGAAGAAAAGACAGAAGAGTGAAGAAAGGAAAGAAGAGTGGAAGAAGAAAAGAAAGAAGAGTGAAGAAAGGAAAGAAGAGTGAAAGAAGGAAATAATAGTTGAAGAAGGAAAGAAGAAAGGAAAGAAGAGTGAAAGAAGGAAAGAAGAAAGGAGAGTGAAGAAAGGAAACAAAAGTGAGAGAAGGAAAGAAGAGTGGAAGAAGGAAAGAAGAAAGGAAAGAAGAGTGGAAGAAGGAAAGAAGAGTGGAAGAGAAAAAGAGAGTGAAAATATTGAAAAAAGGAGATAAAAATAGAGTGAAGAAGAGAGATTGAGTGTGAGAGAAAGTAGACTGAGAGGGATAGAGAGAAAGATGGAGAGATGGAGAGAGAAAAAAGTAGAGAATGGAAGGTGTCTTAATGTTCCTAGTTACAGTTAAATTGAGAGGGACAGAGAAGAGGTTCCTTGGATTTGGCGCAGGTGTCAATGAAGCACAGGTGCAAGCCAGTTTAAAGACCCCATTATGATGTCATAATGGCCCAATGTAAGTCAATGGGAAAATTTAGATTCGTTTTTATTTAATATCTTAAAAAGTATATAGTTTAGAAAAGTGAAAAATACATAGCATAAGTGTCCTTTACAAGACCTACGCGACAAAGTTTGAATTAAGTTTCTACGCTAAACGGTTCGGGCTGAATTAATCGCAGAAAAAGGTAAGAAGAACTAGAAAATGCATTTCCTGAAGGAAATACCAGTGCATGAAATGCAAAAGTTAAGAAAGGAAGAAGAAAAGTGAAAGAAGGAAAGAAGGGTGGAAGAAGGAAAGAAGGGTGGAAGAAGGAGTGAAGAATAGAAAGAAGAATGGAGAAAGAAAAGACAGAAGAGTGAAAGAGTGAAAAAAGAAAGGAGAGGAGAGTGGAAGAAGGAAAGAAGAAAAGAAAGAAGAGTGAAGAAAGGAAAGAAGAGTGGAAGACGGAAAGACGAAATGAAAGAAAAGTGAAAGAAGGAAAGAAGAAAGGAAAGAAGAGTGTTAGAAGGAAAGAAGAAAAGAAAGAAGAGTGCAAGAAGGAAAGAAGAAAGGAAAGAAGAATGGAAGAAGGAAAGAAGAGAGGAAGAAGGAAAGAAAGAAGAGTGAAAGAAGTAAAGAAGAAAGGAAAGAAGAATGGAAGAAGGAAAGAGGAAAGGAAAGAAGAGTGAAGAAAGGAAAGAAGAAAAGAAAGAAGAGTGAAAGAAGGAAAGAAGAGTTGAAGAAGGAAAGAAGAAAATAAAGAAGAGTGAAAGAAGGAAAGAAGAAAGGAAAGAAAAAGGAAAGAAGAGTGGAAGAAGGAAAGAAGAAAGGACAGAAGAGTGAAGAAAGGAAAGACAAGTGGAAGAAGGAAAAAAGAAAGGCAAGAAGAGTGGAAGAAGGAAAGAAAAATGGAAGAAGGAAAGAAGAAAGGAAAGAAGAGTGGAAGAAAAAAGAGATAAAGAGAGAGTGAAAATACTGAAAAAAAGAGATAAAAATGGAGTGATGAAGAGAGATTGAGTCTGAGAGAAAGTAGACTGAGAGGGATAGAGAGAAAGATGAAGAGATGGAGAGAAAAAAAGTAGAGAATGGAAGGTGTCTTGATGTTCCTAGTTACAGTTAAATTGAGAGGGACAGAGAGAAGAGTTTCCTTGGATTTGGCGCAGGTGTCAGTGAAGCACAGGTGCAAGCTAGTTTAAAGACCCTATTATGATGTCATAATGGCCCAATGTAAGTCAATGGGAAAATGGATATTCGTTTTTCTTTAATATCTTAAAAAGTATAAAGTTTAGAAAAGTGAAAAATACATAGCATAAGTGTCCTTTACAAGACCTACGCAACAAAGTTTGAACGAAGTTTCTAAGTTAAGTGGTTCAAGCTGAATTAATCGCAGAAAAAGGTAAGAAGAAGAAGAAGAAGAAGAAGAAAATGCCTAGGAATAACAATACAGGGCATTTCATGCACTGTAATAAGAAGAAGAAGAAGAAGAAGAAGAAGAAGAAGAAGAAGAAGAAAATGCCTAGGAATAACAATACAGGGCATTTCATGCACGGTAATAATAATAATAAGAAGAAGAAGCCTAGGAATAACAATACAGGGCATTTCATGCACTGTAATAAGAGGAAGAAGAAGCCTAGGAATAACAATACAGGGCATTTCATGCACTGTAATAAGAAACGAAGGAATAACAATACATGGCATTTCATGCACTGTAATAAGAAACGAAGGAATAACAATACAGGATATTTCATGCACTGTAATAACATCCTCCTTGCCTCTCGGAGGCAGTAATGTTCTCTTACACTGAGAATTCCGCGAGAGAGTGAATGTTTGTACACCCTGTCGGTACATCAGTTCGTGGAAGTAATTGTCAATTCGTGTTTAGAACAGCTCTGATTTTGCACTTAACGTTGGTTATGTTTTTTAATTGATAATAGGACAAACACGTACTCGGTAGCCGATGTCAAATCGTGTGTAATGCTAGTGCAACTAAATACAAGCAAAGTTAGCCAGCTAAGCTTAAAAAAGTGTTGCGGAGAACCATGCCTCTTCTTCAGTTTGTTTTTATATTTCTTAACAAACGTTTTGCTCGTTAGGTCACCATGTCTGGTTTAGACTTTAACTGCTGAGGTTGGTCTGTGTTTGACTTTGCTAATTGACCTGTAGCGAGAAATGGCATTTGCGAACTTATTTTCCAGTCCACCAGGGGAGGTGGATTTTAACTATGAAACGTCAGCATGTCCCAAGTAAGTTCATTATTTTACGTTGTAGGTACTGAACTCTATTAGCTCTGATATAGTTGACATATAGTGGACGGGCCTAATGCTGCCTTCAAGTGCTTGTCGTAATGGATGATATCACACAGAGCGGGGTTGGGCGTCAGACCGATGACCTCTTAGCCTGTGAACCATAGACATAAATGGGCCTATATTTCATTGAACCATGCTTCGGCATATTACCTTACTGTAACTCAAGAAAATCATCTGCCAACAATTCACCAATCAAGTTAACTTAAATCTAACTCTATGTTTATGGAAAGGACTTTGTTCAAGCATTGCCATACGCACACATTTAATGTACAACACGATAGTATTAAACACATTCTTATAATCTATTGATGTCATGCTTTGCCATTTTTGTAATGAGGTTATCAGGTTTCCCACTAGAAATTATGTTGTGTTTTTTTTAACCATTCATGATATCTCCGATAGCACCTGAAGGCCTTCACTTTTCTCTTTCAGGCATAATACCAGTGAATGATCTAGTGAAGTTTTGAGGACTTCATTTTCTTGCTATGTACTGTTTGAACACAGGTGTGACGTCAGACAAAGGCGTTTTAATTTCCTTCACTGCGAGTTAGTCAATATTACCTTTGTTTCACTGGTTTAGGTCGGATCGGCTGTATCAAAAGCCGAAGAGGCCCTACAAGAACCCCAGGAATGGAAACCCTGAGAAAAGGAAGAAAAATAACGTAAGAGGAAAACATGCCTTTTTGTGTTGCTTTACCATGATTTACCAGTAAAGCATGTAAGCATTCTTGCAAAAATAAATGCTACGGTTGCAGAATGTATTCATACCACGTAGCAATACAACATGGCAGTTTGATATACCATTTAATATGTCTTCCTGCAGGATGGTTCAAATGGTGATGCAAGGAAGGGGTATGATTCCCAAACAGATGGACCATTTCACACAGACCCATTTAGACGTGAAGAGGACCAGGCAGATGCCCATCAAAAGCTCAGTCGTCCGTCAACTTGGCAAAGCCGATTGGGTCCTAGTTCTGATGGTAAGTGCTTTTTATCACAGCTTATGCTGCTTGGGTGTCAGAGGAATTAACACACGCTTAAAAGGGACTTCTCTGGCTCCTGGTTGTTCTTCTAGTTGATGGGTTGAGATAAGTACATTTTACAAGTAACAGAAAAAGTAGTAACAACTGGTTCCCCCCTATTGTTTAGGTCACCTGAGGAGTGGACAAATGAGGGGGTGTGGAAGGGTCAACAAGAGAGAACACTTTGCCATAAACAATACGAACAGAGCAAACCTAAAAGACATCCATAAGCGTCTGGGCCAAGATACCAACAAGGCGACAGGATGTTATCCTGAGGACAAAAAAAGAACTCAGAGTCGAAGAGGTGCTTTCAACCAGAGACCTGAAGCTGGGTCAAAAAGGGGACGAGACAAGTGGCAAACGGTAGGCAAGGTGTTGTTTTTTGGGCCCCTCAAAGCAGTTTAGTTGAAACCGAATTGTAAACATCTGGTCATAATATTCAAATGCTTAACTTAGAAGCTCTGCATTGCCTTTAAGAACTAGAGCCAGTATAACATTATTCATCTTTGGATGTATGTTATTTCTAAGGTGTAGAGGCAACTATAGGATAATTTGGTATTAATACTGGTGGGAGCAATATTATTATTACATTTGTTTTGATAATTGTAAACCAATTCCTTGTCTGGCAATGTTGATTCTAACAGAGAGCAGAAGAAGGTGAGTGGTTTACAGTCCTTAAAGCCTTGATGTTTTCTCCACTGTGTTCATCTTCCAGCAGAGACACAGGCCCATACAGGAAGAGAGAAAACCCTTCATGTCCGAGGAGTTCAAAGAGCAGAACTCCATAGCAGTGAACGGGCGCCTGATTTGCAAGCACTTTCTCCGGGAAAGGTGTCTTAAAGTGAGTCAGCTTTGAGTGATGAATGTGGGAGAGGGTAGTTCAATAAAGTAAGTGTTCTTTTTAATTTTCACCCTTTGATTGGATCAAGATGTTTGACGTGTGTGTTTTTATTATTATTATTTAGGGTGACGAGTGCCAGTTCGAGCATTCCCGTGAGCTTGGAGATTTCAAGTTGAACGACGTGTGTAAATTTTATGTTCAGGGCTTCTGCTTGAAAGGAGACCATTGTCTCTTCATGCACAATATCCTTTACCTTCAGTGATCTGATGGTTAGGTCTTCTGAATGTATGAGTTTATCTGGTCAACATCAGTAGCCAAGATATTTCTGTGTTCTGAGTGCTCTCTAAAATATTAGGACTCCTTGACCCTTTTTGCAAGAACCTTTCCCTGCAAGTTCTTCCACACAGGCAATAAGTGCTACCAGGACAACAACTGCAAGTTCTCTCATGATCCACTTACTGAGCTTACCAAAGGACTACTGGACAAGGTTAGTCCTGGACAGATTTATGCACATCCCATAATATCATAGCTCAGCTGATCTCTGAGCTATCAGCATGTCGAAACCCTCTGGGGTAACTAAAGTTTACAGAAAACAGCTTCTATCCCAGAGCTATCATTGCACTAAACAATGCTCACAACTGACCTGTAAATCTGTATAGTTCAGTCTATATTTTTTATTGTTTTAGTTTTTTTTACTTTTCAATTACACTGAAGTCTGAGAGCTGCTACCTCAATTTCGTTGTACTTGTGCAATGACAAATAAATATATTCTATTCTATTCTAAGTGTATGCTGGGTTTCCACTCATTGAGAATTCATTGTTAGTGCCTTTGTTAGACAGTGGACAGTGAAGGCTTAACATTGACCGGTTTGTATGTTTACTGCAGTGTCTTGAACAGAAGGTGGATAATGGAACTCTGGAATCTGAAACACAGGAACCGGAACCTGTACCTGCTGTAGACTTCCTGACTAATCCTGTAAAGTGTGTAACTAAAACTCACATGGACAGTCACACACATACACATTCACACACTTCAGACAAGCAACAGTGGTGCAGATTTGGCCAAACATCATTGCCTGTAGCCACAGTTAATTATGTCTGTGTCTGTTAACGTCTGTGCAGTTCTTTTCCCCTTTGTGTGTGTTTCGTTCATGTGTGCTTCCTCATCTGCTTTCACAGGCTGAGTTTTTACAGCACTGCTCCGGTCCCTGAACAGCAGCCCCCGCGTCCGTTCGGCTTTGGAGCGAACGATGCTGAGTTCTCCTCAGAGTGTCCCAGCTCTACCCATCAGCCTGCGTCCTCTACAACCCACACAGACACAGCAGCGGACCCCGCACCCGACGCCCACAGACCCCATACTGCCACACCATCGACCACCTTACCATCGCAGGCTGACCCTGTGAAGTGGGTAATACACACACACACAAACATCATACGAGCAACTTTAACTTTGAGGTGTTATTTCCAACAGGAGGACACTATTAATGCTAATTTTAAAGTGTGTATTTGCAAGCTGTGTGCACATGGCCTTCTTGATTGCATAATGACCTCATCACTGAAAAACTTTAACTATCCCTTACGTTACAGCTGAACAATGGCAAATTGTTTTTAAATTATCAATTTGGCATTTGATGCATTGTTTGTCAGTTTACAAAAACACAGCTGCCAAATAATTAAATGGATCAGTAAAGGTCCAGGTCGTTAACCATCAGCCCAATATATATTATGTGTGAGTCCATTTTTCATTTAGAAATGAATGAAGATGACATTCAACTAGTTGAGTTTGCAAACGCTCTCCTCTACTATCTCCAATTTGCAGGTTGGGTTTTTTCAACTCTGCTCCCCCTGCCGTGTCCAATGCCATGAGTCGGTTCGGCTTTGGAGCGAACGATGCTGATTTCTCCTCAGAGCGTCCCAGCTCTACCCATCAGCCTCCAGTCCACACAGACACAGCAGCGTCCACTGGAGCGGCCCCTGCACCAGACGCCCACAGACCCCATACTGCCACATCATCAACCACCTTACCATCGCAGACTGACCGGCCAACCATCGGCATCTCATCAGCTCCTTCTGCGTGTGAAGATCCTCCTCGTATCAAGACAGAGGGGTCCAGGTCCCCAACACCTCCTGGTAAGGATTTTGTCTCCTGAAAAACCTCCTCTGGGATAACACTCTTACATTGCTCACAGAGATCGACAACATGGGTTCATAAAGGATCCTTCTCTCAACTATTTTGCATTTTTTTTGGTGTCCAGGTCCCACTACCTCGGTCTTGAGCACCCTCTTCACCCATCTGAGTCCTTGTCGGCCCGATGAGGATTATGATGATGATGAAGAACATGCAGGACTAGAGATGGATACAGCCGATAGTTGTACTGACACAGGTAATGGACATCAATGCCTGCCTTTGCACAAATACAGCTATCAGATTACCTGGCAAATCTTGCAAATATTGTATAGTGCAGTCTGCTCAAACTCTTTGAGTATTCAGGCATGTATTTACAGTTGTAAAGGTATATTATTGACCTGAACAGCCTGCATTTAACCTCACCTCTCTGTTACACCTTAATCTGATGACACAGAAAGTTGTCTTGATACCTCACCATCATAATTTAATGTTGTAGAGATAAGAATCCTAAATAGGTCACCATTTAATCTATCTAAAACAGAAATCCTTGTTCATTACCTCTTAAGCGAGCTTCATGGGACAGTCTTTCCTCACATATACAGCACTTACTACAGATGGAAATTACAACATGGATATTTTGATCTGATCAGTCTCTGTTTGCCTTATTTTAGCTCCTCTGATGGATGGGACTAAGTTCTGCTCCAAGGTTAGCAGAGAAGAGACTGAGAGTCACACTATAGCCTCATCAGTGGTCTCCGAGAAAGTGCTTGCCCTAAAGACAGAACCTGCCTTCGTCAAAGTGATGAAAAAAGAGGAAGCCGTGAAAGAACAGCCTGTGGCCATCCGAAGAAAGCCAGTCCCTTGCTCCACCCCGATCTCAAACCCCCGCAGGTCCTACAAACCACTCGCTGTAGACCTGTCGCCCCTTCCTCCTCTCCCCTGCACCTCCTACCAGCCCCAGCCGCCTACTCACGTTCCCTGGAAATTCAGTCCGAAGGCTCCTACTCCCAGTGCATACTCCAACTCCCAGGAGGCTGTGCGGCAGCGTGCCCCTCTCCACACTGAGGTAGGGATGCGTATGGCACAGGCGGACTCACAGGGCCGGCACAGTCTGCCAGTGCAGACTGTGACATGGTCTGTGCCCTCAAAACGCTCGACTAGGCAGCCCAAAGATACGGGACAGAAGCCTGAATGTTGAACTGGAGCCTCGCTGAAATGTTGAGGATGTACAGAACTGCTATATGACTCTAAAGCAGCTGCTTCAACATGGCGCACACACACACACTATTAGTTCCGTCCACATGCTATTATTTTTCCCTTGAGCAAATGTATGTTTGTTAACTGTGACCACTAACCCCTGTAGTGGACAGGGCTATGTCAATGTGTACCAGATATCATTCAGTATTATTTTTATCATTAGGGATGCAACACTGTTTCTCCATATGTTTCTACTTTTATTTGTCTTTACAGTAAAACATTTTTTAGTGTGAATAAATGTATCAAGAAAATCAAGGGCATTGATATTTATTTTACAGGTGTACTAGTACATCCAGTGACCATTTTCTCTCAACTAAGTTTGAATTTCCATCAAACATGATTAACTGGTAACAAATACAAGCATACGCATTCGGCAGCAGACAACAGAAACACATTGAAAAACTGAACTTGAAAAAGCATAAGAACATGTAAATACATCCGGTATACAAAGGGAATTATCATGATTATTTTCTATACAAATAATTTGGGGGGTCCTTGTCTCGGATGTCAGGCTTTGGGGACCCCTAGGTCTTCTCTCTGGTCAGAAAGGCCTTCACGCTGCTGGTGGTGGGTGGAGCGACATTCTTGAGCCGAAAGACGAGCGGAAAGAAGCCACCCAGTGCTATGGCGTCATGCAGCTGATGAAGCAGGGGTCGCCAGGGGAGATCGCCAGGGGAGCCTTGTCCACAGAGATCGGAGCGAGGGACGGAGCAAAGAGCCATGAGATGAGTGAATACCCTACATTCATCCTCCTGTCTTCCAATTGTGTCATCACATGCTCCATCCCATGGTGTCAATTATGTATGTCAGCATCCTTTCCCGCTACTGTTTAGGCCAGGTATGCTAGATTGTGCCTTGTGTTTGCCTAAGGTAAGTCCTGATGGTTAGAATAGGGAATTTGTGTATGCACCAGAATACATATTGCCGTCATAAGACCTCAGGGACAGAAAGGAAGAGCATATCTTTCAAACTTACACAGAATAAAAAGAAAACGTATCTCTACCAAGCACCTTAAGGTACAAAAGGTACAAACTTTTTTGACATTGATAAGGTAGGTTTGGAGATTGACTGTATTTATTATTATCATTATGCACAAATTAACAATATTTTTGTACGAACAAACATTGTTGCATGAATAATAATCTCCAGAAAATTAAAATTCACAAGCTTAAAGTAGGAACCATAAAAACAAAGGAAACTGAGAGTTGGAACAATGGCAACAAAGGAAGCTAAGGGTACATTTTAGTTTGCAAGCTTCAAAAATAAATAGATTTAGAATAGAATTCAAATAGATTAAAATTCAGCTTTGAAATGTTTCATACTGTACACCTACTTCTTCTGGATGCTAAAGGACACATTATCGGGTGTTCGTTTACCATTATGGCTGCTACACTGGGTGAAATGTTAGCTACTGAAATGAACGAATCCTTCATGGTCATTGTCTTATTATAATTCATTTTTTTTTTATAAAACCTGGTCCTGTAAATGGGGAAACAATCATAGTGGCTCAGACCAAGACAATCAACACGGTGCTTCAAGAGCACAGAGAGGATAGGTGAAATTTGATTGGCTGTTGACCTTATGAGAAACCAAAACCAAATTGTGTACTGCATCTTTAAGTGCCAGAAAGAATAGAAAGAACATCCACAATTCCTAAAACTGTACAGCTTTCCACTAATTATTTACAAAGTACCTGGACTGCTTGCATACTAAAAAATAGGCTTAAAGTTCCTGAAGTCTGAAGATGTCAAAACACCTCACAGCCACTTTTCTAAAATAGGCGGTAGATGTAGTCCGCAACATTTCCACAGACATACTTGAAAGTTTGAGATACAATTTTGTTTACAAAAATAAATTGGTCATTACAGTGCATGAAATGCCCTGTATTGTTATTCCTAGGCTTCTTCTTCTTCTTCTTCTTCTTGTTACCTTTTTCTGCGATTAATTCAGACCGAACCGCTTAACGTAGAAACTTCATTCAAACTTTGTCGCGTAGGTCTTGTAAACGACACTTATGCTATGTATTTTTCACTTTTCTAAACTTTATACTTTTTAAGATATTAAAGAAAAACGAATATAAATTTCTCCCATTGACTTACATTGGGCCATTATGACATCATAATAGGGTCTTTAAACTGGCTTGCACCTGTGCTTTACTGACACCTGTGCCAAATCCAAAGAACCTCTTCTCTCTCTGTCCCTCTCAATTTAACTGTAACTAGGAACATTAAGACACCATCCATTCTCTACTTTTTTTTCTCTCCATCTTTCTCTCTGTCAACTTTCTCTCACACTCAATCTCTCTTCTTCACTCCATTTTTATCTCCTTTTTTCAATATTTTCACTCTCTCTTTATCTCTTCATCCAGAGCCACTCTTGTTCACTTTTCTTTCCTTCTTCCACTCTTCTTTCCTTTCTTATTTTCTTCTTCCATTTTTCTTTCCTTCTTCCACTCTTCTTGCCTTTCTTTTTTCCTTCATCCACTCTTCTTTCCTTCTTCCACTTTTCTTTCCTTTCTTCACTCTTCTTTCCTTCTTCCACTTTTCTTTCCTTTCTTCACTCTTCTTTCCTTCTTACACTCTTCTTTTCTTTCTTCTTTCCTTCTTTCACTCTTCTTTCTTTTCTTATTTCCTTCTTCCACTCTTTCCTTCCTTCACTCTTCTTTCCTTCTTCCACTTTTCTTTCCTTTCTTCACTCTTCTTTCCTTCTTACACTCTTCTTTTCTTTCTTCTTTCCTTCTTTCACTCTTCTTTCTTTTCTTATTTCCTTCTTCCACTTTTCTTTCCTTTCTTCACTCTTCTTTCCTTCTTACACTCTTCTTTTCTTTCTTCTTTCCTTCTTTCACTCTTCTTTCTTTTCTTATTTCCTTCTTCCACTCTTTCCTTCCTTCACTCTTCTTTCCTTTCTTCTTTCATTATTTCACTCTTCTTTCTTTTCTTCTTTCCTTCTTCCACTCTTCTTTCCTTTCTTCACTCTTCTTTCTTTTCCTCTTTCCTTCTTTCACTCTTCTTTCCTTCTTCCACTCTTCTCTCCTTTCTTCACTCTTCTTTCCTTTTGTCTTTCCTTCTTCCACTCTTCTTTCCTTTCTTCTTTCCTTCTTTCACTCTTCTTTCTTTTCTTCTTCCTTTCTTAACCTTTGCATTTCATGCACTGGTATTTCCTTCAGGAAATGCATTTTCTAGTTACTGTTTTTTTTTTTTTTTTTTTTAAGTCAAGTGATGTGTTAAAATAATACAAATAAAATAATTAATCTCATCATGCAAATCATGCAATTTAATTACTTCTGCTAAAATGATGACTGCTAATTTCAGTATTTACTGTACGACAGGCCTGATTAAACGTATGTGCTGCGTTGCAGACACAGAATGGAGAGATGTCATATGAAGAGGTTTCAAAACAGAAGCAGGCCGTACATTTTCAACTCAAATCCTCTAGATTTGGCCAGAACTCTATGTAACTTTACTCTTCACACTGAGCATCTGTTTTCTCTGAGTCAGGATTGGCAGTGGAGTCCTCCACTGGAGAGGAGCCATTTTCTTTGGAGTCTTCGCTCATAAGAGGCTTGGCCTCAGGCGGTGTTGCCACAGTATCCTGGGTTTCTGGATCCTCCTTCCTACTGGTGTTGTCCTGGTCCTCTTCACCTTCCTCCCCAAATTGGTTACGCTTGAAAAATCCACACTTTTAGGGAAACAGTGGAACGAGAAAAAGATGGAGAGAGAGGCAGGGAGAAAGAGAAGCAGAAAAAGAGAGAGTGGTCAACATTTGATGACCTTAATAAATACTAATATAGCATACACGCATTACGTATAAACGAAACCTCACTGTACCTTGATCAGAACTACAATAATAAAGATAAGCAGTAACAGTCCTCCAGCACCAGCTAAACCCATGATCAGAGGTTTGTTGATTGGAACAATGAACTCAGCCTTGCTCACACCCTAAGTAACAGGAAAAAAAGGGTCACACAGTTGTGAAAGGTTTTTAAACAGTGAACGTTACTGTCCATAAGAAAAAACTGTAAAATCCCATCAAACATGCACACCACCAATGAACAGCATATTGGTAGTGAGTGTGTGGATGGGTGCACCCTTGTCTTAAAGGCATGCCCTTCTTTATCCATTCAAACAAGTTACATTGAGAATAAAACTAGTGGATTACCTGAGTCCGATGGAAGCCTGAAACCTGTCCAGGAGCCTGCCGTGAAACAAGCACCATTGATAAATGACTGCAGACACACTAGCTGTATGTATACAACTCAGAACTATTTTAAATGGGAGCCTACTTACAGTTTGGTCGTTTCCAGTCTGTTTGTAACGTGTTTGATTATAGCCGATTTCCACAAAACTTTTGTAGTCCTTATTAAACCTCTTTTCAGTGAATGTATATTTCTGAAGAGAGTCAGAGAGTGTCAGTTGATGGGTCACACCCTTCATCTGAGTTTACATAATTTTGTGATTACAGCCATGAATCAGATATGGGGACTCACATTGGGATTGAGGTTGAAGGTTGCACTCACAGTCAGTGTGAACAGTACTGACTCAGACCTCTCTAATGTGGGAATGTGACACTCAACCATCTTGCAGCTTTCCATCTTAGAACAGTTCTGTGAAACAAATGAGCTCTTTGCTTTATTGTAAATATCAGTTACAGTTAAAGATTAATGACAGTTTAAGGGGGAAAGGCCATCAAAAGCTACAATTCTCCTGATATTGAAAATATATGCCAAGCTGTTGAAAGCATCTCTCATGTATAAGCTTTGGTTAAGTCAAAACAAATTGCCTCCTCAATAATAAAAAGTAGCAAAATCTTAAAGCCTTACAACGAAAAGTGGTTGAAAAGTCTTTTTACCTGAGTTATTGTCGCCTGAGGGAAACGGCACTCTATGGTGGAATTGCCCTTTAAAAATACAAGTAAAATGTTATTTATCTTGTGTGATCTTCCTAATAAGCTCATAGAACACAAATTGCAGATGGATCATTTTGTTGTGAAATGATTGAGATGTAAGACCACCTTAAATGGTGAAATATTGTAGCTTTGAATTTCAACGTGGTCTCCAGGTTTTGTTGGGAAGGTAAATTTTACTGTGACTGGTAGAGGAACCATGCCCATGTTAGCTACCTGTAATGTAACAAAATGAAAGATAGCATCTGATTGAAAGACACGATGTTCATTCAACAATGTTGTGCAGTTGTGATACTTATGTTGACATTGCCCTAATAATGGTAGACTGATTACCCGGTACATATGTGTGAGTGTTTTAGGCCCTCTGTCCTCCAGTGAGTAATCAACATATGTTGTCGAGGCACCAGTGGTGTCCAAGCTTAAGGGGTAAACACAAACATGTATGTCAGAATTACATAATGATAAACACAATTTCGAATACAATTTAGTTTGGTCTTTGACTATGAATGTTGTCGTAACTGTTATCTGGACAGGGTTTAATTTGTTTGGAAGAGACAACACAAGACTTACAATGACACAGCTAGGTCGACAGCAAAAAGAACAGGAAGGGTTTTTGATAGAGGAATATCCTTGGGATCCCCATTGTCACTGTAAAAGAAAGTGTTCACCATACATTTCAGTAAGTGCTGGGGTTGTCATTCAGCATTGTGGAGACTGAGTCACAGCAATAACATTAAAACACAGTAAAACATTTCTTTCTGTAGATCTATGTGCATGAAAACTTTGATCAAGACTTGAGACGCAGAGAAAGTAGTCTTTGCCTTTTTTGCTGCTGCTGAAAGACATTTGTCACTACAGGTCTCTGCTATATCTCAAAGACAGCTTTTAAGACCAAATGTCAAATGTATATTATCATTATTATTGATGTTATGTTGTTGTTCTTGTCACCGTTGTCATCATAATCATCATCATCATCATGAGCAAGCGGAATCGAGACAGTCGTGCACAGCGGATAGAGACAGTAGGTTCATCATGAGCAAGCAGATAGAGACAGTTAATAATAATAATTAATTTTATTTTAACGCACTTTGTTGAGCACAGCCTGATGGCAAAAGCTGAGGCTGTAGGAATGCATAGTTTGTTTGGGTATGCTTGCCATAGAAACTCTCACCGTGCTCCCGTCGTAAAGTATGGACTAGAAACTCTAACTGAAACCTGTTTTAAAAATATAGACGGGTGGAGGATGAATTAAATAAAAGTCAGCAACAAAGATTACCTGTGCGCAGTGATGGTCATTGTAATGAAATCATTCCAGTCTAGACTGGAGGTCATGTGAAATGACCCATTGAATACGGCCTGGAAAGGAAACAAGAACTCAGGGAAATAGAAACTGCTTAACCCCCCCCTCACATCTTCCAAAATGCCTACTGATGCGGAATTCATAACCTATCTAGGAATCCTAATTTCACTGAAATGACAGGACATGTGTAAGTGTGTGTGTGCGATGAATTGAAACACTTACCCAGCTCTGACTGCGAAAGACAGGAAGACTCACACTGCATACGGTAAGGTCGGTTTGATCTGGGTCTCCATCACAGCGAGTCAGAGTCCTCTTGTTTTGCTTTTAGAATTAAGAGATTCCAGTCAAATGAAATAAAGCCAATTTTATGTCAATTCAACCAGTTTTATTTCCCCCCTCATGCATACATATAAACTGTATATATAGATGGGTTCTTCTTGCTGGTGGATGAGCCAATATGGTGAAAAAAATCTAAAATATTAGACAAAAATGACTTTAAGTTTAGGAGCTTCACAAAGCTCCTTAGCAATGTTGTATACCTATCATCTTGCTTGTGGCTCTGATATCTGAGATGCCATTTTTTCATATTTGAAGGGGGAATCTGTGGTTGAGTTGACATGGACTGTCACATAAACATCCTGAGACAAAGTATGAGAGAAATATATTATGATTAACAGAGTTGCTGTTTTTGTTGCTTCTACCTTGATAACATCTAACTTGGAGTGAGACAGGCCTTTGGGATAGTGGAAATGGAGGCTGGTGTTAAAGGAATCATCGCCCACATTAGACAATGCCACTCTCACATATAAGTAGTCCTGATCAGTGAACACCAGCAGTTCTGGGGAGCTGTTGAAAAGACAATAGTTAATTTTACTCACAACAGCAAGTTCAAACTGTAGCACTAAGTTTTGTTAGATCTCTGGCTGGGAGGTGCTGCATAATGTTGCTTTAAAGAGTGACTCACGTGAAGTTGAAATCCAGTTTTAGCTTTGCCACACATGTGGCATTGTGTCCACAACTTCTCTCAAAGGGCACCTGCCAAATATTAGTTACATTTGACGTTTTGCTTTTGATAAAAATGTCAAATGCTTTAGTGCAGACGTGTATTTAAAAAAATAAAAAAAACTTAGACTGCTATAATATCTTGGTGGTAAATATGGTTACAGCGAAACATAACTAGCCCTGAAAATAAACTAAGGTAGTTTGACCTTAGACTTAAGGTGAACAAATTAAAAATGCCTCATGCATAAATGTAAATCAAGGTTTAATTAAAAAATAAAATAAATACAAAATAAAATGTTATTCTCATAAAAGCCAAGAATCATTAAAAACATTTAGAAATGAAGGCCTACCTCCACTATAGCCTCCCTCCTACTGTCAACATTTAAAATTCCATGAGGCTGCTGGCTCTCAGCTTGAGAGAAGATCACTTTGACTATGACAGGGGACCGCGTGTCCATTACACACCTCTGCAGCAGAGAGACTCAGTAAGTATCCAGTCAGAAAAGTCACAGTCACAAAACTTCACAGCAATGAAATCAGCATCATAGCATTTCAAACAAGTGTTTTCATGCAGAGGAGCCGCTAGATGTTCAGATTTAGAGCGTCTGAGTCCTGTAATGGTGACATTCACTCTTGACTTTCACGTCCTGGCAGTGGATTTACACTAAATACCAACAAGGTAGCATTTCTATTTCATGCAGTTGGGTTTACTCTGATATTGAGAAAAAAGCTGGCAGTCGAAAAATCATACTTTAGCTGTAGAGATGACACATTAAAGACGGGACCTACTGGCATATAGATGGTGTGATTTTGGCACATTTCGGTCTTGTTTAGATGAAGCCTTGGCTGAATACTTCTCAGAGTGATGTTTTTCGCTGCAAGAAAACCTCTGCTGTTTTTTCTCTGGGAGTCAAGCATCAGGTCATAGTCCAGTGTCAGGCCGGTGCTCAATTCATCTGGCATCAGACAGATACATAAACAAACACATGATCTCAATAACTCTTCATCTTCAGGGTTAGGGTAATACTCATCACTGAGGGGGTAATACTCATCACTGAGGGGGTAATACTCATCATCACTGAGGGGGTAATACTCATCATCACTGAGGGGGTAATACTCATCACTGAGGGGGTAATACTCATCTTCACTGAGGGGGTAATACTCATCATCACTGAGGGGGTAATACTCATCACTGAGGGGGTAATACTCATCATCACTGAGGGGGTAATACTCATCATCACTGAGGGGGTAATACTCATCACTGAGGGGGTAATACTCATCATCACTGAGGGGGTAATACTCATCTTCACTGAGGGGGTAATACTCATCATCACTGAGGGGGTAATACTCATCATCACTGAGGGGGTAATACTCATCACTGAGGGGGTAATACTCATCTTCACTGAGGGGGTAATACTCATCATCACTGAGGGGGTAATACTCATCATCACTGAGGGGGTAATACTCATCATCACTGAGGGGGTAATACTCATCATCACTGAGGGGGTAATACTCATCATCACTAAGGGGGTAATACTCATCTTCACTGAGGGGGTAATACTCATCTTCACTGAGGGGGTAATACTCATCATCACTGAGGGGGTAATACTCATTTTTTGACAGCAAGAGACTTCACGTCACACTGGTTTAAAAGACTTACAAACTACACTGGGCTACACTCATCGTTCTAGACAGACATGCAATCGCCCAGTGAGGCGAGTTCATATAAAATCCCATCTATGTGCCCAGCACTTGTCAAACTAAACAGACACCAATGCAGTGGCTTTGGATTGAGCTAAAACAAAGTTAATGAAGTAAGACATAAGGTTCCTATGTTCACACAAGATTTATCTTCATATGGTCTTAATCTAATATTGGCTGGTCAAAAACTACCTTTTGTGCTTTTTGTTTCCTCACTCATCTTGAAGCAGATGGTCAGGTTGACTGCAGGGAAAGCCTCCTTGTGCTCGGTACAGACAAACTGCTGGGTGCTGATCTCTGACGGGCTGAAGGAGAGGTGCGCTGACACATTGAAGACAGGCCTGGACCTGTGGAAGATGCCACATTAGCAGGGCCGTATCGTTATGTTAAATCCGGATTAGTGTCCCACCATACATGTCTAGTGTTAAATGCCAGCAAGTCTCTCAGCTCGATAAATACCGATATACTAACGGAAAAAAGGGCCGTAACTAAGGTTTGATTTGGGTTTGTGTGTGTGTGTGTGTGTGTGTGTGTGTGTGTGTGTATATAAGAAAATACAATAAAATAAATAATTCAAACTGTCCCCAGAGCAGGTCGCAGCCCGGGCTCACACCCTCTCCGCTTGACACCAGAGGCGACAGCGGGTATGTTTTTGATAAGAGTTGCCATAGAGCTAAGCTAACCCACCCTCCACTACGCTGATCAAGCCTGACAAAATCCTCCTTTCTGGAGTACCCCAACACCTATCAGCCATTCAAAAGAACTTCTGCTGCCGCAACTCTATTGATACCTCACACACAGTTCATTTTCACAACGGGGTAAAGCAGCAGAATTTATTTGTTTCCATATCTGGGGCCACGGCCAAAATGACCTCAGTTCTGTATCTCACAGGAGGCTGCCCACGGGATGGCACAGCTAGTGCCAATTATTAATTAACTAAAGACATAAACAAAACAAAAAATCATGTAAGAGTTCTTATGTATGTAACACTAGCCAGCCTTTTTCGGTATGTCTGATTTCTTATCATATTTAATTTATCAAGGACTTGATAATGGATCAATGAAATCAATTTGGATTTGGATGACGTTTTTGAAGCAGGGAGACCTTGATCTTACCTTAGCAGAACCAACTGTCCACGAGCGCCCACTGCAATTTCTGTCAGTCCATCCATATCAGACTTCCCCTCGATGGTCACCCCAAACTGCTGCAAACCCTCTGCCAGCATCTTCGCTCTGATTCGCTACACAGATGGAAAGGATATTATATAGGAAAACATAATTAAACAAAGGATAACATTAGCTGATCTTGGGAAAAGTCTAGAGAGTTATGTTTTAGTGCAAAATGTGATGCCAAAACAGTAATACACCTGAAAATAGCTTACAATACACACACTTCTGTTACCAGTGCAATCAATCTGTTTTCATTGTATTTGAATGAATTTACATGAATGTCAGGTATTTGTCGTTGATCACCTGGCTGTATTTTTGGCGTATTCCCATAATTTTGTCTCCCAGGTATATGTACACCGCTCCTCTGTGCTCATCCTCCAGTGGGGCTCCCACTGCCAGGTCCTGGAGCCCATCGCCGTTCAGGTCCCGGAGTGAAGCAATGGAGGACGCAAACCTGCCCTCAGAAGAGTCAGAAACGTTCTGCATCTTCACCAGCTTATTCTGTGAGGGAAGAATGCAGAAGAGTATAGTGTCTTGGCTGGAAGGAGACCAGGAAACCACTAATTTGTAAGGTAGAGCCAGCAGGTCTCTTTTTGGAAGTTACTAGAAGGATAATTGTGTGCCTCAAAAGAGAAACACTAACAACTCTGAGAGAACATAATATGACATGACATTGTTCTCATTAGTTACAGCTATTAAAAGGTTGTATCGTAGACAGATTTGCTACATATTTGTCCTGACTGGACCCACAGGGAAGGATTTAAAAAAAAAATTGGGGGCTAGAACAGACATATTTAAGAAACGTAAAACCCCATTCCAGGAGAATTGGAATGTTTTGCTACTGAGAGTCCACTTAAGTTGCGGAGTGTAGCTCACTTTTACACCACTGTCGTAAATCCAAATTGTGCTTCAAGACCCCCTGCTATATACCTTTATAATATGTGCTATAAGTTACATACAAGGTACATTTTGTACTTTTACAGAAAGAATAGCTCATAGTTACCTCTCTTGTAAGGGCATACACAAACATCTGGCCCTCTCTCTGAGGGTGATAATGTAGGGGAGCCCCGACCATGAGGAAGTCAGTGGTGCCATCAGAATCAATGTCAACAGCACACAGCTCTGCCCCAAAATAAGATCCAATCTAAAAAGACAAGGATTATCCCACAGTGGTTACCCATAAACTCATACGTGTAAGTGTTGTAATCAGATCTTACAAACAAACCATCCAAAACAAACAAAAAAACATAAGCCTGCACCCCTACATATGACACTGGCTTATCACAAAACAGCCCAGGTTAGCCAGTTCTCCTTTGGCATGAAATAAAACCATGTCACAAAGGTGATAATTGCCCATAGTTATACTATGTCAAATGATAATCATATTTAACAGGAATTGCCCAGTCATACTATAGCCGACTCTCCACTAACCTGTTCATTGTCAAGTCTTTGTATGACGGTCCAGTTACTGGTAGTTCTGCTGAAAACAATGACCTGTCCTTTGTGCTTGTATCTTGGAGCACCCGTAAAGTACAAAGGAAAGCCATTCTTCTTTCCAACAGCAACAGAGTAGCCTTATTCAAACCAAACAGTCCATTAAATGAAAGAAAAAATACTTATTACATAATTGCAAAGTATGTAGTCGGCAGATATAGTTGAATAGAATATAGTGCAACACCAAAACATCAGATTGGTAGATATATTCTGTAATCACATGAACTTACCCATGTAAGAGTCATCATGCATTTCTGGGTCTTGAATTTCCTTCTCAGGTGAGCCCTCTCCCTCAAACTGATAAAGGGATCCTTTTGAGTTGTGGGATCCGACTGATCCCAGAATCAGTGTATCCTATTGTGAAAAAAAAGAGGAAAACTAATTTACTGGGGGAAAAAAACTTTACTGTTACTATTTTGCAATGTATACATTTTTTTGTTTTGTTTCTGATCATGAATCTGACCTCAAAAAACACAGCACTCATTCCACTCTGTGAAAGTTCTTTTTCCCAGGTCTGACCCATGGTGTGTTTAGAGCCTTAAACAAATCACATCACCACAAATTAACTAAACACATGGATGCCACACTGAAGACAAAACAATCTTCACAATCTTTGTAAAAAGCAGCTGTTGGTCTGACAGATTTGTGGGACTGCATGTGCTTACCCTCTATGTTGAAAATCTTTGTTTGCAAGTTTTCCAGAAGATCACCTAGCCCAGCATAATCATTAATGTAGAAGCTATTGTTCAATTTGGGCTCTGATGCCAACAGACGGAGTTTGTCCATTTTGACTTCTTTTCCAACCTTTAAAAGAAGAAAACTGGATTCAATTAAAATGTCAGTGCCCATGGGCTTTCCAGCCATGAAAGCATAGAGACAATTTTCAAAGAGATGCTGGGCATGAGTGTTGGTGGAAGTTGGAAGAACTAAAAGCCATCTTTCAGAACTCCTTACAGTTAGAGAGTAAACCATTATGATTTTCAAATGTTTAAAATAACATACTGTTATACAGTGCCACTTTAAAGTATGTGAACCCTTTGACCACTTAGGAGTTTTCTGTTGTTTTACCATGATTTTTCATTTTTTTCATCACCAATTTTCCATAGAAGGAATGTCAGGTTTATATTTATCATTTGCATGTACTTTTTTTAGAGGGAATTGTTTGAGTAGCCAAAAGACTACATGAAACATGGAATTAGTCCATTTCAAAAGTAAGTGAACCCCCAGCTGAATTGGTAAAGTCAAGCAGGTAACAGATTCAGTGAAACTTATTTGGGTGCTTAATTAGTCAATTAAGCAAACCGATCATCTGAGACATCCTTAGGGAAAGGTTTGGGCAACACAGATTAAAAGAGGGAGGAAACCAACCAAACTACTGTAGTGCCAAGGTGTACCCACACAGATCAACAATGCCGAAAGGAAACGAGATATCCGAGAACATCAGGATGAAGGTTCTGACAGCCCATCAGTCTTGGGAAAGCTATAAGACCATATCCAAAAGATTCCAGCTCCATCCATCCATCCAAGACAAATCATTTAGAAATGGAGGGCATTCAACATGACCGCATCTCTGCCTAGAAGTGGACGCCCATCAAGACCATCACCAAGAAGCACCAGAAGAAGAATAAATCAGGTAAAAGTCAACCCACACATCACCTCTATAGAGTTTCAGACCTCTCTGGCAGCATCTGGGGTAAATGTACATGGGTCTACAATCAGACGAAAATTGAATAGACATGACATTCATGATCGAGTTGCTAGAAGGAAGCCTCTGCTCTCAAGAAAGAACAAAACTGCCCGTTTCAACTTTGCCCGAGAGCACTTGGATAAACCAAAGGACTTCTGGAAGTCCCTTCTTTAAACAGATGAGTCCGAGATAGAATTATTTTGTCACGATCAAAACCAACAATTTTCGTCTGATTGTAGACCCATGTACATTTACCCCAGATGCTGCCAGAGAGGTCCGAAACTCTTTAGAGGTGATGTGTGGGTTGACTTTTACCTGATTTATTCTTCTTCTGGTGCTTCTTGGTGATGGTCTTGATGGGCGTCCACTTCTAGGCAGAGATGCGGTCATGTTGAATGCCCTCCATTTCAAAATTATTTGTCTTGGATGGATGGATGGAGCTGGAATCTTTTGGAGATGGTCTTATAGCTTTCCCAAGACTGATGGGCTGTCAGTACCTTCTTCCTGATGTTCTCGGATATCTCGTTTCCTCTCGGCATTGTTGATCTGTGTGGGTACACCTTGGCACTACAGTAGTTTGGTTGGTTTCCTCTCTCTTTTAATCTGTGTTGCCCAAACCTTTCCCTAAGGATGTCTCAGATGATCGGTTTGCTCAATTGACTAATTATTCACCCAAATAAGTTTCACTGAATCTGTTACCTGCTTGACTTTATCAATTCAGCTGGGGGTTCACTTACTTTTGAAATGGACTAATTCCATGTTTCATGTAGTTTTTCAGCTTCTCAAACAATTTCCTCTAAACAAGTACATGCAAATGATAAACATAAACCTGACATTTCATCTATGGAAAATTGGTGATAAAAAAATGAAAAATCATGGTAAAACAACAGAAAACGCTTAAGTGCTCAAGGGGTTCACATACTTTCAAGTGGCACTGTACATAATTTGGATGTTAATTAGCAATTGAGTCTCATGAAGGATGATATCATTTTACCTTTAAATAAAATAGTAACAGAAACTAAACATAATTAATGTGATTGCAAAAAATGGAAAATTACTTTTAGTTAAAAATCCACAGATCCACCAGTTTATTATTCTCCTTCAAGCAACCTCACAGTGTGACCCAAACAGATAGCCAGAACTAATATTCAATACATACCGCAATGACAAAGCGCATGATGTGTTGGTCTTCATAGATTTCTAAAATATTCTTTGAGGTGTCATTAACTCTGAATCTAGCAGTATCTGATGGATTGCCATCAGTAATGATGACCACCACCTTTGTTGCATCTGGGTGTCGACCACTCTCTGATTTGTTAAAAAGATTCGTCCTGGATTGAACAAAATATTAAAATAAACAATATGTATAAACAGATCTAATCATATAATGTTATTAATTATATGGCAAAATGTTGATATTTGAGTTCAACAGCCAATCAAATATACACCCCCTTGTATGTGGATTGGCTGGAATAGTGTATGGCTTGTTCACTTTGTTTGTTCCCCATTTACAGAACCAGGACTGTTTACACGTTTTTTGGAGCACACACAAAACAGACTGCTAGAGGATTGCAAGGAGTAATTTCTTAATTTAAAAAAGTATACTGTATTATAATTGTGGACTACACCTTTAAAGGTCTAAAAAGGTCTTTATCATACTCACAGAGCGTAGCGCATGGCTCCATGTGTGTTTGTCAGAGATTTCATATGTTCTTCAACATCCAGTTTTTTAAAGGCTTTGTTGTCCTGGTAGTCTTTAAATGTGAAAACTGTTCGGGATATTTTGGCAAACTGAACTGCTGCAAACTAAAAGAGCAAACAAACAAACAATAAAACAAAATAGATTTGCATTTCCTGAAGGAAATATCAGCGCATAACAAGCAAGAAATGGTCAAATACATTTGAAACAATTGAATACATGGAGAGGAAGGCAAAAAGAATGGGGAGAGAGGTGTGAAAAGACTGAAAGAGGAGTAATTTCAGTTTCTTAAAGAGAGTGAGACAGTATAGTGTATGTGATAAAGACAAACAGGGGAGGTAGGGAGGGAGAAGGAGAGAGAGAGAAAGCATGGATTGAAACATTAAATTATCCTTTACACACAAAGATGTACAGCACAATAAAAGGAATGCAATTTATTTGTGTCCGACAAACTTTGTCACTATGGACTAAACAACACCATTCCCTAACCCAAATACTTGCACCCTTACACCCCTTTCATACCACGGTTCTACCGGGGTCCACCAAAGTTGAACAGTTGAAAGTGAAAGGTTTTGCAACACATCTTATTTAGTGGTTATATGAACATCACCATAGGAACCTAATAGTTGGTTTAAATTCAAGCGTTACTAGGACATCTAACAGCACTAACAATCAGTCAAAGTCTATTAGGCATATTGCTGTACTGCATAGGCTGATTCCAGCTGAACAGTGATGCTATTCTAGATGTCCCTACATAGATCTTTCTAGTGTCAATGACCACAATGCTTTCTCTACAGAGCCACAAGAAGCTGAAAGATTGCTGGAGAGTGCTCCCATGTCTGACATACACACAAGCGCACAAAGACTGCATTAAACATGGAAAATTATTGTCAAATATAGCCTTTAAGAGTGATGATGATAGAGTGGGTCGGTATAGTGTCTTTGATAAAGATAAAAGTAGGGAGAATGAAATCGAAGAAGAAAGAAAAATAGATAGATAGATAGAGTGTGATGGAAAGAGACAGTGAGAAAGACAAAATATAAGCGAGATGAAATAGAGAAAGAGAAAGACAAAGACAAAGAAGATTGAGATTGAGACATTAGATGTAAACAAGAGAACAAGAGGAAGAAAGAAAGAAAGAAAGAAAGAAAGAAAGAAAGAAAGAAAGAAAGAAAGAAAGAAAGAAAGAAGAGACTGTGATTAATGGTAGTGATTATTATTTATTTTTTTTAAGATTGGGAAGTTACATATTAAAGCAGCAATAAGGAGGTCTGTTCCAAAACTAGCAAGCTAACTACCTCAAAGGCATGCTTGAACCTTGCAAACACCAACAACAGCCCTTTTGGCACTGATGCTTGCCAACATACTAATCTGTGTCTTTTAGCAGTATAGCTGGCAATGTCATGCTGTGAAAGCTTTTCTTCCATTTCTGCAGGGTGTTTCAGCCTGTAACACAGAACTACATGGGGTACATCCTGGATGGCTAGTGAGAAAGACACAGGTCTGTGCTTCCCATGACCATATGCTTTTGATGATACCAAAACTAGTTGCCTGTAAAACCATACCTCAAATAGTGTCAAATTGTTGCATAGAGTTGCTTTAATAAACAAACACATTTTATAAGGACTGAAATATCTTTAGAAGTATACAGTGTATAAAAATGAAAATCGGTTAAAATAAGAAGAAGAAAAAAAAGAGCAGCCAAGGAAGAACAATACAGTACATAGTTTTTGATGCATTGGAATAAACAGTACAAATATTTTTTTCAATATTTTGTAAGTTAGAAACAACTGAAGCACCAGCTTGCATCCCAGGTAATTCTTTTTTACACACAAACAAAAAAAAATCATAAAATAGGCTTAAAATGAGAGCTTACTTGTATCGAGGTGTTACTCATGCCATTCACGATTTTTTTTATGAATTCTCGATTTTTTACAAAGTCTTCAGGCGTCATGCTCAGGGATCCATCAAAGAGGAATACTAGATCTACATTCTGCTTTGTGCACTCTGAAAATGCATTGGTTGAAAAAGGAACAGAGGTCAGCACATCAAGTAGGCTACACAATGATAAAGGGCAGGCCTTGAGACAGTTTTATTGTTTTGATGCTGTATAAATAGAATTGAATTCAATAACAATAATGGGGTCACCACAATGACTGGGGAGTAAAATATTCATTGTGTGGAATTGCAAAATCTAGTGGATTTCAAGTTATCTTCTAGACACATAAACAGGAAATTGCAGCATTTGCATTGCATTGCTGCAAACCTTTAAAAGCTGAGGTGATGTTGGAGACCAGACTGCTACGGTTCCACTGGTAACAAATGCTGTTCAGGTACGGGGTCCCATCACACTCATGACTCCAAGCAGGACTACAGGCCTAAATGGATATTACAGTAAAGTAATCAAAACACACTTTTACCAGCACACACACTCACGGGACACACACACACACACACCCATCCGCACACAAGGAATTGACTGTATATCTCAATAGTGAAACAGTGGTGAACGTACAGTAAACTGGAGAGTTGGTGTTGCTCTCACAGCCACAGACATTCCAACTGCCTTGATAGAACCTGTGTTGAGAAAAATAGTGTAGTTCTTGTGACACATGCATGATATGGTTGCACAGACACCCTAATTGGGAGGAGGCCGACATACAGATAAACAGGCAGTCAGACAGAGAAAACTACACAGGCTGACAAAGACAGATCAATGGACAGACCTTCAGAATTGAACTCTGCTGCATTTGGCAGCGGAACAGATTTGCAGTCTGGACTTGTGTCGTCACATATGAAGACCCCTCCAGTTCCATTCCTTTGAAGTGGCGCACTGACAACAAACCTGTGAACGGAACAATATTTTGTAAAACTTGTAACTTCTATTTTTTTGGTTTTCAACATGTCCAGGAGTGCCAGGTCCTTCAGACATCACTTGCTAAAATAGTCGATTTCCATTGATGGCCGTGATAAAGTATCTACTGTCTGTGTTGTGAACTCTCCGACCGATTGGTCAATGTTTGTTCCACAAGGGCTCTCTGCAATGTTTGCTGCGCCTGCAAGACGGTGGTCAACACCTCCTTTAACACCGGATCCATAGTCCACATCTTCACCAAGCTGGGTCACTCTGCCCGCATTTTCCACCATATGTGAACTCTCAACGTTCAAAAGCCTTGACGAGGGTATTTTCAGCAAGGCAGGTCCTTTTATTAATTCTTAAATTCGCAAACAAAGGTAGTCAAAAATAACACAAGAGCGATAAACCCCCAGACTTGCACACAGAGTTACTGGTTCCTTCCCTTGTCAGTCCTGCTTCGCACTGACTCTTCAATCCTCTGTCTTGTCTAGATGCTGCTCAGTGCCGAACTTATCAAACGATTTTGCAGGTGAGCTTCCAATTAGTGGATGACCCGACCTCATAGTCCCCAGCGCCCTGCCCAAGGGTCCTAGAGCCTGCCCGGTACAGCCCTGGTGCGGTAAAGGCCATCCACAAACTTTCTCAAGGGAATTTGCCAATATTTAGACCTAGTGGGACCCCAAGAGCAGCTTGGGGTACCACAGTGTATCTGGGAGCAATGACATGGATTACAAATTAAACTACCAATCAATGCTGTACTTGGAGTACTCCTAATTCCTTACTTTTATTTAGAAGTTGCAGCTTCTTAAAGGTGCTTTATTAAAGCTCAATAAATCATCAAAAAATGTAACTAAAACAAAGTAAGTGAAAGAAATGTGCTTATGTAATTAAGTGAGTGTATAAGTGTGGTCGATCTAAGAAGAGTGATCAGTCAACACACAGCACAGAGACATTCAGTAGAGAAGAAGGAGACTGGATAGGCCCCATGTCACTCTCTGCATCTAACATATATGAAGTGAATCTACGTAATTTGAGATATTCTGCGCCCTCCGGCGAGGACTCTGGGAGGACATCCAAATGGAGCTAACTTGGACTCCGGGAGGACATCCAAATTGAGCTAGCTTAGACTCCAGGAGGACATCCAAATAGAGCTAGCTGGCCAAAATGAAGACCTGAATTTGGATTCCCTCATTGCCCATGCAGATTGGTAATACCCACTTGTCCCCCACTGAAGCGTTCAGTTTGACTTTACCTGGATACCGAATTTCTTTTAGTTTGCTCTTTTGCTTCCGTGCTGAATTCTATGTTGTATTTAGCGAGATTGTGGATTGTTGCACTGCTCTGCATCAGTCATGAAATCTGTGATCGGCCTTGGTGAACATTAACACCTTGTTGTTCTGCACTTGCGGCTAGTCCTCTGACTCGAATCCTGACACAGGTATTTAAGGTAAATATATTAAGTATGAAATATGATACAGCAAGTATTAGCAGCAATTTTTCTAATTTTACATTGCAATTCATGATACTGACATTAAGATCATGACAATTTGACGACTGGGGAATAATGTGATAAGCCAAAACATGTGTTTATTTATTGCCTACAAGAAAGTTTCTCTTTAGGAAATAAAAGAAGAAAAAAAAACATTAAAAAACATTGTCTTTGTATTTCAATTCATAATGCTAACAGAAGATTCTATTTGACCCATGGGCGTTCTGTAATAAGCAAAAACATTATGTATATACCGTAAATCCTCAAATAAAGACCGGGATTCAATTAGAGTCCGGGCTTCAGATAGTAGCCGGGTGCGTGGTCGATACCGACAAATAATGACCGGGCCCGAATACAGGCCGGGGGTAAAATAAAGTAGCCTATTTTACTGTAGCCTACCGGCATCAGTCCATCGGCACAAAGAAGAAATCCCAATTTAATTGAATGCATTTCATGATTACATCATTGGATCATAAAGCAGTTGACTATGGCTCTAAGACGAAACTTTGATATTAAATTTAAAGAGAAGGTGTATGCTGAAGAACATTCGGCTGTGCAGCCTAAGTAAATACAAGCCCCTGCCACTTTTTGAGGATGTACGGTATATACTGTATAAAAATCTTTTTTTTTTGTTCCAAATCCAGTTTGTGTTTGTTTCTAAAATAAAAGAAATTGATCACTAAATTGTCATAAAGACCTAATTTATCAAATAAAAAGAAACATAAAAAGATATAAAAAGAAACATCATTGCCCTTCATGTAAATTACTACATTTTGTAGGTCCAATAAAAACTAAAAAAAAAATAATTGAATGTGTCCATCTTTACAGGGTTTAATTGCACATATTTATATAAATATCTATTATTCTATTTAATTCTATTCTATAATATTTTTATAAATTAATTTACAAATATATACATTTCCTAGTTTCACTTCATTCTTATTAAAATAAAATGTAGATATGATAATAAACTAAAACTCTTAGGAATGAAATAAAAACAACGACACAATGAACATTCTTGGAGGTTATGCAATGATATGATTAAAATCCACAAGCTTAAGTTCCTGATTCTGGCACTGATAAGTAAAAAATATGTCATACAGGTTAACATTAAATGATTAAGCAGTATATATTACTCTAGCAGCAGGGATGTCCCGTGTGTGTACTGAATTGCATTTTCTGCCATGTCGAGCTAGTGAGCAATGATTTTCATAATTTTAACCAATAAGTCTAGTATAGCTGTCTCACTAAATTGGCAAGCTAGCCAAAAAGTAGCTTATTTTGTGAAAAAAGAAAACCCCTTCTAATGCAAGACTAGTCAAGAAGCAAAACTATGCATATCTCATTACAGTACTGAAGTAGAATAAGTAAGCCTACTAAGTAAAATACTTAGTTACATCCTACCTCAGCAATGTCCACCCCCTGATATTGCTTATTCACCTCATAAGGATTACTAAAATATTGTGTCTGTTAGGATTTGCTCTTAGAATTGTAGCTGCATGTGAATGCGGGAAATGCAATGTATTGGTGATTGTGGGGTTGATAATGGGGTGAGGAGTGTTGCGTTGGGTATAATTTGTCACAGAAAAAGGCCACATGGTTAAACTGTCAAATCCTAAATGTCAAGAGATTCTTGGCACCTACAGATATCACAGATATCACTCAAACTTCCCACAGTCAAACTTTACCAAAGGAACAGGTTCAGTTTGTGGGGCTAGGAAGCACTGATAAAAAAACATAATGTAGTGTGACTATGAATATCTTTGGAGGTTTAAACAATGGCCTTTCAATGTTCCTTGTATGAATGTGCTTTTCTAAATACAATATTGAAAAGAATATAAGTAAGAAAAAAATATGTAAAACAACAACTACCCTCATTTTTATAATTATGTGTTACTGATTTTGTGACCTTTACCCAGACAACCCACCCATTCTCTGACCTCTAATTATTAGATCATGAATGTTCATAATGGATGGTACTTGAAAAGTGTTAACATATTGGAGTCACTTACCCTTTCTCTGTCCCAGACTGAAAGTGCAATGCCTTGTATCCAAAGAAGTCTTCAGGGGGTCCTGATCCATTGTAAATCTTTGGTCCTGCAACGTCTATGTTAAAGGCCATAGAAAAGGACACTGTTGGGAAAAGAGAACACAGTGTTGATCAGTAATTGCAACAATGTAACAAGTTAATTGAGGAGCCTGAGTATAGAAGTACCCCAATGTACATTCTGATAACCAGCCAACCACTCAGTGAAAAATATAAACACAACACTTCAAGATCTCATTCATCAAGATCTCATTCATCATCTCGTGTTTAAGGACCTCTCCTGGGCAACCAACTCTGCATCACTGGCGAAGAAAGCCCAGCGGCGCCTCTACTTCCTCCGCAAGCTCAAGAAAGCAAAAGCTCCCACTACCATCCTCAACACCTTCTACAGGGGCACCATTGAAAGCATCCTGTCAAGCTGCATCACTGTGTGGGGCAGTAGCTGCACTGAACACAGCCGAAAAGCACTGCAACGCATGGTGAACACAGCTGCTAGGATCATTGGTGCCCCACTCCCTTCCTTGCAAAACATATACACCACCCGCCTCACCCGGAAAGCCACCTCGATTGCGAGGGACACCAACCACCCCGCACACAGCCTTTTCAGCCTCCTACCCTCTGGAAGAAGGTATAGGACCCTCCGTTGCCGCACCACCAGACTCAGCAATAGCTTCATCCACCAAGCTGTCAGGAAGCTAAATTCTCTCCACTCACTCCCCCCAGCCATATCCGACAGTCTGACAACAGGCTGAAATCCCCCCCTCCAAAAATCACTCAGGACTCTGAAACAAACTGTCTCTGCACTTTATCACTTTTTATCACTTATCACTTTTTATCACTTATCACTTTTACCTCTTTTAACTTGCACTGCTAAAACGTTTATCTGTATGTTCTATTCAGTGATATGTTATGTTAAGTTATGTAATGTCTTGTCTGTATACTGTATACTGCTCTAAGTAATGTTTATCTGTTGTTTATCTGTTGTGCCTGTGCACTTATATGTTTCACTGTGGGGAGAGTGGGAAACGTTCTTTCGACTGCTTTGTATGTTCACATGTGAAGTAGTTGACAATAAAGCTACTTTGACTTTGACTTTGACTTTTGAAGATCCACCTATGTGTAACAGGTTAGATAATTGCACAAGATACATGTGTTTCGGTTTGTTTTGTTATTGCTTTTATTTTGGTATCACATGCACATGTCTCTGGTAGCCCCCCCTGTCTCCCCCTGTTTTGTTGCTCTCTCCCCCCTTCCTCTTGCCTGTTTTGCATATGCTGGAATGAGCTTTGATAGGAGAAGTTATAAAAGCTAGAGACTCATCTGTTTATTGTTGGTGTGTCTGAACAGGAATAAAGATCATCCATGCAACAGTTGTCCCAGTACTTAAATAACACAACACAGAGATTCACACCGGTTACATATGGGAGGGACATCCGTTCCTGACCTCTGCAAAAGCATCGAATTGCACCAAGTCTAGCTTTACAAACAGAAGCAGTCCAGTCCATGTAAATATAACATGTTTCTCTGCTGCTATTTCTGATGATATTCACTTCTCGCAATCTCAGCTTCACTCTGTACAGCTCGACTGCAACTCCCTTGTTTTTTCATTGAACTTTTCATAGGACGCCATATCCACCGGAGCAGCCTCCGCAGGGTATGCTTACCGAGGATTTGATTTACAGTTAGTCCGCAGCTGTTCTACAGAACTGTTCATCCTATGGAACTGTTCATCCTTCAGAACGCTCTCCATGATCCATGTTGTCCTTGTAATTTATTATGAATACACAGTTTTTCCCTTCAGGCTTGGGTAGTTCACCCGTGGGGGTTCTGCCTGTGTGTGGAAGCATGATTTGCCCCACTACGATTAACAGGACACAAGAGCCGGTTTAATATCTGCCCATACCCAGTACAGTGACCTGTACTAAGGAATATTTATTAATCACATAATGAATTGCTATTTATTATAATTAAGCTGTGGTAGTTAGTGTGCACAGCATCTTAAGTTTTTTTAGCTGTCTTGTGCTGCCAAGTCTGTCTCGTTGATTTTGTGACAGTGACAATGTACTTTGAACTTTGACCTAGAGGATGAGGCCCTTGCCTTCGGGATGATAGCTACCTCATGCAAGCAATTTTACAAGAGATTCAAATCACTCCTGCAACAGTTGCACATGCAAGGACGCTGAATTCATAGAAACTGCTGAGGGGAAGCCAATGTGAAAAAAGGGATGTTACGCTTGTGGTTGATGTAGCAATCTGACTTTATTCCAGGAAAGAGTAGTAGCGAAGCACGTAGAACATATTCCGATTCAGCTGTGCAGATCTGAACCACAAGCATCGCCAATTCTACTTTCTGTTTAAGACACTTCCTAGGCTTTGGATGTGAATGAGCTAAGCTTCTAATGCAAACAGGTCTGGCAACCTTCTGTTGTTGTGTATGATAATCAGGCTACTCTGACCTGCTGCCTGAGATGGTTCTCAATGGCCTAACTCCATTCCCATACTATAATTGGTTGCAGTCACACACACTTCAGCTTGAGATTATGCTGTTATGCCAACTTTTGGTGGTCAAAGCATTCGTTTTATCACACATGTCATGTTTTCACACAGGCTATACTGTCGTCTCTCACACCAAGGTGTTTGCTTTGCAAAGAATGTGCTGCAGTTACAAAAGAATAAACATAAAGAGGCACTATTTCTCACTCCAGTCCAGTGTGTTTTTTGGCCTCAGCTTTCCTTTTCTTGAATGTAGGTAGGGACATTGTGCAATGAAGTTACCTACTTAAATATTTAAAATGTAGTTCTTTACTATTTTTGTGCTAGCTGCAAGGCTACTACAGTCTGGCATGCAAATGGTGCTTTCATTATTAATAATGCATGTTTGTGATTTGGTGCATTCGCAGTGAGCAAATCTACACAAAGAATAAAGTCTTTTTTTAGCCTTTTTTGAGTGGTTGGGGGAAAATGAACAGTGTACTTTGATTGTCTGTTTGACCTTCCTTTGACCGTTATGGATCTCTCCCCATGATTTCGATAGGAGCCTTATCTTGTTTGCACCGAAAAAGCAATGAAGCGAGTGAATCGATCCCTATAAGCACATCTTGGCAACACCTCTGGGGAGGTTTTTTTTTTTCAAACAAGATAAGGCTCCTTTTTTTGTTTTGTTTTATAACTTGTAGATAGAAATAATTTGAGGGATGGTCTTACTTGATTTGAGAGCCGCGTTTGTCCCCAGGGCTGCCAGCTGAATAAGCCTGCATTTAGGTGTACTTGGCAGCCATTTCTGCATGTCATTTTGGCTACACTGTGGGCTTCACTGTGACACTATGGCAGGGGGACGACGGGGAGATTTCCCGGTTGGCCGGCCGGCCAATGAGCTCACGAGAAGCAGCCTGCAGACTGCCCTGCGCAGCCGTGTGAAGTTCATGAGCGGCTCATTGAGTTAAAACTAATGTCAATCAAGTCATGTTTCCGTGAAAATCTCTAAGTTCTCCAACATCTAAACTCAAACATAGTCCAACCAATATATATAACACTTGTTGTCTCTCTTCATCTCACTCATGGTGTGTTTCGAACTCATTCTCATTAATCCAGCCTACTGATTTTTGTTTAGCCTCCTGTCTTGATCTAATTCTTTTTATTCAGACGTTACATAACTTTCATGACCACAAATATAAATTGGCCAGCGATTTAATTCGTTTTTTTTGTTCATAAATGAATGTAGAATGGTTGGAGCAAAGCCTCATGGGAAATGGGACCTGCGTATCTAGTGGTCATATTTCCGTTATGTCCCTTCATTTTGTTTGTGTAGTTGATATATGGGAGGTAGAGGTGATGGGTTGGACCAGTTGTGGGCTCGTTGTGGGCCGTTGGTGGGCCGGTGCAGTCAGAATTGTCCCGGTGGACTTTTGTGTCCCACTACGCCCCTGCACTATGGGCCATCACCCCCTAGTGCCTAACCTATTATTTTCTTCCCATATTTCATGAGCGGTGAGTTCTCCATTCTCTCAAAAGTATTTTTTTCTCTGTGTCCAATTTCATATCTATAGCCTTAGCTGTGTGGTAGACATTGTTGACTGACTGATTTGCAACTTAATTAAACAGTTTTAAATTGTACCATGTCACATTTATGTTTTTACACATGAGACAAAAGATAGAGCACAGATCACCCAGTAATGTTAGTGACAATGATTGAACCAGATGTAGATAATGCAAATACGTTCACAGGAAAGACAACACTCAGTCAAACAGAACCTGAGACTGAGGGGATGATGTGAATACGTGCAGACTGACATTAGTCACACGTCTAAGCACTGAAAAACAGCACTCATCAGCGGAACAGCAACATCAGAAACTTTTCAGGCAGAGCAAGCACTTTTAGAAAGCCATGCGTTATATTGCTCATTATAACACAGTGGTATCTTTCACAATCAAGGGAAACTCAGAACAATTCATATTTCTTCCGTAGAGGGAAGCACTACCTCCGGCATCTGCCACTTTACGAAATTTCTCACACTGAACACAATGACTGCAAAACAAATGAAACCAGCTATTTGGTACATTGCTGTTAAATGATTGATTTGTTGATAGATTGGTCATTAACAATGAATGGGATATATTTGATCTAAAAACAAGAACTTGAATATTCTTTAGAGCAGCCACTGAATTGAAAGAGCGAAGGAGAACTGCTGAAACCTCACATGAGGGGAAAGGCTTTATGTTCGAGTTGAATAATAACAAAGATGGGGATCGAGAAGAACTACCAGCATGAATCAAGATGCAAGAAAACAGGAAGAGCTCATGGCAATAAAGTAACTGGTGTATATCAATGACACCAGGAACAGTGCTGTAAGAAGCATGACATTGGAAATATCATTCAAATATATAGACATACTTTACTGATACTTTATATGATACTGTATTGATATATTGTCAGCTCTTAAGGAAAGCATAAACACACTTGCACAGATGTTTAACATCAGGCCTAGAAAACCTCTTATACTTGGCTGAAATGAACATATCATAGGGGGAAATAAACTCCCTCACCCCTCCCTGCATGGCCAGGACTGAGAGCTGGACAAGAGTACTGAAGAAACACCATTGGAAAACCATCCACCAACCTGCTGCCCAGAGAACCACAAAATGGAGAGATCTCAACACAGCCATCCTCCTGAGAGACCTCACCACTGGATTCACAGAGAACGGGCGAACGCTCCCCACCAAGTTCCAATGTGCTTCCTCAAGAGTCTTGTGTCAGGCTTCAGATACTGTTGACATGGGCGTTACTCAGTTCCTTGATCTATTCGCCTTTTCGCGTCATTTCCTCTTCTTCCCTTTCTTCACCTTCTAGCTCTTCTGAAAAACAACCTGAACAAGTGTTTAACCGTTGCACCGCCACATATGGTATGGGGTTTCCTTAACAAATGATCAAAAAGTCTCTGTTCTGTGTCCTTGCCATAAAAAAAGTAATGTTACCTTTTCACTTAGTTTAGCTCTTTCCAAATCCTCACAATTCTCTCTAGATAAGAGATAAGGCAAATATGATGGGAAAAGCACCTCTTAAGAAGGTTTTCTCAACTGCTGCAAAGAGTAGCTGCTTTTATTTTTTTAATGAGCCATTTGAACAATCAAAATGATAATATTCACATTTATCTCTTGTAAAATGGTCACAATTTTTAGCATCAGTCTTCTATTTGACCTCATGACTCTGGTGATTCTTGATGGCTAGCAACAGGAAGGGCGTGCCATCACTTCCCCTCCCTTCTCAGCTACATTTACAACCACATGTAATACAGTGTTCTCTTCAAACACCACACCCTTCCTTGCAGGCAGCCTCCACACATCTCATTTGGTTACGTGAGCCCCAGAGTACAGTAATTGTAACACAGCATGTTTCCACAAGGTTAAAAAAGTCTTATGCTGAAGCAGGACAGGGATGCTAAGCTGTACCAGCTGACTATCCAGTATTCAGAGCTTTCATGTTCTGTGTTGCAAAAGGGGTGAATCATGAGAAGAGCTTTGACGGCACGAAGCAATTGTGGGCAGATGCTCAGTAGTTATGAAACTCATTATCTTAGTTAAGCTCTCCTAAAACATTCAGTAAAGGGAAGCTAACAGGAATGAATCAACCTTACAGATGTTTTATGTATTACTATCTTAGATAAATATACCAGTATTGTATCATATTTGTGGTATCGTAACGTATTTGTGGTATTGTATCGTAAGTATCGGGTATCGTGATATTTTGGAAGGTATAGTATCGAAGTCATAATTTTGGTATTGTGACATCCCTACCATGTGGGATATCTTTGCGTAGCACTACATCCCAAAAGTTGATAACTCAGTGCGAGAAAATACGCTTACCAGACTTGCTTTATAACAAAAGCCTTCTGGCACTCTCCAATGACATTATACAGAATACATGCTTGTAGGAAGTAAAGGTTTAAAAAAAAGGATTGAGGACATATGGTTGGCCAGCACGTTGCAGTTGACTCTTAAGTAAGGATAGGAAAATAAGAAAAACCAGACGGAGCATTACAATTGAGGTGTATGATCTCACAGCACATGTTCATTGTTGCATATAACCAATGAAAACAACGCAATAGAATATCTTGTGCTTTTATTTATTTGGTTCACATCACTATATCAAACACACCCTTACATTATTGCACTTTAGAAACAGGTGTAAAAAGTAAGAGCTGTAACAGCTACGATCTGTTGGAAAGGAAACATCCATTAAAAATGTGATGAAAAGATAAAATTATGAATTTCTTTTGTATTGGAATGTATACTTTTAAGGTATTAATAATCTTAATAATTAATAATCTGGCTAACTTTTTAAAAATATTTTTGCAAACCTTTCAAATACATAAATACATGTAAATTATTGATGCAAGAGTTTTATAATGAAGTGGTATTGTATTTGTCTGGTAAGTGTGTGAGCGATGTCACATGATCACCTGGGCCCTATTTTCACATCGTTGTAGGTCCTTTACTAGGATCAAAAACAATCTGTCCAGTATTGAGTTGGAACGCTATAACCTGCAAACACGAAACATCTATACAATACAAGTACCGCGTCAAAATAAAACACTTTCACCACTGACAGGCTCATAGTGTCATTCAACACGTTGTTAAGTGTTCATGGAAAGGATCCCTACAAAGACGTGTGTGTTTCTACAGTCATTAGTAACTAATGGTAATATAATGACTTAATGCTGGTCTGATTTCAATAATTTCTGTCCCTAGTAAAAATGCGGACCCAAAATGATGAGTTTAACATCGAGAATCATGTTAAACTAACATAAGATAAGCATTAGTTTAGCTCTCCTAATTGGCACCTTCAGTGAAGGGAAGCTAGCAGGAATGAATCCAGCCGACATCCCCCCTGTTGTCCCCTCCATGAATGGTTCTCCATCAGCGCCCCGTCTGGGTCTCGGGGCGCTGCACCTTGAGGGAGAAGTCTGAGATGGGGCACCCTTGGGTCAGGCAGCCCAGCGAGACGACATCCACGTGGGAGGAGAAGTACTGAGGCAGGGTCTCGGGCGTCACCCCTCCGCTGGCCTCGATGATCACGCCAGGGAAGTCCTGCTTCAGAGCCCGGGCCGTGACAAGCAAGTCCTGTGGACACACCAAAAACAGAACCTGAACACCTGGTCGTTTTTAACTCCTGATGTAACTGAAGAGGACAGAGTGAAGGATGGGACATGCAGCAAAAAAAGAAAGAAGGTGGAAAGAAACTCCAGAGGCGTAAAGACATCACAAAAAGATCGGGCCAAAGAGGCGCTCAGGAAAACGAACTTTAATGGCCTTACATTTAAAAAAAAAACTAATTAGGAGAACTCATGGAATCAATGCAGTGCACTTTTGTAGTAATGCCTTTGGGGATGGATGTACGATACAGATGAAGACAACCTAGACAAGTAGTAATGCCAAGAGGCACACAGTGATGTGAAACGTGGGAGTTGTTTTTACTCATCACTTCTCCCTCCTGGTTCATGAGCAACCAATAAGTTATCTCAGAAATGGGAGGGCTGGTGGCCGACTTAACATTTATAATAATTATAAAAAGTAAGAGAGCAGGGGGGAAGGATGGATCAAGGGGAGGAAAACTAACGTGTGCGAGCTCTATTACATTATTGTAATGTTCAAGTCCTCCTTTTTTCGCTTCTCACAGATGGTGAGGGCGATGGTTGATTTTGAAATTGTGGGTGTTGTGTGACCAGCAAAAAAAGGAACTACAACCTATGTGTCCGGGGACATGTAAACACACCCTCCTTGCACATAGTCACGTTGCATCTCCTTTGACCCTCACACGGTTCAGCCCTTTTCCTATACTTGGTCTGTCTGACCCTGAGGAGATGATGAATATATAAATGTGCTTGAGGATCTCAGAGAGAAGCACTTGCAGTATCAGTTACTTCCTTACTAAATTAGAGAAAAGTGGAAACCATAGCTTTATCTTTTCAAAGCCACAGGACTTTTAAGTATAATACCGACTTCTCACATTTTGAAGGTTTCTGGTGCCCCACAAATGATTATTGGCCTTCACAGACTTGTCAAGAATTTATTTTTTTAAAGTTGTCATGTTATCTCCTCTAAAAGTGTTCCTACACTAACATCAGGCCACCATTGGTTTGAGTCAGAGGCTGACTGTTTCACAGGAAGTGGTGGCCGCTGTTGCAGTCCTTGTGCAAGGCGGTGCACTCCAAAAGTGACATTATTTCCTTTGGCGTGCCTGTTTAGCTGGTCGCACACCTCCCAATTTTTGTAAGTTGCCGTGTGGCGCCGGTCTCTACAGGCATCTCTATCAGTGCGTGCACATGATGGCAGTACTCCGATCCGATTCTCTCCATGGGGGGTTAACTGCTTTATCTCAAAGCACATGGCAGTGACAAATCCAGATCTTGGCCGCGTCAGTTCAAATCAAATGCGGAATGTTTACATCTGCTACCGTTGATTATACAGTAAATACGTTGTGAAATGAAACAAAAACACACCACAGTTAAAGTTGTATTAGTATTGATTGATTCACATCGATATGAATGGATTACATGACTAACAACTGGTGGAAAAGTAATATGAAAATATTTGTTCACTGAATTAGCGAGTTCTGCCCAAAACAGTTGCATTCCAGTTTCAAAGTTTCAGTTTCGGTTTCAGTATTTCAACGTGAATGAGAGGGAGCACAAGAACTGAGCGTCTAGCAGCGATTATCATATCATAGACACATATGATGCATGTATGCACGTGCAAAAGTTGTTGTTGTCCAATTGGAATCTAGATTCGAGAGACACATGCGTGTCTAGTTCGTTTCCCAGCGGAATAGAATCGTGTATCCAGGGGTTTACATCGGAGTCCAGTCGGACTCAAGAAATCTAGATTTGGGGAGACACATGTGTCCAATTTCCGATCTTTTGTTGCAGGAGCAAAGAGAATTCCCAGATGGCAAATAACCGGTGGAGGGCACTTACTGCATCAATTGGAAAAGACAATATATTTGCTTGGATTACTGCATTGCCTGATGAAGACAGGTTTAAGTTGTCCCCGAGAGAGAGATATATTTAATGCAAATATATAAGCACCCCTTTTTTGTCGGTAGCGCAAGTGTTTCATCTGGCTGTTGCATTGCTTCAAGGGTTGCGTGGCAACGATTTATTTAGGAACTATATTTTGTAGTGGCGGAAGAATGACGGTTTATCATTAAACTATTGTTTCTTAAATTGAATTGTTTTTATTTAATGAAACCATATCAAATATGTGTAGTGACAGTTTTAGCAATAAGCCCTGCGAGTCCGTGCTTTGCGCTGATTTTAGAACAGGTAAGAGGGGCTTCGAGTCGTGTCTAACAACTCCCCTTACCTGTTCTAAAATCAGCCCAAAGCACGGCCTCTTGGGGCTTATTGCTTAAATAATCTTCTCTTAAACACACACACACACACACACACACACACACACACACACAATCTCGCAACTTGTGCTACTTTTTATTTAAAGAGATAAAGGGGAAAGCGGTCATCAAGTTTGCGGGAATGAAACGTCAACATGCTGATGTTATCTTAGAGGATGTGAGATCACAGGCTGTTAGCCTTTTTAAGAATCCATCATTCAGTTGTATGTCTACATCAATGTAATTTACTGTCAAATGTATTGTCATTTTAATGCCGTTTGTTAATGCAATGTATTCCCACAATTAATGTAATCTGTTTTGTGTCTAAAATGTTGATTTCATACTGACTAACTTTGAATTAGTACATAGAAAACCTACTGTTCCACTGACTCCGATCATCAGCAAGGCAAACAAATGATCTTCCTATAGTGCCCTCCACAATTATTGGCACCCTTAGTGAATATGAGCAAAACAGGCTATGAAAAATATGTCTTTGCTGTTTATCCTCTTAGGCTTTCACTCAAAATATTTCACACAAAAATCGTACCTTTTCATTGAAATAAAATTATTGAAAAAAATAAATAATAATAATGTATAATTCAAATCTCATGAAGTATGTTTCCAGTCATGTTTTAAATGTTTAAGTTCGCCTGTTTGATAAGGAACTCTTAAGAGGTAAACCATGACTTCCTGCTACACTGGCGTACAAATTTGAGGTGACACAGGCCAAATTCCATTAGTCATTCATAACTATGGGAAAAACCCAAGAACACGATGTGCGATGAAAAGTTGTTGAGCTGCAAAAATCAAGAAGGGTGCAAATAATTGTGGAGGGCACTGTACATGTTCAACTTAAGCAAGTAAGTAAGTAAGTAAGTAATGATTTGTTTAATGCCATATTAGCAGCACCTGTGGCTATTTCATGGCAAAAAGATATTGTGAAATCTATATAATAAATAAACACAGTTACACAGATCAATAAAAAACTAAACAAGATGCTTCAAATACACCTGTATTTAAAAAAAAAAAATTGTGGTGGCACCTTATTAAAAACATTACCCAAGGTCCTTTGAGAATCAAACCGTTGTGGTGTTTACAGAAGGACAATAGAGTAAACAATCCCTAATTGCGGGAGACGTAGAAATGGCATGATGGTGGTTCCTTACCCTTTAATAAAGAAACACAAGTGAGCCTTGACTGACCAATACAGCACCTGGTATACGCCTCTTGGCCATGTTTAAAAAAGGTTTAAAAGGAAAATGAAACTCTCTTATTGATGCAATTTGTTGACAGGACAGTCACCCTATTTAGTCTGCCACTTGGTTGAAATAGAAGAGGCCAGTACGGGTCTGAGGCTGGGGTTTGACCATCCAGTGACGTCAGCAGTGAGAGCTCTTGTCGTGGAAAATTCTAAGAGTTCTCAAGAAACTTCTCAAGGCAAATAGGTATGAATATACTGAACAGTTTAATTGAGAGGAGATAACTACTGCTGAGCTGGTCCATGGAGCATCTCAAAGACTCTTAGCATATTGCAAGAGCGATCCAGTAGAAAACCTAACCAACAAGTCCCTGTGCCCACTTTTATATTGATCAAATCCCCCTTTGCTCTGGTTTCATTTGCGTCTTATTTGCATCATTGGACTCGACCGCACCGAGATGGAAAACAACAGGTACCTTATTTGCGTCATTGGACTCGACCACACCGAGATGGAAAGCAATGGGTCCAACTATCTTAACAATGTTGCATATTAAACAGTTTGCTTTGTCTACGTCAACAGAATTAACCACCTCGAGATACATGGTGCACAGTTTCCTGTGATACCAGGTGTCACCTTGCCCTGACCCCCCCTTTGTCCCTAATGCACCTAGGTAGTCTTTGCCGAGGCGGCATGTTTGCCACGTGATTTATCATAAAAGATATCTTTGCAAGGGGGTTTATAAGAAAAGGCATGTCCGCCATATGATTTCTCCGAGAAAGGGCCCTTCTGCCTTATGGCAGTCTTCTCATCTAACTGCTACCTCTATTTGTTGTGATGTCCATGTTCCAGTACCAGCAATACACACATTATTCAATAATACAGTCATAAGTAGATACAAATACGACACTCTCCTGGCAGCACTGTCTTCCCGCTCGTTACTGGAGAGGCCTACATGGCCTGGGACCCATCAGAAAACAACCCCTGCTCTTCCACTCTGTGCCTGCCCAATAAAGCTCTCTATGCTGTAGTGCACCTTGAGCATGTTGAACCGCTTCTCATGAACTCTGTTCTTGACTGCTGGTCCCTTGGACTGTGACATCGAGTCATCTCCAGGCTGGTCTTAGCACATTTTAACTCCTCCACCAAGCTGGTCATTGGTAACTCCAAAATTCGTTTTCCATACCATGCTACAGTACTTAGACAACATGGCACCCCAAGCCATATTCTAACTGCCTTATTTATGATTCTCTCAAATTTCTCCTCTTCTGAAAAAGCAAACTTCATACACAGTCAAAGGCCACCTTATGCGTGGCAAAAGCCCAAACTGCCTTTACAATGGATTCTCTTCAACCTGTCCTCAGTCACTGAACGTGGAACTGGTCCACTCTCCACCGGGTGAGTCCTGTAGCCTCTTACCACAACCAACTCATTCAGATGCCCTTATTATTCCCTCCATTGCCATGATGAAAGTTGAAGGAGAAATGCTGCCAGTATATGTGTGAAGAATTGAAAAGACTGATAGGTCGAAACTGGCCTATGGTCAGTGTTCTTCTCCTTCGGAATGAAAGTACAACCTATCCGACCCCACTTCCTCAGAATTGTTCCCTTTTCCAATAAAATCACCATAAGCTTCCAAAGACACCTCAACACATCAGGCGCTCCTTTATAGACACACTAAGGTACCCCATTTAGGCGAGGAGCCGATGCAAACCTTGCAGAAAGCACTACCTCTTTCCACCAGGGCAGGCTATCATCCAGTGGTAAACCCATCTCTCCAACTAGTGGAATGTTTGTCAGTAACACAAGTTCCACATGCCTCTGGTTGTCAGCATGTACCTGTTGAAGATTCTTCTCCAGGTTCCTTTTGTTCACCTCTTAAACAAAAATGAAGACTTCACAGACTTAAACGGCTTCTTGTAGAATGCAAGCCCAGAATGCATTATATGCTGTGAGGGTGATTATTTTGATGAACAACTTACAAGCTACGAGTAACTGTGCCAAAGAGCAAAGAGAAAAGATGAAAAAAGTGGAAGTGAAAAAGATATCAGGTTCAATATGTTTTAGTTCTAGGTTAATCTCATGTAAAGGAAAACATACCAGTATATAATAAGCAGCTCTAATGAGTGGGGGTGTAAAAGTAACCTAAAACTAAGCTGACAATGCAACCAAATGGCTTAATGGAGAAGGCTGGTTGAAACTTGCGCATTGCCATTTTTAGAGTGTCTTCTGATACCTTGCAGCAAACACTGTAATCTACATAGTTACTAAGTTACGGCTCATACAGCAAAAACAGCTACAGCGATACACAGGAAGCGCCTCTAATTTTAGAAGATTTCACACCTGTGTAATCCCGTTGCATGCAGCTTGTAAGGCAACACATTTGGTGTTAGAAACGTTTCAAAAGTCATAAATAAATGTCACCCGATTCACAAATACATTTCTGAATTGTGTGACATTTATTTGTAAACTTTGAAACTATTCTAACACTTCACTAAAAAATGTCTTCTGTGCGTTGCTTTGTATAACAAACAGTTGAACCCCAGACTGACAGACATGTGCTCTATTTCTGTATGTGAACACAAACGAGAAGTGAGAACTAGGCCAGTGTTCACTGCGGGGTTACTGAGGTTGGCCATTTGTAAAATAAATGTGTTAGCTTCCACATCTTTCACCTACAGGGGAATTAAAATCCATGTTTTGAGAACCACAGTACCACATAGACCATACAATAGATATAAAAGTAAGTGAAAGGTCTGTGCTGCAAATATCTTAGTTAGTCATTTTATGCTGCTTTTACATCTGTTGCCATTCACAAGGACATGGCTAATGACTGCTATGCAAGGTCTCGCCATGTAGTGTTTCCTTAATGAAATAGCAAGTTCAGGCAAAAGGTTTGTTGATATTTGAGCTCAACAGCCAGCAAAAATACACCCCTTCCATCTGTGCAGCTAAAGCAACATGTTGATTGGCTAGACTATTGTATGGGGCCTTCATTGTCTTATATACAGAATCCGGTTTTAGTAGAAGAATGCCTGAATGTATGTATGTGTATGTGTGTGTGTGTGTGTGTGTGTGTGTGTGTGTGTGTGTGTGTGTGTGTGTGTGTGTAAGGGTTCAGTTTGTTACTGTTACTTCTTGCATTCTCTGCATCATCAGATTTCTACCGTACTCTAAATTGCCAGGATAACAACTGATGACAGTTCAGACTCCTCAGTGTGACCTACGTAGGCTAGCCCCTGATGATTAACGCCCTCTCCTGTCAGACATAGGATACTTAAACTGAGACTTTTCTGTGCTCTTATCAGAGAAGCTGGTGAATATTTATGTGAAGCCATGCTCTCTCTCCATTGATGTGGATCATTGTAAATAAAATGTACTACAGATTTTTGTACCATTGCCTGACCAAGAGTCTCCATTTATGTGGTAAAAAATGACCACCAGATTCGATTAGACTGCACCTTTAAGTTGAAAGAGGAAATTGTACAATGAGAGACACGTAGGAGTACACACCAGTCTGATTCACTGTGTTGAAGGCCAACGTCTAAACAGAGAAATGAAAGCTTCGATATGGACCTCACCTCTGGCTTAAAGTTGTCCAGCATGACGATCTCCGCTCCGGCCACAGCGGCCTCCCTCCCTTCCTCTTCGCTCCTGCACTCCACCTCAATTTTGGTGCTGAAGCCACACACTGACCGCGCATCCGCAACTGCCTGCAAGATGATATAATGAGATATCTCAGCAACAGAATGGACCCGCAGTAGTGCACTTTCAGCAGACACTTTCCAACACAGGAAACAACAAGTTTAACTTTGAACATCTAAGCAGTGACCTTATATTCAACTATATAATGCAGGCCTAACATTTGTGCTCGATAGAAGGGGATAACGAAGGGGGAACCCTTTCAGCGTGTGAGAAAGGTATCCTCCTTGCATATTTCCATCTTTAAATACAATGCCTATAAAATATGGGCCAGCTTTTTCTATAGGTTGAGGAACCTAGACATGGGCTGGGATTTGAGTCCTTCCCAGAACAAAAAGGTCCGAACTCCTAGTTCTTCCCTCGTTCTGTGTTCTCCTGTGTTCCTCAGCTTGTGTGTCAGCTACCAGCCTACCTGTGTGATGCTTCCGGCTGCCCACACGTGGTTGTCCTTCAGCATGACCATGCTGCTCAGGTCGTGCCGGTGTGTGGACACCCCTCCCACCAGCATGCTGTACTTCTCCACCAGACGGAAGCCTGGCGTGGTCTTACGGGTGCCCGCCACCTGCCCGTGCCACCCGGCGGCCTGGGCCAGGCTCTGCAGCTGAGCGCAGCGGGTGGCGATGCCGGAGGCCCGTGCCATGCAGTTCAGCGCTGGTCTCTCCCCCAGCAGGACACACCTGGCTGGGCCGGTGACCACTGCTGTAAGGGTCACTGGGTCTGGGCCTAGCACAGGAGAATCCCCATCATAAATCAGACAGACAGATAGAAGTATGTGACAGGATGGCTAGGTCCCATTTTGGGGCAAATACAGCATAGACAGGCACACTTAAATCATTCCATGGTCTGTATTCTGCTTTCCTAAACACCTTTTCAGAAAACCAATGATTCCAAAGCATTGCACAAAGTCCCCAGGTAGGTCTCTCACCCAGTAGCTGGCCCTCTGCGTAGGTCCACTCTACAGTGCATCCCAGCTCTGCAAAGACTGCACTGAAGAATGGGCAGCCCGCCAGTACAGTGCCTGGGGATTTGCACAACAAACGGGCCTTCACTTCCTGTGACCCCACGCACAATCCTGCCAGGTCAAAGTTCGGTGTATCTTCCATCAGCCATTCCTTGGCCAACCGATTCAGCGCATGAGGGGGGAGCGTTTGGGATAGGTCACGTGATGGTAAAGGCATTCCGTGCAGAGTTGAGAGCAGACTACTGGAAAGAAGTGCCCTATGAAGAAAAATAAAATGAGCATCATGATTATAAATGACAGTGACGTGTGTGGCCAAGACTTGAATCACCATGTTCAGCTACAAATACATGAACGACGCCTTACATGCGTGAATTCAAAACAACGATACAAGACAGCACTTGCAGATATTAAAGTCTTAGTAACTGGGTTGTGTATGACCGGTTGAATCTGGTCCCCCTCGCATTGTTTACCGTGGGGAACGGTTTATGAAATATAAATATGAAAACGTGAAAAACAGTCTCTAAGCAGCATAAACAACTAACACAAACAATATCACTTTGAGAGGCAGAGTTCACGAATATTAGGCTGGTTCATAACCTTACATGTAGGCTTATCCTGCCCCATGCAATTACACTCACCGTTGTCTCAAATTAACTCAGGTAGTCCCGAAGAGTTCCTTGCAGTAAAATTCGACTTTATGACAAGCAATGTGGTCTTTTGTGCCTCGGGGTCAATAATCTCGGGAGGCCACTATGTAGGGTTCACTGTTAGTGCCCTTTCAAAATAAAAGTGCGCATTAAGCACGTCAGATAAGAAATATGGTCTACATTTTGTTTTTAATTTGGATAAAACCCTACTCTATGACTAAGGTGACTAAAGAGTCTTCAGCTGTAAGATCATGCAGCCTACCTAGTTCAGACATTGCATACTGTAGAAAACACTGTTATCGAAATGGGCCTGTAAGCCTACAATTATATAAAACGCTAAATTACCAGATACAATCAAATGTAAAATGTTTTGATCGCTATAGCTTAAATATGTTTAACCAGACCCATAGTCTAGTCCGATACAACCCAAGAGAGAACTGACATGAAAAGTATTTTTCCAATAAAGCAACACGATGTGGATCTGAAAATATTCGCTAGAGGGCTCCACTTGATTCGTTTTTCGGCGAAAGTAGTATACTAATGCGTCACTTCCGTGACGTACATAAGCACGGCGTTAGCAGCTAGCAAGTTGGATTATCTTTTGTTGTGACTAGTTGTGTTCGGGTGTTCGGAAAAGTTTAAGTTGAGTTACCTAACGTTAATTGTCTAAGAACAGTGTTGATAGTTTAGAAATATGTCGGACAAACTTGATATGTCATTGGATGAAATCATCAAACAAGATAAAACACAGAAAGGCGGTGGAAGACCTCGCAGAGGAAGCGGCAGCCGTGGTGGCTCTCGAAGCGGATCGGGTCCAACTAGACAAAGTCGACAAAATTTCAACCGGGACAGACCGAGACAGACTCCATATTCCAGGGTAAAGATAAATATATAAATCCAGACTGGTCGAGTGACTGGAAGCAGGACACATTAGTTGGTTTTGCTGAACACTTGCCGCCCTTAAACTCTCGGTAATCCACATAGCTAGTCAGATGCTAATGTTCGTTTGTTAGCTAGCTAGCTACACACGATCATCATGCGGTTTGATCCTGAAATTTGAAGTGTAGTATTCGCGTCTATGAATTCATCAAGGAGAAGTAAAGTTTAATAGTTGCATCGATGTAACCTGTCTTTGCTTTTTGACGGGAATATTCAACTGTGACCTGTCGCATCTGAGAAACGTCTGAGCTGGTTACGTTATCTAAAGACGCACTAAGTAACAAGCTGAAGTTGCACGTTGAGGCAAACCACTCGAGTCCAGGACGTCGAGTTTTCCATGTAAATGTCTAGTAATGGATAAGCAACCCTTCAGGACTTCCCTTGCTCACGATGAAGTCTCCTTAACTTAATAATGTGCTCTAAAATCCACCCCATCAACCCCTTATATTTAGTTAGATCGGACATCAAAAATTGATTTAAACAAGCCTGAAATGGACATGCCTTGTTGCACATAGTCGGCATTGTCCCTGGCAGAAATACACGACTGTAAGGACAACTAGAAAATGCATATCCTGAAGGAAATACCAGTGCATGAAATGCAAAAGTTAGGAAAGGAAGAAGAGTGAAAGAAGAAAGGAAAGAAGAGTGAAGAAAGGAGAGAAGAGAGGATGAAGGAAAGAAGAGTGAAAGAAGGAAAGAAGAGTGAAATAATGAAATAATAGTTGAAGAAGGAAAGAAGAGTGAAAGAAGGAAAGAAGAAAGGAGAGTGAAGAAAGGAAAGAAAAGTGAAATAAGGAAAGAGTGGAAGAAGGGAAGAAGAGTGAAAGAGAAAAAGAGAGTGAAAATATTGAAAAATGGAGTGAAGAAGAGATTGAGTGTGAGAGAAAGTAGACTGAGAGGGATAGAGAGAAAGCTGGAGAGATGGAGAGAAAAAAAGTAGAGAATGGAAGGTGTCTTAATGTTCCTAGTTACAGTTAAATTGAGAGGGACAGAGAAGAGGTTCCTTTGATTTGGCGCAGCTGTCAGTGAAGCACAGGTGCAAGCCAGTTTAAAGACCCTATTATGATGTCATAATGGCCCAATGTAAGTCAATGGGAAAATTTCGATTCGTTTTTATTTAATATCTTAAAAAGTATAAAGTTTAGAAAAGTGAAAAATACATAGCATAAGTGTCCTTTACAAGACCTACGCGACAAAGTTTGAATGAAGTTTCTACGTTAAGCGGTTCGGGCTGAATTAATCGCAGAAAAAGGTGAGAAGAAGAAGAAGAAGCCTAGGAATAACAATACAGGGCATTTCATGCACTGTAATTAAGCTTTTGTGAAATACACCAACTGAGGAATACCCTTCAAAACGATGTACATCTTCGGAGAAGGAAATGTGCTACGGTGGGAAGGCGAATTGGGCATAATCCACCATCACAGTTGGAGGAGAACGCAGTGATCTTTCTGTCCAAATCGGAGCATTCCGTATTTCTAAAAGTTTTTAATTACAGTGCATGAAATGCCCTGTATTGTTATTCCTAGGCTTCTTCTTCTTCTTCTTCTTCTTCTTCTTCTTCTTCTTCTTCTTCTTATTCTTGTTACCTTTTTCTGCGATTAATTCAGCCCGAACCGCTTAACGTAGAAACTTCATTCAAACTTTGTCGCGTAGGTCTTGTAAAGGACACTTATGCTATGTATTTTTCACTTTTCTAAACTTTATACTTTTTAAGATATTAAATAAAAACGAATCGAAATTTTCCCATTGACTTACATTGGGCCATTATGACATCATAATAGGGTCTTTAAACTGGCTTGCACCTGTGCTTCACTGACAGCTGCGCCAAATCAAAGGAACCTCTTCTCTGTCCCTCTCAATTTAACTGTAACTAGGAACATTAAGACACCTTCCATTCTCTACTTTTTTTCTCTCCATCTCTCCATCTTTCTCTCTATCCCTCTCAGTCTACTTTCTCTCACACTCAATCTCTCTTCTTCACTCCATTTTTATCTCCTTTTTTCAATATTTTCACTCTCTTTTTCTCTTTCACTCTTCTTTCCTTCTTCCACTCATCTTTCCTTCTTCCACTCTTCTTTCCTTCTTTCACTTTTCTTTCCTTTCTTCACTCTCCTTTCTTCTTTCCTTCTTTCACTCTTCTTTCCTTCTTCAACTATTATTTCCTTCTTTCACTCTTCTTTCCTTTCTTCACTCTTCTTTCTTTTCTTCTTCCACTCTTCTTTCCTTTCTTCACTCTTCTTTCTTTTCTTCTTACACTCTTCTTTCCTTCATCCTCTCTTCTCTCCTTTCTTCACTCTTCTATCCTTTCTTCTTTCCTTCTTCCACTCTTCTTTCCTTTCTTCTTTCCTTCTTTCACTCTTCTTTCTTTTCTTCTTCCTTTCCTAACTTTTGCATTTCATGCACTGGTATTTCCTTCAGGAAATGCATTTTCTAGTTTGATGTGTTCCTTAAATGGAAAACCTTGTATCTATATGTTGTAGTTACTTCTTTTTTTTAAAGCAGGCAATGTTTTTAAGTTATCCTTGAGTTGATTTTAGTACCTGCAACAGTATATCTGTTTTGTGTAGTATGAGTGGATATATATATTACAGTTGAGTTAATATAAATGTGTGTTATCTTATGATTTCAATGTTTTATTTTCACCCCTAATTTACAGCCAAGAGAACTACCAGACAAATGGCAGCATGACATGTTTGATGATGGATTTGGAAGTAGCAAACCTGAAAGGCGAGACACCAGTCCAGTGGTTGGTTTGGAGACGAGTGGGAAACTGATGGTGTCCAACCTGGACTTTGGGGTGTCCGATGCAGACATAAAGGTATGTTGCTATGGCATTACTTTCAAGAAATATGCAAAATATTTCAAGTACTGATATAAAGGCATCAGGGAATGGAGTTTACACTGCACAGCTCTCTGCCAGTTACTACTGCTACCATTGGAGTCATTTCTGGTGTGGCTATGGGTGTGAAAACAAATCTGTAGCCCATCAGCAAAGTTAACTAAAATTATGCTTGGTAACGACGAACAGGACAAGACTTGCAGTTCTTCTCATTTGGCTTTAAATGTATTTAATGCAGGAAACATCTTTCGTTAAGCTTGAGTCTACCCAGACACTAAAGATTAGCTTGTAAGTGACTTTATGGCAGAGGTGGTGTAGACACACACACACACACACTCTGAATTCCACCTCTGTATTTGACCCATCCAGTGAAGTGACACACACAGCACCCAGTGAACACACAGTGAGGTTATGGACACTAACCCGGTGCAGTGATCGGGGTTAGGTGCCTTGCTCAAGGGCACTTCAGCCGTGGATGTGGGCATGGGAGAGCAGTGCATAAGGGTCAATGATCAAAAACCTGAAAAAAAATTGATGTCCTAACATATTTTTCCCTCATCCTCCTCAGGAGTTATTTAAGGAATTTGGCACTTTGACAAAAGCAGCGGTGCACTACGACCGATCAGGCCGGAGCCTCGGAACAGCCGACGTCCACTTTGAGAAGAAAGCAGAGGCACTGAAGGCTATGAAGCATTACAATGGTGTCCCCCTTGATGGTCAGTCCTGTTGCTTGCATCCTGTTTTCGTCTTTCTTTTCCACTGTGGTGAAAGGAACGGGTGATGTTCAGGGAGTTAAATCTATTATGGTGGTTTCAGGTCGCACCATGGATATCGAGGTGGTGTCGGGGCATATGTCTTCAAGCCGGAGGTCACCATCAAGGCAAAGGTTTGGCATCTCTTGTCTTTAAGAGCAGTCAACTTCTCTTAACATGCTGGACATAACAAACTTACATAATTAATACGCCATTTCTGCTCAGGACTTTTGGCCAAGGGAAGATCTCAGTTTCTTTGAAGCATACTAGAATGTTTTCCATAATCATGATGATCAATCCTAACTGCATAAGCTCACACTTGCAAGAACATGCGCTGGGTCTTGGGTTGCTAACTGTAGATTTAAAACATGATTTACAAAATAATTCCAAACATTTCCTCAGCAAATGGTTCTCATCCTTTAAATGTGTCCCCAAGCATGTATGAGCAAGGAGTGTATTTCAGTTTGCACACACCTCTCCCCTGTTCCTCTGAAGCATAGAGATATCAGCATTCTAATTGAAAACAAGTAAACAAGTTCAATTAAAGTCGAATTAAATTTCAAGACCTAACAAGTGATGGAGAGCCTTAGACTTTAATTTCGATGTCGGGCTATATCTGGATGTGTGTGGATCGAAACTGCATGTAGCACTTAATTCGTTAATTCTTTTACTACACTGGCCAGAGTAGTGTATACTTTTCATAAAACTTAACCTTGAGTTGTCCCACAGCTTCAACGAAGGAGGACGAGGAGGGGACCGACATTCTGATGAGGGTGGAGTGAAGAGGCGGGTTCGAGTTGGAGCTCGTGACTCTGATTCTACTGGGTCTGTCAAACGGGATCGACTCGGTGTGAGGGACCCTGACTTCGGGAGATCGATGAGGCGTGAAGGTGGTGGTGGTGGTGGCGGCGGCGGTGGTGGTGGTGGTGGCGGCGGCTACCGAGGGAGAGGAGGCAGAGGAGGGCGAGGCGGACGACGAAATGAAACCAAACAGCTCACTGCAGAGGAGTTGGATGCACAGCTAGATGCCTACAACGCCAAGGTATGTAAACATTTAGCTACTAAAGAGCTCAAACTATTATAATAATACCTAGATAAAACACAGGAGTTCTGCACCTGGTGAAGACAAGGTAGAGACCATGTCTAAGTAAAGCATATCTTTGGGGTTGTCCCTTCTCTTAACACACCATCCATACTCCTTCAGCCAGCATAAAATGTATCAGGTGCAAACACCAGGAGTAGGGGGAAGATTGAAACTTTTTCTCAAAACTGTGGTTTCATTTGACCTCTCTTGTATCCATGGCTTTGACGATGGATGCTCCTGTCTGTCTTCACAGCTGTTTTCTGAATGAACTCCTCTACTCTGTGTGAATGTAATGTGCTGATTTGGTACCTCCTTGTTAGACCTCAGCACCTCCATTTTGAGTTGGGAGGCAGAGAAACTCATTAATGGTTGTGTGCTCTGCTACTTGTTCACTAGTCTGATGGCTTCGTTTTGTTGTTTCCTATCTTTCAGATGGATACCACTTAAGCAGTATCTGCTGCCAGCGCTTGAAACTAGCCATTCCCTTCTCCTACAGAGAAATGCCAGTCTCAGACCTCAGGATGGACAGTCTTTGTTTTTTGAAAGAATTGGACCTTACATGGGGTTGTGTACACAGTTCATAAGTCGACGGAGAGCTTTTAAGTTTTTATGATTTTAATTTTTCCAGCCCTGTATAATTTTATGCTCTCAAGGACTAAACATTTTAAAATACATAGTGGGTTTCTGTAATCAATGTTGGTTTTTGTAATCCTGTATTAAACCTACTGTGCCTTTGTATGTCTTGGCTCCTGACCTGATTTTTTTTTTTTTTTCATTCAGAAAAAAATTCATACTATTTGAGTGAATCAGAGTTCACACACGATTTGATGTTACATCACAAGAATTTAATCCTGCTGGTAGTTGATTTGTCTTGTGTCACAAAGCCAGTAATGATCTTATACAATGATCTTATTTATCAGTCAAAGCTATACGTCTAATCCTCGGCAGATTTGTTGTAGCCTTATTCCATACGGTGCCCCTGATTAAGCCAATCAAACCCTTGAAGAGGTCTATTACAGAGCATGTTGGCTAAGACTTGAACCACTTACACGGTATGTCATTATTAAATAATTTTGTAAAATAATTGTGCAGTAACAGAGACTAGGTACAGATCAACAAGTGCCAGCCACTCCTTCAAATCGCAGATATCTGACATGCCTCCGGGAACTTACGCTGCGTCTTTCCCGGAAGCGTGTAGTGCAGTGCGGGCGTCTCCGCTTTCAGTTCGCCATACTTGCACAAAGCGGCAGAGCACAGACTTGGTGAAAGAACCAGGGTAAAAAAATCATCGGTGGAAGCTAACGGTAAGAACATGTAGGCTACTACAAATCAAGTATTTTTCATGCGACGAAGTACATATCTGCACTGTGACAAAATATTGTGTTAACCTATACCGGCAAACAAATACTGGGCGTTTTGTCAAAGCCCCCATAGAGTCTCGGCTTTTCGACGTCGGAAATGAGAGAAGATGGTACATTTTGGCAGATTGTCATATAATCTTCGATCGAGCTCATTGGACAATCTCACTATTGAACTCAATTACCTGTATTTGCTAAACGTGGCTGGTTATTGTTAAGAATTAAACCCAGTGCATCTCACGGATAAACTCGCCATATCTTTCACTCATACAATGTAGACAACTGTCAGAAACAGGGATGGGTGTCATGTTTCTAATGTAAGATCCTTAGCTGAAGTAGCCCAATTTATAGGACCGTATGGTGCCAATATGTACATATTTAGGAGTGAGACGGCATCGTCAACTTGCTGAGAGATTGCCTAACCTTATAGCAAATAGCAGCTAGCACCTCTATTGTAAGATGCAGCCTGGAAACACGTCCCTTAAGGGTATGCAGTCATAACAATGACGGATTAACGTGCTACAGTTAGCCTTCTTTAGGCAAGAATTGGTTAAATAAATGTCGTATTTATTCTCCCTATATCTTAAGTACGGAGCCAATTAAGCTGATTACTGGCACAAGCTTGACGAGGTTTCTGAGTTCTTATGCAAGTATTAGCCTACAACACAAATGTTTGGTCTATTGTTCTCTTACAGTATCTGACAGCCTTTGTGACAACAAGGTCCTACACCAAACCTTCCTAAGTTGATTCATGTCCTTGTGTGGTTTTCTAACATGCGTTCTCTGAGACTAAACAGTGGCCTGTCAAGCGCTGGGAAACTGACTGGACTTTGGGGTTGCTGGCTAAACATAATGCTTTGTCCACAACCTTTCCCATGGACATCTGTCCTGGAAGAGAGTCATGAGTGAGTCACAAGAGTCACTCAGTCATCGGTCATCTCTCTTTGTCCCCCTATTTATAGTCTTACAACCAATTGCTTTGGGGGCGGCTATTATCTTCAGCGATCAATCCCATAAAATGAATGTTTTCTTGGCCACAATAGATGCAATATTCTTTGCAGAATACATCCCCAAGAAAATGCTTGGTAGATCAATGTAAGGTATCATCATTTCTTTCTCTCTCCCCCCCACCCCCCACCCCTTTGAGCAATCCTTAGTGGCATGGGCTGAGTTCTTTTAATGACTTCAAGATATTTTATAATAGATATTAATATTTTATTTAGATGATCACAATAATAACATGATCAGTACACTGAAAAACATAACACGAAGAAAAGTAGATCTTTAGCTTAGAGGATTCATGCTATGGTAGTCTAATTATCTGTTGCTGTCGCAGTCAGTTTTAGGAATTCAGCTACTTGTTTCTACAAGCCTAGGAGAAAGAAACAGGTATGTAAGTCTCTGAACCATGCATACTGTGTAGGTCAAAATATTTTAGTGGTATCCCCCTAGTCCAACATAACAAAAATTGTACACACATTTAACACAATATGCTCTGTGAAAATGCTTGGTGCATGCAAGTTGTAAAGAAATTGTAGTTGGCCTGTTTACTTTTCTTTCCTGCTTTTAGAAAATTGTGCAATGCCCCCTCCAGTTCCTCCAGTAGTCATGCCATTGCACCAGACAGAAAGCCAGGTTATTGTTTTAAGAAGGCTGCAGCTAAAATGTTGTTAGTTTTGTGATTCCACAAAATGTCTGAATGATTTCCCTCTTACTAGGCCGTGAATCTGTGAGTGCCTAACTGCCTCCTGAGTCCTGACCACTACACAAGGCCACTTGAGCATGATTAGGCCTGTTCATGTGGTCTGGAAAGCTGTCAAGGCAAACATGCACTTCCTGTCTTTGTAAGCGTCTCTAATAATTGTCCACCACAATAAAAAATGTCCAAGCGAGAAACAGTGTTACCTTATCAGTTGTCGATTCCTTGCCAGACACTGCCTAGAGTGTCTTCCTTCATGAAAATGTTTTCCTTAAAGGAAGCCAAATAAGCATATATTTGAAACATTTATTATCTTAGTAGTTATGTTTAATCTGTTTCTCAGAGTAATAACAGCTAACATGTTAGTGAACTGCTAGCGCTGTGGTAGATGTAGCAGTCGCTGTATTCCCTATGTAGGTGTGTCTTAGTCGCTTTCTGCTGTTGAGAGAGTGCTTCTCATTTTAAGATGTGCGCAGCCACTCTGGATGATTCTGCATATGTGGAAAATGTTTTAATCACATTCATTTATCTCTCTCTCTCTGCTTCCTGTCTTTTTCTTTGGCTGTCCATCTTTCTTGTGTCTTTTGTCATGGTATTAACCATGTCTGTCTGTCTGTCTACGTGTTTATTTGTCTTTGTCTTCATTTCTGTCCTTCCTTCCCTAATTCTCTCTCTCTCTCTCTCTTCATTTATGTCCTTACTTCTCTCTCTCTCTCTCTCTCTCTCTCTCTCTTGCACTCACCTCTCATTTTTCTCACTGCTACCTGCTCTCTGTTCCTCTAACCGTACCCCCACAGTCATGGCTGAGCAGGAGCCCACTGAGGAACAGCTGGCTGCCATTGCGGCAGAGAACGCTGAGACTGAGGCAGAGTTGGTGAACTACAAGCCCCCTGCCCTGAAGACACTGCAGGAGATCCACGAACTGGACAAGGACGACGAGAGCTTGCAGAAGTACAAGAAGGCCTTGCTCGGAGACGGCCATGAATCTGGTGCGTGTGTGTGTTTGTGTGTCTGTGTCTGTGCATATATGTGTCTGTGTGTGTGTGTGTGTGTGTGCATGTGTGCATGTGTGCGTGTGTGTGTGTGTGTGTGTGTGTGTGTGTGTGTGTGTGTGTGTGTGTGTGTTAGTGTGTGTGTGTTTGTGTTTGTGTCTGTGCATTTGGTGTTATCATGTGTCAAATTATCTGGTCTTAAATTAAGATAGATAGTTAGGTACTGTAGGTGTTTGGTGTGCTTTTGGCAGTGAAGCAGTACAGGTTGGCTCCTGGCACATGACAACAGTTTTGGCTCCAGCAGCCCTATCTGGGCTGTACCATTGTGAGGCCAGGGTCCCAAAAGCAACCAGAAGCACTTGTTTCATGAGCATGTTTTGATGACAATATTACTTTCACAAATTGTTTTATTAAGTCATAGATCAAACTGTATATCGTTTTTTAAATATCCGTTCATTAGTACACCTGTACCGACTCAAAGTAATACCTTTCCGACTTCACAGAGCTTAATGTTAATCCCTTACCTATGTCTCTCCCATCCTACTTTTGACAGTGAGGTTTCTTCCAGGGTTAGGGTTATCAGGGTGAATTTGTCACTTAGCTTAACTGGTGCTTGCCGCTCACTGGTGTTGTGTGTGTCATGAGCTTGTGAAATGACTCACCTACATGTGCATGACGACTATCTGTCTCCAGGCAGCAGAGCGGTGTCGTTCACAATATTTTGCTTCCAATAGAAGGACCTTTCGTAGACGTTTCATATGTGTGGGGGCTATCTCCTCTTCACACTTATCTCTGTAATGATGAAATGGGTAACTAACTTGCTTTATTCAGAAAAGTATTCAGTTTAGGACTTAACACTCTTCTCAGCCAATGCCTCACAACCAGTTACCACACGCAGGGGTTATCATGCATGGTAGTCTACCTAACCTATTTAATGAGAGGGTGCCAATGTGTTGGGGTTAAACGAAAGGGATCAGTGACCCAAATTACTTTGTGAATAGTATTTCAGATTGTAGGAGAGAGGCGAGTACATGAAAACCAGATACAGAGGTATTCATGCTACTATGTTTTGTGTGTGTGGGTGTTTCAGTTGCAGACGGCGCGGTTCCGAATGTCCAGGTGACACGGTTGACCTTGGTGTGTGACACAGCTCCGAATCCCCTCACTTTAGACCTGCAAGGTGAGGAGGGAAATGGCCACCTCATGACATTAAACACATACTTTCCACAGCTATGGCCTGATATTATATATTTTTTTCCACGTTTCATTTTCAAAAAATACTGAAGATATCATTTGCACTATTCCTTTGTGTTTTTTTCTAACAGGAGATCTGGAGGAATATAAGAAGCAAAGCTTTGTGCTTAAAGAGGGTGTTGAGTATAGAATTAAGATTAGCTTCAAGGTAAGATATCTCCAAAGACTCCAAGTTCTTTGTCACTTTTGTTTGTGCTCAGAACACAATGGGAGTGATAAATAGCGGTTTTAATTGCTTTCACACATGAGATTCATGCAATTTCAATGTTGTTATTCATGATAAAACACCTTAAAGTATTCAATAGCTTCTACATAGTTAGTAGTAACAAATATATGTAGACACTGACAATTTCTTCATTCTAACTTCTAGCTTCATCATTCTCGCTACTAGCTTCATCATTAGTGCTCTGTTCTACAACACAGCAGAAACAGTGTGAACAGAGACATAATTCATTAACTAATGTAGATAGTCAGAGGAATGACACAAACACAGCTTTACAGGCGACATCTGCATTTCAACTAATCAGTTATTGTCAGTGGAGCTTAAAATGTAATATTCCACAAGGAGTTAAACTGTCTTTCGTGAATGGTGTGAAGTTTGTCTGGTCTAATTGCTGTTGCTGTGAGTACATGCCTTCACCTCAGCCTTTTCCCACCAGGTGAACCGGGAGATTGTGTCTGGCCTAAAGTTCACCCAGCAGACCTACAGAAAGGGAGTGCGAAGTAAGTCCTTTGGTTTTTGGACATTTTCCATGGCAGAGTGTATTTAATGGCCTAGATGCCTTTGCCTACCAGTTATGCCATTTCCATCTATCTGATTAGAATTTCTTTTATACAGGGCAGGTCTTTTACTTACAACGCCACCTTTAGCATGATAGACCCCCCTGTTCATTTTTCCCTCAGTGACTTATTTTCACCCTTATTATGTATTACATTTTTTCACATAGTCCTGCATGCTTAGAGCAAATAGTGACACTGGCTTGTTTCACTCTTGCAGTAACTCTACTAACATCTTTCCTCTATGTGTCTTGTTCTGTCTCCTTCCTCTTCCCCCTTCCCTAACAGTTGATAAGTCCGACTACATGGTTGGGAGCTACGGCCCGCGGCCCACCGCCGAGTACGATTTCCTGACCCCGCTAGAGGAGGCTCCCAAGGGCATGCTGGCCCGGGGCACCTACAACATCAAGTCCAGGTTCACTGACGACGACCAGCACGATCACCTCATCTGGGAGTGGAACCTCAACATAAAGAAAGACTGGACAGACTGAGCCTGCCTTCTTAGCCCTTTTTCTCCTGATTAGATCTTCCCTCCATTCCTGTCATCATTCATTCCTTCATTCTTTTCTTTACTTCCGCATCCCCGTCACCCCCTTTTATCTCCCTTATACCTCCTGTAGCCCCCCCCTCTTCTCTCCGTCCAGAGGTCCACGTCCATGTTCCAACCATCACTACAACCCACCTGATTCACCCACATTCTACCCCCAAGCCCTTGTGTTTGCCAATTAACAGTCTTCTACATTAACCCCCCATCCAGTTTGGTTAGCTAACCATATCACTACATGTATTCCGCCTCGTTCTGTGAACAATTAACCAGACCACTAGATCTCCCACAGGTATCTGTGTGGCCCACTAACCAGACCACTACACGCTAAATCAGCTTTTTTTGTATTACCAGCTGATCATGTCACTACTTGTCTTAAGCCATTGTCAATTAACCAGACCACTACCACCCTCACCGAATCACACTAACAACTCTGTCTTCCACTGTTTTAGTAAGAAGTTTGTGCTCCACCCCTCCCTCCCCCTCACCTACGCACGCAGATACACTTTTTTATCGAGTAAGTCGAGCACTGTAAAATCGCTAAAAACACGAGAGCTCTAACAGCAGTCAGTCAGTCTGATAGCTTGTGGCCCACTTCATGCTTACCCCCACCCCACACACACACACACACTCACACACTTCTCTTCCTTGCTCTCATTTTAGCACTCTACTTGTCCTACTTTCGACTTGTTTCCCTTTCTTTCTTTTTTTTTCTTATGATTTCTTTCTTTCACCAAGTTCTGCCTTGTGAAATGCCTCCAGGAAGAAAAGAAAAATAGAAAAGTGCTGTTCTGTTTTTAGCTGTTTCTGGCAGCTCAAATACAATCAACCATAAACCTCTTCCCATGGAGAGGCGCAGTTAGAGTAATTAATGTAAGAAGGACACGCTGAGAGTTCGAGGCCCAACTGCAGTGGCGAGGGCAGTAGCAAAATAACTAGGAAACAGCATAGACAAGTCTGCCACATGGTGACGGACGTCAAACACACAATGAATGTTGTTGACGATGTGACTCTTTGTGACGTAAACTCACCCAGCTTTAACCGGGACAGCCGGACGTCAGTGCAGTCCTTGTTGCATCACAGCGACATCACACCAAATGTCTGAATGTCAGCAGCTGAGCTAGATCGCACCTTCGCCCCCTCTTTGTCCTCCTGCGAACAATGACTGAAAAAACTACGACTGAAAACCAGAATTAACATTCAGAGAGTCGCACACTGGATGTTTCCAACATAAGGTAGCAAAGCAGAAAAACAAAGATGGCAAATCCGTTCCTGCCTTACTGGAAACAATAGTAATTGAGACTGAGGTACATAAAGTTGAAAGTCACTTGTAAATATGTGTACACACTCTAGGCTCTACATCAAAGACTTGTGTGTGTCATGAAAGCACATCTTTCTCTGCTCGCAACTAGCAGTGAGAAGGACCAATCAGTAAGCCTATTTCTGTGCCAACTAGATTGGGGCCCTTCAAAAATGATATCACTCTTTCCAAGACATAAAAGTGACTTAATCCCAAGTGGCTGATATTGAATGTCATAAGTAGTTTTTTTTCCTTTGTTTTTATTTCTTCTTTGTTCTTTTTTTCAAATTTGTTTTGGCGCTATAAACCATTTAGTGACAGCATGAATACATCTAAATTTCTATTCATAAGTCATAGCATGGGAAGTTCAGTCATCTAGGCTTTGTCTAAGAACCTCTAGTCATGCCTTAGAGCACCTCAAAACATTTGCGCTTACAAACGATACATTGTGTGAATGTACAGTAGACAATGTGAAGAGCTGTTTTCAATGATTGTTTTGCAAGTGGCTTATGCAAGTGGACCGGCGTCGAAGATTATACCACAAAAACACCAGGACTACCAGTCCGCTAGCTTTCTTCAACCCAAAAGTATTATTTTCAGCACAAGATGGCACCCTAGTGAACAAATACATAAATAGCTTGATCGAAATGATAGAAACTGGCAGTACTCAGCCCTACGTTGACCCTCCGCTCCCCTTCACTGTAGCCAACCAACAACCTGAAGAAAGGGAGGCCTTAAAAGGACCACTATGGTCTCTTTAAAATCAAAACACTAACGTTTAATTAACCTTAAACTTGTTATTGTTCTCTTCTTTCGTTTGCCTTAATGGACGTTTATGTCTGAACATAGAGCTCCCAGAGCTGTGAAAAAGTGCTGCATTATTCCTTCCCAGAATTTCCTGCAACCTTTAACCCTTCCAAAGACCAGAGGTCATGGCTGCCCCTTTTGCATCACAACAGATGACAGGGTTTACTCTATCCAAATAGCAAAGACCTACCTCTGTCTATAGCTGGTTACATTGAAGAGTATCGGTTAAGAATTGGTGTGTTGAGGCAACATGGCGGCAGCAGTTATTCCACCAAGCAAGCATATCCACCATATCGAAGCCTTCTTGTCTCCATCTCCACATCATCTTTATTTGAGGAAATTCAATGTAACTCATTGGAAGGTTAGCATTAGAGAAAGCCAAGTCAGAATAAGAATCAAAACTTGGGTCTGCTGCTCGTAACCCCTTTGGGGTTTCTGTCTCGGACCACCGCCCCCCCTTATTACTTTATCAGGCGTTTTGCCCGCCCAGGTGCAGCAATGAGAGATAGAATTGTGTTGGTAGTACGTGTACCTGAACAAGATGACATACATGGAGATCGAGGTTTGATTTCTCTGTGGATGGGGTCTGTGAAAGGGCCATGCGAAAATGAAAGTTGACCTGACGAGTGAAAGTTTGAAGTTCTGTTTCAAGTGTTCCATGTTCGTTGTATGCTCCTCTGCTGATTCATACATTCCTTGACATTGTGCTGTTTTTTAGTAAGAATGAACAACAGGTTGGCATGCCAGTCACGGCCGTATGAGTGTTCTTCCATCATTTGTGATTGTTCTTCCTGGTCAATAAATATTTTTGTTTGACTGCTGATCTTCCTGTCGTATTTGATGTCATAGACACAAGCCAAGAACATTCAAATGAACTTACTATCTCTGTAGGATAGCTTGGCTGAATCTATAGCCTGTCTAGGAGTATGTGCTGACCTGGCTTGGGGGGAAACGGAATACATGGAATGGCGTTATGTAATTAGGACACAAAAAAAGTGTAACTGTATTCCGGTACAGTTAAAAATACGTTTACTTTTTGCAAAAATTCGGATTTGTTTTTAATGCAGAATATTATACTATCATCAACATGCGCACTTTGGGGGGATTGGGCAAAAAGTGTACAATTATGCAAGGTATTTGTTTGTAAAAACTGATGACAGTGAGAGAGTGTTCAACTACGGGTAAGAAAAGTAGGGGATGACCGGTTCATACTTTCTTTGGTGTTGTTGCAAATGATGTGTGATTCACTAGTAAAATGTCTCTGACATTCCAATCAATACAGTAGCACATAAAAAGAGCTTTACATATTTACATTGAGTTCAGTTTGTTGTTTAACACTTAGCTATGATAATATAGTACATTTTGATATATGTAGCATACTAAGTTCATTTTCTCAGTAATAAGTAGGAATCCCACACCAGGTGTTATTAATATAGAACTACTACTGCACAAATGCAGACAGTCCCTGAAAATGCTGGTGTGTGCCCTTTCAGGAGGACGACATTAAAATTGAGAAAACCACCGATATACAGTGGATAAGGCTATCAATGTCTCTTTTGTTGTTTTCATTTGAAGACCACCAATATACAGTGGATAAGGCTATCAATGTCTCTTTCCTGTTGTTTTCATTTGAAAACCACCAATATACAGCGGATAAGGCTATCGGTGTCTCTTTTCTGTTGTTTTCATTTGCACTTTTGCACACGCTTTGAGGAAATCCAAAAGTAACGGAAAGTAATCAAGTTACATAACTTAATATTGTGGTAGGCCTACTTGGATTAGGTTACTGAATACAGTTTTAACAGGTAATCAGTATCAGAAGACATTTTTAAAGGAATCCTCCCAAGCCTGATGCTGACTGTGGATGTATGAGAAGTCTGTCTTTCTTCCGTCTAATATCAAAATATTTGAGAATTATTTGGGTATTAATGAAAATGATGACGTCTGTAAATCACAACAATAACTTACACTTTAGATGTGTCACATCAAAAGGGAACTGTCTCCAACTTGAAATGAAATTGCTCTTCAGCGACCCCCACAGGAATTCTGCTCTGTTTCACAGATTGGTACATTGATGAAAAATGGACCATTATGAGTCCACTGAAGTAAACCGCACGCAGACCTCGAACTGCGTCCTCTGAGAAGACGTTGATGTTGGGGCTGCATGCAAGTTAAAAGTAGCCTGACAAGTCAAAATCTACCAGCACTTAACCATAAAAAATGCTGAAGTGAAACACATTGAGACTAGAGATATTTGGAAAACTGAAGTTGTTTTCACAGATGCATGTCAACGAAAGGTGAGTATAACTGAAATGTATGGTTTTGCAGTTGTACAGTTAAACAGCAAAGGGCCAAATGCTCTTAATAGACAAAAAACGGAACCATTATCATACTTTATAATCTTAATTCTATCATTTTGATCAGTTCTACATAACAATCATAATGCTATCATGTATACCGTGTTTAATCTGCACAAATCATAAAATAATATTCAGAATGAGGTTACCGTGAGACAGATGTCCTGTTGTTATTCATGTTAGCTAGATACAATTTTCCTATATTGTGTTGCAAATGTTGACATAATATTTAAGAAATCCTGACGAAATGAGAAAACAAGGTTGAACTTTGTTGCAATTACGCGTTTTAATCAAGACAATAACCTTGGACTATTTAATACAAATATTTAAATGATCCGAATCCACGAATTGATAGACCTAATGATGTTTTTAGAGATTCGTTGATTGTTAAGCTATCAAATAAAATGCACGCCACAGTTCTATATACAAATCTATTTCAATGGCGATGCAGAGATTCCATTTAGTAAAATTTGCTCATAGGAGAGCGTTCCTAAATTTGGTCGAGAATGCACACTTCAATATTTTGTACAATACAAAAGGAGTTTCACCGTCATATTGTATTACGTTATGTAATATTTTTCTGATGATGGAATTTGAATGTTATTTTGAATACTGCTGCCTTGTTTTATAAAAAGATTACGACGAGTATGACCAGATTATGCCGACACTTCCTCTATTTACGTCAAACAGTCAAACTAAAATAGAAAAGGTAACATGCCAGTAGTCCTAGTCAGACCAAAAAGTGGTTTTAGGTGTAAAGAATTTCGAAATTAAGAGCATGGCCTCTTAACAGAAACCACAGTAGAGTTCTACACTGACACAGTCTATGTGAAGTTTCTTTAAAAAACAATCCGTCTGGTCAAGTTTCATTGATTACTTTGGTAAAGTGACGACAATGCTTCCTGTGAGAATTCTGCCCCTAACACAAACTGGGAGATTACAGTTCTTCCCTGCAGTGATCATGCCATCCATGGATTCTACTCTCTTCTTTGGCGCCAAACAGGTGGAAGTAAATCTCCTGCGAGTCTTGTAAAGCACAGATTAACTCAAAGCCCTGCAGCATGCCTGCTGTTCAATCCCACACAATGCGCTTAAGAAGTTGATATTCTCATTCTGTTTCTCACACAGTGATTTCCAAACAGTACCACCTCTGTATCATGCTGACATCAGACTATATTTTTGTCTAGCCATGTGCAGATGTAAATTCATCGCTGACGGATTTAAAGAAGGATGACAGGGTTAACCAGTTGCTCTATCACAACTAAACCGAGGGATCAGCAAAAACAAATGCGGTTTGGTTCCCAGATTCAGTGAGTACACATTTGTAGGCTCCAAGTGTAGCTGAAAGAATTAACTAAATATGCCATTTGGAATAATGCAATGTAATGTAAATATGCAATGCAAATTGAACATAGCCTACATCTATAACAGTCAAGCAGGTGAGACCAACTATCGTGTATCATATGGTGCAAAGTAATTTTTTGTGCCCTCAGTGAAATGGCATTGACTGTTTTATAGGACTGTTTTATAGGACGCTTTATATGACATTTCTCAAGTACAGACAAGGTGACAGCTTGGGATGAGTGGACCCAGATGTTACCATTAGGGCTATTTCCCAAAAAGTGTTGTCGTCATCAGACTTAGGGGTTGAGGGATTTATTTTGGTATTGTGATCTTGTTTTACAACATCTGTCCCCAGTGGGACCCTGCGTTTGATACGCTGTCACGCACAGGACAGCTGTGACAGTGCAAGCTTACGGTACGTCACAAAGCAGGTTTTTGTATTTTGGTTTGTTTCTCTCAGGAGGAGCTTCATGTGCTGATCCTCGGAGTCCTGTCTCCACCATTCCTCCACACCTACATCAGAGCAACTTTCATGGTGGTGTCAAACAGCTGACGGTCCAATGGGAGCTGTGAGAATCAACAGGTGAGGTGGGGTGCATGTCAGTGTCTGAACTCATGTTTGTCCTCAGTCTCCTCAATGTCCCAGTAATGTGGGTGCTGAAAACCTCATCTTCAGTCTTCAAAGTCCCTCTCCCCCCTTCCCATACATGACTTCAAATGAGTCTGTTTTACCTTTAAGAAGCTCTTGAAGACCGCACTCTTCAGAGAGCACCTCCCTTCCTAACTTGCACTTCTACTTGTGCTTAACTTGCACTTACAGTAGTTACGTTTCTGCACTTTTGTATTTCTTATGTAGTATTTATTGTTACACTAGATCTCTAGCTATTGCTCGTAGCTTGATTGTTCTCTCCCTTGTACGTCGCTTTGGAGAAAAGCGTCTGCTAAATTACTAAATGTAATGTAAATGTAGTCATCTGCCACTTTAGACAGTAGTCTTTAACACCACTATTAATTATTCAGATTAAGTGGATGGTGTCCTCTTTTATTTATCCTAGTTTACTACTAAAATTGTGCCAAAATATGAAACATAACCCGTCTGGTGCACTCAAGTTCCAAAGTTTTGGAGTTGATATGGGTCGCCTACACTGCCCGACTTTCAGAAAGGTCCCAGACCCAACGTGTTCTTGTCCCAGAACTCCAGAGTAGTGAGGCCTTCAGGGCCCCGGTGATTAATGTGGTACTTCATACTGGAAACACAGGCGCTTGGCCTGCAGGTAACACAACTGCCATAGTGTAGAAATGTTTATAATTATAATTTACCAGAAATAGTTTTCAGTTGTTGTGATAATTAAAAAAGTTGATTCACAATCATGTTATATTACGTTATGCAACATTGTCCTGATGATGGAATTTGATGTTACTTGGATGAATTTGATGATGGCACCTCATATTGGAAACACAGTTGGTTGGCCTGCAGGTAACACAACTGTCAGTGTAGTAATGTTTGTCTCTTTGTGTGGCCTTTACCAAATATCTTTTGATCTCACTGATAGATACAGCATTGTCGCGTCAGATGATGACGTTGTTAGGATGTCCAGGCTCCATAACGGGGCGGTGACCAGCAAACGAGGTGAAAGTGACCCTGGCCTGGCATCCCCTCACCACAGACCTAAACCCAGCAACGGCCTGACCACCTCTGGCGGGGGACGCTCTGGCCCAAGGAACCGCTTTGTGAACAAAAATGGCCAGTGCAACGTGGTCTTCACCAACATGGAGGACAAGCCCCAACGCTACCTGGCCGACATTTTCACCACCTGCGTGGACATCCGTTGGCGGTGGCTGCTCTTCGTCTTCACAGTCCTGTCGCTGCTCTCCTGGCTGCTCTTCGGCGTGATCTTCTGGTGCGTGGCGCTCGCCCACGGCGACACCGACCCACCGCGGGAGCTCCTGCGGCTGCAGCGCTGGCAGCCGTGCATCTTGCACGTGCACAGCTTCCTGGGCGCCTTCCTCTTCTCCGTGGAGACGCAGACCACCATCGGCTACGGCTACCGCTGCGTGACGGAGGAATGCCCGGTCGCCGTGGTGGCGGTGGTGGCGCAGTGCATTTTCGGCTGCGTGGTGGATACGGTCATGGTGGGCACCATCATGGTCAAGATGGTGCGGCCCAAGAAGCGGGCGCAGACGCTGCTCTTCTCGCACCACGCTGTGGTGGCGCTGCGCGACGGCAAGCTCTGCCTCATGTGGCGCCTGGGCAACATGCGCAAGAGCCACATCGTGGAGGCGCACGTGCGCGCCCAGCTCATCCGACCCTTCGTCACCCCCGAGGGAGAGTACCTGCCCCTGGAGCAGGTGGACCTGGACGTAGGCTACGACGAGGGCCTGGACCGCCTCTTGCTGGTGGCGCCACAGGTAGTGGTCCACGAGATCACTGAGGGGAGTCCGCTGTACGCCATGACCAAGGACGACGTGGCGAAGGGCGACTTTGAGATCGTGGTCATCCTGGAGGGCATGGTGGAGGCCACCGCCATGACAGCCCAGGCGCGCAGCTCCTATCTGCCGCAGGAGATCCTGTGGGGCCACCGCTTCGCCCCTATGCTCTATGAGCGCAACGGCCGCTACCTGGTCGACTACGCCCGCTTCAACGAGACGTACGACGTGCCCGACATGTCAGGCAGCAGTGCGAAGGAGCGCAGGTTGTTGGCTACCGACCCGGAAAAGTCCTCCCGCCTGTGCTCCGTGCATCCCTGCAGGAGTTCACCAGCTCACTCCACTCTGGGGCTCTCGGCCAGCACTTTCTGCTACGACAACGAAGTGGCTCTGCACATACAGGAGGAAGAACGAGAGACACTGGATGATATCAAGGAGGAGACGCAAAGTTTACTGGGAAATTCTGGGAAGCAAAATGAAAAGCTGCTGTGTGTGCTTGACATGGATAACCAAGAAGAGGATAGCAGGTTGCAGAAAGCTATTCCGCCAGTTCAGGTCATCCAAAGAAGAAATTCTGCATGGTAATGTTATTGACAACGACGTCTTGCTTCATGGAAACAGAGAATGCTTTTCCTTGGAAATTCATATTGTCTTTGACTCATCTCTGAAAATGTATTTTCTTTTTAAATGTTTTTAATTGTCCAGTCTGGTGGGAACAATGACCAACAAGCAAATCCATTTGGTAAGAAGAAGCAGTAAAGGAATGAAATCACAACCACGAATGTATGAAAATGTGAGTTGCACCACAAATGAGGCCTACTCCCTTATGCACAGGTCTTCTGACTGATTTCCTGTCTATTCTATACATCCGATGGTGTCTACTTTGCTTGGTTTGGTATTTGAAGGTGTTTTTGTGCACGTGCAGTTTGTGCATCCACTGCAGAGACATAAACGATGTATCTTGGCATTTTCAGTTAAACGTTAATCCTTTCAAATCAGTTATTATACATGTCAATCATACATGTTTTGTGTAATTTTACAGTTCTAGCACTGCGGCGTATTAAGTGATGAGGCTATACAGTACATATGCAGTATTTATAAAGGTGTGCTATACTCCACAAGAAAGATGGATCACTTTCTCTTCCTTAAAAATAGTCAACCTGAGACCTCGAAAAGCAGCTCTTAAACTATGCACCTTTTCCTACTGTGTACCTATGTACCTTTCATTTGTTGTCTAATTTCCTATTTCTATTTTCCACTTGTTACATGACGTATGACAATTAATGATAGTTAATTATTAATGTTTGCCAATGACTATGACATTTGAGGATCTGGCATTTGATGACAACAGGAATGTATTGATAGTGTGTTTTAAATATCACAGCTCTGCTTCATGTTCAAACCTGATTAACCATTAAAAGACTTGCAACGAAATAATCCACACAAAAGTCAAAAAAGAATCACGTGTATTATAGTGTTTGTGTCTTTTGAATAATGATCAATTACCATATGTTTCTGTACATTTTACAATGCTTTCTGATCACATGCAGCTTAACGGTTCTCAGCGTTTAAAATTTTGTGTAAAATAACTCCTTTACCTACAGTCTCAATACAATTTTATGTCAAATTCTCAGGACAGGAACAGGGATAGTTGTTTCAGGATGTTGTTTTACCATAGCCACTTCTCCAAAGATGGACTGGTGGCTGCTTGGTCCCTCCCATCCTGTATATGACCATCAGCATAAGATGGGTGATGTAACAAATGATGTCACCGAAGCCTCCACGTTGTACAGGATTATAGTGGTACCTGGGATTATCATGAGAAAAGACGTCATAAAAAACATGCATTGAAGGCTCTAGCAGTATTCATAAAATAATCAGAAACAAATCAAAAATTGGTGTGAGACTGGTTATTGACATTAGAGGATGATCTGCTTTAGCCATTGCTCTGCCCATTGGCTTTGGGAGACATGTGGTGAAGACTGCCCCCTGCCTGCCACTGAGTCCACCTGCAACACCTGCAGCCGCTCTTAAGTGCATTCAATTACTTACATGACATTATCTGCTTTCAAATACAGGTGTGGTGATTCAAGGTGTGGTGAATACAGATTTGATAAGACATTTAGATTCTACCTAGCAGAATACACAGAGAACATTTTTCAACATGACCCCCTGGCCAAGCCTTCTGGTTGTGATTCAACTCTATATATAATTTGACTTTATTTCAGTTCCATATGGTTTTTAGAAAATATAAAATGCAATCAATATTTGCCTTAAAATTTCGTTCCACATCATTTGCTCTGCAACATTCTTTGGACATACAGTTTTTTTTCTTCAGGCTTTATACAATTGAATTCAATGTAATGTAATGTAATACATTATATTATCCTGTATCTTAATTTACAATGGTCATAAGACAGATAAAAGTATATATTTATCTGACCTATGTATAATATAGTAAGTTGGCTCACTTACTCATGTGAAATGCTCTCAGATGTATTTTAGTCAATAGGCCTAATACTGTATGTGAGTGTACTTCATCATTCTCAGGAGGGATTCTTAGCAATTAATTCATTCTCAGCAAGTGTCCAGTTAAGGTCACCACAATGATTAAGGCTTCAAGATTTAGGCTTTCATGGTAACAAGAGGTATAATTAAGGTTTGTGCAACAAAATACATACTTAATATGAGCCACCCAGTTTTGTCTGGCTACTCTGCAGTGGATTCCAGTGCTGGCTGCCCAAACTGATACACACAGGCATTTTGTATGTGAGATAAAAGAGGTTATTGGAGCAGAATAATGTGGTAAACAGAGAAGTTAGTCATTTGGGCCCCATCACAACAACTGGTCAGAGCAGAAATTCCATAGGTCTCAGTCAAATACTATATCTGTCTATTGAATAGAGTTTTGAACCTAATGATTCGGTTATTAAAAGTCTATTGCAGTGAATGTGAGCGCCAGTTACTCTAGTTTAGCACAGTTTTTTTTTTTATTCTACTCAGTTCTGCTCATCTACTCAGTGTGTTGACATCATGCTGAAGGTATTTGCGACACATTGTCAAACTTGAATAACAGCAGCAGCTTTTGGTTGTTTAAAACCCATCATGAGTTCAGACTTATTCAGTCAGAGATGACAGTAGTCATGTATATGAGGCAAAACTTATATTACGCACACTCACAATGCAACATACTGTACATATAATCTCAGTACATCTGCTTGTAAGGTTCTTGGTAATGCCTAGTCATTACATCAGTAATTGAAGATATCGTGTCAATAAACGTTCTCAATATACACTCAACTTTTCTAGAAAATTCTCATCTCAGTCAAAGTCTTGTAGAGCCATTTAAATGACCGGTATAACCACTCAATCAGTCTTCCTGACAGCTATTACAATATGGGTCAGAGCTATAGATCTGAGTTCCACCAATCAAATGGGAGGTAATTTATCTTCAGCTATCAACAGTGTTTCATTCACTATAGCATTGGCTCCCATGGTAACCTGTTCATGTTGGCATCAACAGTGTATAACTGCCATTCACTATATCTGTATTTAAGCAATGACTCAGTTTCATTAGTTCTCTCCTTCCTCTAGCAGCACATCATGCAAACTGCGTGCCATGCAGGGTGTCAATAAACAGCACAGCTAGGACACAGAGTTCACACTATTGATTTATGAATCCACTGCAGAGGGGCTTCACACAGGCTTCCCATCAGGGCTAATAGGGTAATGCAAATCTGGTCCTAAAGTGTCCTTGCGAGGCCGGCTTCCCTGTCCAAATGTCATTTACCGATTTTAACTATGGATACACAATAATGCTTGATATCACAGCCTTTTGTTTGGCCTACAACATAATTGAAAACCTTACTTAATGAAAGTAATGGCTGGCCAACACATTCTTTATTTCAAAGATACCACCATTGAGGACTTTTACCAGTCTACTAATCTTGACCGGATGGAAAAAAAAACACATACTCCTAAGGAGGAGAGGATTTCAAAGAAGGACTAATCCCCATCCAATCTCTTGAACCAAACTTTAGTTTTCATTCTAGAATAAATGACATGAAAGCACAATGTTATGCTCTGTATTATCAAAGACACAATGTTGATCCAATTAAAATATAGAAAACAATTCGTACAGTTTTTTCTTACTGTCATTCATTATCTCATAATTTGACAATTGTTGCCTAAAAAACAAGAGATAGTTGAGGAAATAAAAACATTTCAATCAGGTTGTGATGGAGGTTGAAAACACCGTCAGAAATGCATTCGGCTGCAACTCTCTTACTGGTTACATTGTCAAGCCGAGGACAAGGACGCTTTGAAAAAGCAGTTCGTGACTTTTTGAAGACTTTTACGGTGGTCCAGAAATTCAGAGCTGCCATCACTGTAACCTACTGTTTTTGTGATTTGTGGTAGTGTCATGGGCATTAGTTAGTTCATTCCCTGAACGTCCCTGGAAGTCCGCTCGTACGGTCAACCGAGCTTGCTGTTGCTGATGCATAAAGCATGTGATCTGGTGCTCACGCTTAATTTATTCCTACTGCTGATCTCACGACCAACATCACAAGGATTTCCACGACCCCAATGTCAAACGAGAAACGTGACGTTACACCCGGGTATGACGTCACGTTATCAACCCTTCCACCCCTCCAAACACTCCCTGGGGCAACCGCAGCGACGTGACAGGCGTAACGTGCGCCCCGCCACTGCTTGCAGTGTATCCATAGACATCTATATGTCTATATGGGTATCCACGAGTTTTTCCGGACTCCCCCTCCTTCTCCCTCTGCGCGCGCTCTCTGCCCCAACTCTTCTCCTATCGTAGTTGTGCGTAGACGCCGTTCAACCAATAAGAGTCCAGTCTGGGGGCTGCGTAGTACAGAGCAGACCACCATTCTAGCAGCGGCTACAGAGACTCTGCGCATCAGCCAAGGACAACTTGCAGGCCGGGCCGTTACAGGCACCGTGATAGGTTCTTCAACGACGTCGTTGTGTCTTGTTTTCTTATATTTTTCATCTCCAGCGTTAGAGGTGTGATTGGATAGCAAGAGTATAGGAAGGGTAAACCCTGTTTTGCTCTATAAAACTGTCGACGAAGCAAGGCGGATAGCCTATCTGTCTCTCTTGCGCCCCGACTCCACTGCTGACAGCCTTCAGAAGAGTAGCAAAGATGATAGCTGCTCAGCTTTTAGCATACTACTTTACTGAGCTCAAAGATGACCGGGCTAAAAAGGTAAGTGATTGGCGAATGAGGCATGAATCACCATGGCAGTTTCTGCCGAAATACAGCCATAGATACCGGTTGATGTTCCTAGCATACTAATGCTCTTCCTCTGGGCGTTGCATGTCATTTTATCTGATAGAATTCTCTCAGTGGTCAAAATGGCCATGTTTGAGTGTAATTTAATCAGAGTAGGCCTATGCTTGGAATATTGGCCGAAAGAGTGATGCTCTTGTATCCTGGGTGTGGACATGAGCTTGTCATGGAGATGCGGAAGCAGACAGGTGTCTGTGAGTCGTGAGTCTGTGAGTCTGTGAGTTCATCTCCACATCCATTTCATCACTGGTCAAAAATTGCTCAAAGGGGATGGAGTGACCGCACCTGGTCTCCTCCTATTTCTCTAGAGCAGATTATACAGACGAGTTAAGTTTTTTTGTTCACCCCTCATAAATACAGGGCCGTGTGTTTTATATTATTTGAATGAAATAAACTGAACAGTTTAGCATTGTGTCAAGTTGAATGAATGCATTGGCTGAACCGAATTGCTACCAAATAGCCCTCGGAATTTCCAGGAAAAATGCGAAAGGGGGATTTCTCTAAAAGGCCGAATGAAGTGAAAACCGGGCGTGTTGTAAATTAGATATGTCCGACTGGTCTACGTGCAGAGGGGCCATACCTTAGGTTCAGATGTTGCAGTGCAGATGTGCTAGAACCCATTTGCGTCGCCTCAGTCATTGCCCAATGTCAGAAAACGATGTAATGATAGAAGGATTCACATGATTCATTTTATCAATATATAATATACATCGATAAAGCCTTTTTTTAAATGTACATCAGAATTAATTGTAATTATTTCCATTCTGCAATTGGTCCAGTCTATGGCAACAATTACAATTCAGTGTTTTAGTAATTTCTTTATTCAGTACTCTCTTATTATGTGTTTAAATTAGGTATGTCAAGGTCTTTAAAAAAATAATGTCATGCTTTGTGATTCATTCATCTAAATGAATTACAATTTGCCCTGGGAAGCATTTACAAATCCATCAGATTTGCCATTGACGTTAAGTGACAAAGTGAAAAGCCTTGGCGGTGTGACGTTCACCACACAATATCAGGGCTTGATGATGACCAATGATACTTAAAATACTTAAGTATATATTTACTACTTTATTGACTGAAGAACACATTTTATTTATTCCTGATTAACCCATCTCATAGTTTGTCTAAAAATAGTGAACTAACTAACTTAGGTAAGATCAGACTACATAGTAATCCAAAAGAACTGATCAAATCTTGCTAGCCTGCAAACTTATGTCACCAAAAAACGCAAACCTTATAACTTGACTTTGCCTTGGTCTTGGTTTTTTGTTATACAGTATAGTTTAATAACAGTGTTTGTTACAGTTATGGTTAACAATATTTTACAATTTAGACTACCTTTTGGGATTTCCAGAGGTGTCTCTTAAGTTCTGGAATTCTTCATCTTGAACTCCAAAATGAGGGAATGTTTTTAAATATTTCCAAGATGAGGCTGTAGACCCAACTACCCAACTAGCCCAACACATTGATGCTAGCTCCACATTTAAAAACAAGCAGTGGAGAAATACAAACTGTTATCATAGTGTGCTATTAATTAAATTACTTTTCCATAATGAAGTCATCAAAATGAATGTATTATTTTGACAAGCCTAGTGGAAATTATGATGTGTTTCTGGTCACCATGATTATCCTGTGTGTGCTTCTACTTGTTGGTTGTGTAGATTGATAAGTACCTGTATCCATGCGTTTGTTCGTTGTGTAGATTGATAAGTACCTGTACTCCATGCGCTTCTCGGACGAGACGCTGCGAGACATCATGTGTCGCTTCAGGAGGGAGATGGAGAACGGCCTAACCCGTGACACCAACCCCACCGCCAATGTCAAGATGCTGCCAACCTTCGTGAGGTCCATCCCTGACGGCTCAGGTAGGTGCTGGGCTAGTTCAAAACACCACAAGGAGCATCGGTCTCACAAGTACAAGAGCATCTCACACTGATGCCGACTCACTGAATTCATGTGAAATAGGAATGCAGACAGACCTGCCTCAGTATATGGAATCGCAAACAGCTTTCACAAATTTATATCCAGTTATGTAAATGTAACGGTGGCAAGTTGACTCAGTGCTGCTCATTGTGACAGACACTAGCAGCCATGGGTTTAAGCGTCCTTGCTAGCATGCCTTCCTCCCATGTCCTAGGTTGTGAGTTTGAGTCCGGTGCAGGGCTCTGCTTGTCTACACATCACATGTTACATAAACACACCAACCAACACAAAATCTGGTAAGCGTTTGTGTATCAGAAGCAGTAGCTGTGATGTGGTATTATTATTGTTATTATTATTATCCTTTTTTGTAGGTGGCCCCTGTGTTTAAGTTTTTGCTGGTCATATGGCATTTTTGTCTCCATTATTCTGACTAAAAAGCAAACACGGTTTCAACATGCATGTACAGTAGGGAGATTAGATATTTAAGATAAAAATAAATATATAATATGAGGTGGGGAACTTTACATTGTTATTTGGTACAATGCACTGCTATATTCCGTATAAGTCAATAAATGTACAAGATGTGCTTAAGTAATAGTAGTCATGGACAAGTTTAAGACATCTCCTGAGAAAATGTACTTTTTCTTCACAGTGCCTTTTCTTAAAAAAACAAAAACCAAAATGAGTAATAAAATGTCACTCACGGAGGCCAAGCAAAGGCATTGGTTATCAGACCAACGGGAACATTTTTTCAGTTTATCCAAATCGAATGCAGCAGTGTCCAACTGCCCTGCATCCCTGTTGACAGCCCCCCCCCCCCTCTCTATCTATTTCTCTATCTGTATCTCCCTTGGAATCCTCTCATCACTGCGATCAGGTAAAAAGCCTAGATGCGTGCTGTAAAGCCTGATCTTTACCCAGTTGGAGATTTAAATGTCAAATGGCTTTGCTAGGTCTCCCAGACGGAGGGACTAATATGGAGGACATTGATATCAGTCGTTGCACCCAGGCTGGCTAGAGATAAGGCTATTAGGCCTGAGCAAGTCATATTTGGTGGACAGATGGACACTCCTGCTCTGCTCCTATGCTTTGAGCCTGTGTGCCATCCACACAGTTTACACTTCAACACTTAAATACCATCCACACAGTTTACACTTAAATACCATTCACACAGTTTACACTCCAACACTTAAATACCATCCACACAGTTTACACTTAAACAAACAATCGCAAACATTTATACATGTAATTATACATAATATAATGTTAATGTAATTGTGGATTACATTAAAAGAGTGTTTGTTATACAGACAAATTATGCTTTGCAATGGCAGTGATTACGCAACATGTGAATACTTACTAAGAGCCAAATGAAATGGCACCTGCATGTGAAATTTAGCAGTGTCCAGTGTACTTTAGCAGCCTTGTAACTATCTATGATACTAATTATTATATAACTTTATAGTGCCTGAAAACCATCTAAACAGCTGTGTAACCATCTAAACGGTTGTGTAATTTCTGCATTCTATTCCTTTTCTTTCTCGCTCGTTCCCCCTCTCTGTCTTCTTGTGTCTTTCATAAGGCTGTAGCCAAGACTGAAAGTGCGAGTGGAGTGCCAACTGTATTCATTCTAGAGCGGCTCCCTCTTGGCTTTCTGCCAACACTGCTCAAATTACCCCCCTCTTGTTTGTAAACCACGCTGCCAGAGAGAAATATCATCCGGTGATTGTCCCAAAATGCCAAGGGCCAGTCTAGCGTGACTGGTCAGGGGACCTTGCTTGGGGAGGGGTATGTGGGGGCTGACTGAAATCATCTCTCACCTTATAAATAGACTGAATCACGCAGGGGACAGAGAGACCACTTGAAACCCTCAGAGAGAGTTTAATCTATAGGTCAGTCTTAAACCCATGGCAATGTCTGAGTCAAATAACTATTTTAAACCACTCTGTGACCATGGAGGGGGCAATGAATTTTCTACAGTGCTCAGAAATTCACTTTGTTTTCACGGTACATATAATGATCAATATAGATCAATATGAAGTGCACTCAGTCACCTAATTGAGCTTGTAAATCATGATTTATATGTTTGTTAATATTGTTATGGATTTCTGTTTGTCTGTCTGTTTGCCTCAATAGAGAAGGGAGACTTCATTGCTTTGGACCTGGGGGGGTCAAACTTCCGTATCCTCCGCGTGAAGGTATCCCACGAGAAGAAGCAGACTGTTCAGATGGAAACGGAGGTGTATGACACCCCGGAGCACATCATCCACGGGAACGGAACACAGGTAAACCTTTGGGCTGGTGCTCACTGGACGTCTGCTCTCTTAAAGGTCACACGTGCCACGTGTGTTCAGGAAGTTTCAGGAAGTATGTGGAAAGACCTTGTCAGTGTCCACGTGACACCGGCATCATGGTGCTTACACCCCTGCCTCACACTGATACCAGATACCCCCCCCCCCCCCTGCTTCCTTTGGTGTATCTCCTGCTGCTACATGATGGTGGAAGGAATTAGCAGAATTGGTATTAGTGATCTTTGGCATGTATTGAGTTTCTGTATCAAAATAGATACAACTCTGAGAAACTGTTAACAGTAGTGTTCTAGTATGTGCAATGTGCATGACATATAGTAAGTATGACATTTATCTTTCCTTGGTTAAGAGGGAAGTGGTTACTGAATGAAATGTACCCTGTGTAGGAAAAGTCTATTTGTGTTTTTATTTGTGCAGCTATTTGACCATGTAGCTGAGTGCCTAGGGGACTTCATGGAGAAACAGAAGATCAAGGACAAGAGGCTCCCCGTGGGCTTCACGTTCTCCTTCCCCTGCGCACAGACCAAGCTGGATGAGGTGAGCAGATCCATGAGAAACCATCTGGCCATCATGATCAGATCTGTAAAACACGTCACACCACTGAGATGGATGTGATTGATATTACTTGTGAGTTTGATCACCTGTGGCGTCCGGTTGTTGCAGGCAGTGTTGTTGACCTGGACTAAACGCTTCAAAGTCAGCGGAGTGGAGGGCATGGACGTGGTCAACCTCCTGAACAAAGCCATCAAGAAACGCGGGGTAAGTGTCAGTATCAGTTTCATTTTCATTTTCATTTGATTTGATGTATTACTTCATTTGCCATTAGTATCATTTCATGTAATTGTGCCTTAAGGTGACTATGTCAGAGACACAACAGTTAGTCAGCAAAAATGAATGTCTCCGCAGGACTACGACGCAGACATCATGGCCGTGGTCAATGACACAGTAGGAACCATGATGACCTGTGGCTTTGATGACCAGCGCTGTGAAGTTGGCATCATCATAGGTAAGTCGATTGTTGCTGGTGTAGACTATAGTACCAATACACACATCCAATGGACAATCTTAATGAGCAACTCAATGAGAATGCTACATCATGCATCTGTTCTGTTGCCATTTATGGAACACTTGGGATGCCTTTACTTGAGTTACAGAACATGAGAGGATGTATATTATCACTAACATTACCAAAGATCGTGTTGCAGGTCTTAAATATGTCATTATAGCTTTTACATCTCTTAAACAATAACATCACAAAAACCTCAATTTGTTTTATATCTATATCTTTTATGAAAGATTTCCATTATATTTCTCAAACCAAAACTATGAATGTATAAATTATATGAATATAATGATACATTCACAGTTGTTTTTTTAGTAAATCAAATATCCCAGTTTCCTATTTGCAACAGTGGATTAAGCTACAGCAGAGGTTACTATCTATAAAAAGCTGACAGCATGATACAGGATCAGACTAACAGACAGCAGCTCAGATCAGGGCACTGTAGATTATATTGTCTGGTACACATCACACTGCATCACACTGCATCAAAGTGTTGTCCCCTAGATACAAGCACCCATTTGGGGTTGGGTTGAGAGGCCATTTTGAAGTGATCTCCTCAGTCATCATGTCACATGACTCACGGAGTGCTGTCGGTCCTCAGGTACTGGAACCAATGCGTGTTACATGGAGGAGCTGAGGCACCTGGACCTGGTGGAGGGGGACGAAGGCCGCATGTGCATCAACACCGAGTGGGGCGCCTTCGGAGACGACGGCACGCTGGAGGACATTCGCACCGAGTTTGACCGTGAGATCGACCGCGGGTCCCTCAACCCTGGCAAGCAGCTGTAAGCAACTTGGTTCTCTTTGGGGCAACTGTCAGCTGGATTATAAGCAGCCTTTGTGTTGGCTGTTGGCTATCCATGAATTAACATTTCACAAAGAACACAGCTCACTTTAGTATTCTGTGTTTGATTTTAATGGATGTCTAGACCTCTGGGTCCTAATGGAGGCCATTTAAATGAAATGCGTCACCCAAACAAACCTTCTTAGTATCTGCCTCAACTGTTTTAATAGCTTCAAAATAAGACAACAACATGAACACTTAATCACTTCTAAAGTGTGAGTTTGCCAGGTATTCGTGGTGATCAGAGAAAGAGTTGGTATGCATTACTGATGGTCACTGTGTGTCTGTGGAGCAGCTTTGAGAAGATGGTGATCAGAGAAAGAGTTTGTTTGCAGTACTGATTGTCACTGTGTGTCTTTGGAACAGCTTTGAGAAGATGGTGATCAGAGAAAGAATTGGTATGCAGTACTGATGGTAACTGTGTGTCTGTGGAACAGCTTTGAGAAGATGGTGAGCGGGATGTACATGGGGGAGCTGGTGAGACTGATCCTGGTGAAGATGGCCAAGGAGAGCCAGCTGTTTGAGGGCCGCATCACCCCAGAGCTCCTGACCAAAGGCACCATCGAGACCAAGCATGTGTCTGCCATGGAGAAGTAAGTCCGTTATATTCATTTTACATCCTGCACTGTTTTAAATATATGAACGTGCCAATGAAAATTAAAACATTGAGTAGATTGAGCACGATTTATTCTTAATACTAGAACACCATTATAAGTTATGGTTATGTTTACAAGTGTGTAATTTATATTAAAAAAATACACAATGAAAATAGAGTAATTGGTTAGCAGCTCGCAAATGTTACTGACTGTGTGGACCGCCACCATAAATAAATAGCAGTCAGCTCATTCCTGTGGTGCTGTGATTGGCAGGAGCAAAGAGGGCCTCTCCAAAACCAAAGAGATCCTGACCCGTCTGGGCGTGGAGCCGTCTGACGAGGACTGCGTCGCCGTGCAGCACATCTGCACCATCGTGTCCTTCCGCTCAGCCAACCTCATCGCCGCCACCCTGGGCGCCATCCTCAACCGCCTCAAGGACAACAAGGGGGTGCCACGCCTTCGCACCACCGTGGGCATCGACGGGTCACTCTACAAGATGCACCCGCAGTAAGTGCATTTAAGTGGAGCGGGTCACTCTACAAGATGCAAAAAACAAATAAAAAACCTTCAATTATATCACAGTGATCTGAAAGTGCATCGATTAGTGATGACTGACAGACAGGAAAATTAACAATGGGTAAAATCAAATAATCATTTAAAAGTAAAAAAAGTAAAAAGTAGGTATTTGAGGGTTAAGGTAACTCTACAAGATGCACGCGCAGTAAGTGCTTTTAAGGCAGTAGGTCACTACAAGACGCACCCGCAGTAAGTGCATTTAATGTAGTGGTGATGACATTTGCTTTCCTGTACAGGCAGGGGTAAGCAATGCTAGATGCTTATGTAGTGCTATCAATGGGGACGTTGATTTGGAGGTAAAATAATAAAATTGATATTCCCCTTCAAGAAAATATTTTCTCTGAACATCATCCCCAACGGTAACAATCTTGACAGAGGCACATCCTTTTATGAAAACTATCTTGATTGAGGTTAACATATCAGCTCATATATGGAGTCCATTACCAGTTTTTTGAACACATATATTGCTTTATTATACAGCTCCTCAGAATGTTTCAATTGAATTGAGTGGATCATAAAACGTTCGGAGGTCTATTATTTCTTCATAATGACCACTGCAAATAATGAATGACCGCTGCCATTGGCAACAGGTCCAATTCACATTATTCATTCTGTAAAGTTTTATTTTTGTAACGGAAATTCATTGTAACTTGGAAGTCAGCAATTCGCACAGAAATTCAAACTTGAAGTCAGAAATAACACAACCATAGTTAGTCAAGTACCTGAAAGCAGTTGGCAGTCGTCCTAGTGATAAGGTGTTCAGACAGAAGCTTAAGAGTTAAACCCCCTTGCAGACCACACTGAGATGTTTCAGTGGGGTCAGAATACACAAGGCACAGTTCACACCCTTGGCTAAAGCCTTAAACCCAAGGTGCCTGTACATCCAGTGCCTGACGACATGGCGGCTAACAGTTCTATTTTGAATTCTTGTTTTCCAAGTTTGTTTACCCTCTCAATCCAGGCCATTGTAATACGTACTGGATGTATGTGTGCAAGGCACTGCACTGTCCTTATTTAGGGTTAGGGTTAGTAAATATACAATATACCATGGTATGCTTCGCTGAGCGTTACCACTGGCACCCTTACACGTCCTGTGCCCATGCAGGTATTCCCGACGTCTCCACAAGACCGTCCGCCGCCTGGTCCCTGACTCAGACGTGCGTTTCCTGCTGTCCGAGAGTGGCAGCGGTAAGGGCGCCGCCATGGTGACCGCCGTGGCGTACCGTCTGGCGGACCAGTCACGGCAGATCGCTCAGACGCTGGCAGAGTTCCGTCTCAGCAAGGCCCAGCTGCTGGAGGTGAAGAAGAGGATGAAGATTGAGATCGAGAGGGGTCTGAAGAAGGACACCCACGACACAGCCACCGTCAAGATGCTGCCCACGTTCGTGCGCACTACCCCAGATGGGTCTGGTGAGTTGACAGTGGCCATGTTGTTGCTTCCAGTAAATGACAAAGATTCTAAGTGTATCAAATTAGATACAAGGGGAGAACATAACTATAGATGAAATGGGGGATGATGACCGTATACATTATTTCAAAATACCCTTCATCGTGAACTGCTTATTTTGCCAAGGTATAAAAGTCTTTGTCCCACCTGTGTCGTGTCTTCACCTGATACTTCCACCCAGAATGGTTTTAACTGTAATGAAATAGGAGTAAAATACTGGAAAGGGATTTTACATTCTGATCCAGGAAGCTCCTACTTTCATGACAGTATATTTGATCACATTTCGTTATGTGAGGAGTTGTTGCCTGTTGCCTGGATTTTCTGGGAATTGAAACTTAGTGCTGAGACCACTGTATTGTACCAGTCTGGCAAACAGAACAGACTGGGATTGTAGGTGTCTGACACACACAGTCTGAATAATGCAGTTAACCAAATGATTCAATCCCCTACCAGAGAGGCTAAACAAGGAGCACAGCTTGTTGCTCTCTCTCTCTCTCTCTCCACAGGCTAAGGTGCCTGATTAGGTTAAAAATCAGAGAATTCTGATATGCGATTGAAATATAGGAAAGATAGTATTGCTAAAATAAAGCAATAGTGTATACATTTAAAATGCAGTGTTAAGATAACTTACATTCAGTGTATTTGTCCATTTAATTCTTATTCTTTGTTTCTTGTATTATACTGGAACTGAGTTGGCCTCTAACTAAACAAAATGCAAATCAATCTGGACATTAGATTTGGGCTCATATAGCTACTGATATCACCTTTGGTCTCTAATTTAAAAAGGCCAGTGAACCATGTAAGTTCCAACAACTTTGTCTGTCTCGCTTTTCTCTTGTCCTCGCTCACCTCTACCTTACCAACCCTCTCAGAGAACGGTGACTTTCTGGCTCTGGATCTTGGAGGGACCAACTTCAGAGTTTTGCTGGTGAAGATCCGCAGTGGCAAGAAGCGAACCGTGGAGATGCACAACAAAATCTATGCCATCCCCATTGAGATCATGCAGGGCACTGGAGAAGAGGTACTGTGCAGAGTCATCTCTCTTCACATCCAGTTCTTAGATCACAGAGGGCTGCACCAAAACAACAACAACAACAGACTGCATTAATAATGCTTATGTGTTATTCTCAGAAATGTTCAGTTACTCTAGAGACATAACTCAGACTACGCTACTGCCAAATGCCTTTGAGCCATAATGGAGTTTGGCCATTGGCTAATTAGATGGCAAGATAAATTGGCTCTTAGCACTGAATAGATATGCAGCCATCTCCTTTCATGAGCCCATCAGTGAAATACATAGAAAAAATACTTTGATATTTTGTTCAAATGGGAACAGCTCATTAGAGCTTTGTTTGTTTTCAAATTGACCTTGTATGCACTACAAGTGTAACCTACTGTGATCTGTATATCAGGATCTTGTAGAGGGCTTATCAGTTTGCTTGGTGATCCACACGCACAAGTACATCCAAGGCGTCTTTTTGTTCCCCCTCAGCTGTTTGATCACATTGTGTACTGCATCTCTGACTTCCTGGACTACATGGGCATGAAGAACGCTCGCTTACCGCTGGGCTTCACCTTCTCCTTCCCCTGCCAGCAGACCAGCCTGGATGCAGTGAGTACCCCTCACGCCTGCAGTACACACCGGCATTAGCGAGCACTCTTTGACCAACCGAAATTATGCTATCCTATAATTGCATTTCCCATTCCTCCTCTACCACTACTATTTTACTCAATGAATTGCATCCATCTTGCATTTCATAATGGTCACAGTGTCACAGGATTTCCATAAGGACATGAAGATTGAGCTCTGAAACTGTGAACTGTCCCTTGCAGGGTAGACTTGTCACCTGGACTAAAGGCTTCAAGGCGACTGACTGTGAGGGGGAGGACGTGGTGGAGCTCCTCAGAGAAGGCATTAAGAGGAAAGAGGTGAGGGTGACCGCCAGGACATATGAACACAGCACACATTCCACTCTTGTGTTTAGCATTCTGTTCTCTCGTTCTCACACACATACTGCAGTGTTCATGTTGGGACCTTTCACTGTAGCCACCCAGATGTTTGGGAGTGTGCACTAAGGATTAATTTATGTGTTATTTTCCTGTGGCTCGTAATATTTCAATTGGATTTAAATTCCCTCGCCCCTCAATTTTAGATGGAAGAACCAGTAAGTATTGTAAAAGCTGAAATTGACTGAATTAACTGAGGGAGACAGGTAAAAGTCCAGAAAGCAGTTTGTGTCTTGAGGCTTGTTTCAAAAGCATGGCTCTATTAACATTTGCAGGTTGCCCACGGCAGAGGTTTGTTATTACATATTAAAAGGACGAGAACAAGTGTTGTGTGCTGAAATCTGTTGTGTATGCGAGTGGTGTATGCGACTGCCTGATCTGTTATGGAGGAGGTTGAGAGAAATGCCCTGTTAGCTTTTTGACTTGAAATGAGGAAAATTAATCTGGACTATGCTGCCTGGATCAGCATCAACCTACAAGCATTAATGTCACTCAGTGATATTTGGTGTGGCAACCATTTTGAATTACAGAACGACACACAAGGTCGCTGTATTTTTGCATCTGACTAGTCCTTAATAGATTTCACTACAGATACCTTAATATGCTTTAACTCCAGATACTTCTTTATGGTTTAATTTATTCAGATACATACATATTGCTGTGTGGGAGTGGCCTGTGCACTCATATGTCAGTTTGGCTAAGGTGATGTGATATTCTGATTGGGCCTGACATTTGGGTTGATCTTGTGCTTGACCTGAAGTGTGGTGTATTGAATACCATCTCCGACAAGTTGAGTGCAGTCTTTGTAAGTTTTGTGTTTGTGAGTCAGATTTGTTTGTTTTTCTTCAAGGAATTTGACCTGGATGTAGTAGCCATTGTTAACGACACCGTGGGAACCATGATGACCTGCGCCTATGAAGAGCCATCTTGTGAAATCGGTCTGATTGCAGGTAACCCTCTTAGCACCCATTAACTGGTCTGATTGCAGGCAACCCTCTTAGAACCCATTCACTGGTACCACTAACAGCTCTTTCCACAAAACATCAATTTGTATTAAAAGGCATTGGATAAACAACTTATTACATGAACACATTTATTTCTTTATTTATTACTTTGCACTATGTTCTTTGGACAATGTTTCTGAAACTTAGCTGTTGTTCTTGGCAGTTTAGATTGCTGACACCTCTGGCCTCCAGGGCTATTGAAACGTTGGAAAGATGATGAGATAGAAACTAAACAGTCAAGTTTAGACATTCAAGTACTTCAGTTTGTACATCAAACTCAGGTAATTGATGGCTGAGGGTGTTTTGTCTCTGAAATGAAACAAACACCTTCTGTTTGTTGTGGCGGCATCACTAGGTACTGGAAGTAATGCCTGCTACATGGAGGAGGTGCGTAACATCGAGACTGTGGAAGGTGACGAAGGCCGCATGTGTGTTAACATGGAGTGGGGAGCCTTTGGTGACAACGGATGCTTAGACGACATCCGTACCCAGTACGACCGAGCAGTGGATGAGAACTCACTCAACGAAGGGAAACAGAGGTAAGTCTGAATCGGTTCCTGTTAGTGTTTTCACATTCATCTGGTGATTCCTCAGTAGTTAAGGCTGCCCTTGGGATTTTCCTCACAATTCCTCAATACATTGCAGATATGAGAAGATGTGCAGTGGTATGTACCTGGGAGAGATTGTGCGCAACATCCTCATCGACCTGACGAAGCGTGGGTTCCTATTTAGAGGCCGGGTCTCTGAGACTCTGAAAACCAGGGGGATTTTCGAAACTAAGTTCCTCTCCCAGATTGAAAGGTAAGTCATTCTTCAGCAAAAACTGTAGAAAAAAATGTATCAGTCAGAACCCCTAGAGAGCACAGTATCTGGCAACTCTGGCACAAATTCTCAGGTGCTTGCACTGCCGCCTCACAGCAAGAAGGTCCTGGGTTTGATTCCCGCATGGAGCGCTGTTGGTCCTGGGGGGTAGGTTCTCCCCAGGCCTCCAGTGCTCAGGTGGACAATCTCCAGGGCCTTTCTGTGTGGAGTTTGCATGTTCTCCCCGTGTTCACAAGGGTTTCCTCCACATAGAACCCCAACACAAAAAAAAGGCTGCCCACTGCTCACGGCTGCCTTGAGGAAGGACAAGGACTCCAGGATGGGTTAAAGGCAGAAGGCAAATTTCACCGGCGACCTCATCAGCATGCGTGTGTGTGTGTGTCCTGTGTCGCCGCTAAATGCATGTGTGTGGTGTTGTGTGTCGTGCTGTGTGACAATTAAACATGACTTGACTTGACTTGACTTGAAATTCATGTTTTCCAGTTGTTTTGGACAGAATTGTGGACAGTTACTGTAGATTGTCATTTTCTATCTTTGACTTAGCGATGCTTTGCAGGCTTGAATCCCGTAATTCCCCGACTATTAAACTCAGGCGTGTCCTATACATGGGAAACACATAAATGGTTGCAATTCCCACTGCAAGCATGTCAGAAGATTATAGTTTATGGTACTTAGTCGCCAGGGGATCAATTAACAATTAGACTTAAACATTTAGTGTCAATTCCCACACATCACCATAACACTTAATACATGCTCAAGAAATGTTTTTTTTGTGTGTGTGTGTGTGTGTGTGTGTGCATGCGGGGAGGGGGTGTAGGTGTAGGTGTAGTATTTTTGATTAAAATGCCCATTCCTACTTCATATAACTTTTAAACGCAAATCATTCAAAATACGTCTCAGATATATTTCAGAAATACACACCTGCTAGACCTTTTCGAATCTAGACTTAAACCCCAACTGTTCTCAGATGCTATTTGTTAATTGACCGAATGCATGCTAACGTTTAAGTCTTTTACTTTTCTTTCTCTAACAGTTGTAATGTTGTAATACCTTTGTGAATCTCTTATTCTTCTTTGTTCTTTTACCTGCTCATTTGTAAAGCACTTGGAATTGCATTATGCTCCCTGAATAAGCTTACCTTGCCTTGCCTATGATTTCATTGATACATAACTGATGGTCATTTGATATCTCTCTGAATGTGTCCCCAGTGACCGGCTAGCCCTGCTCCAGGTAAGAGCCATTCTTCAGCAGCTGGGGCTGAACAGCACATGCGATGACTCCATTATCGTGAAGGAGGTATGTGGCACGGTGTCCCGCCGGGCTGCCCAGATCTGCGGCGCAGGGATGGCTGCGGTGGTGGACAAGATTCGGGAGAACCGTGGACTGGACCACTTGGACGTCACTGTAGGGGTGGACGGAACACTCTACAAACTGCATCCACAGTAAGTCATTTGGAAGAGGGTAAAGGACATGCAAATTGACTGTGAGGCATTTAAAATACAATTAAGATAAATTGTAAAGCAGTTTCTAATGTTTTAGTCTTAAATGCAATTTCTAAACCTGATTGTTCAAATCCTTGATTGTGATTGGCTAAAATCCGTTGTAAAATCCAGCATTACCTTACAATTTGACCTGATTACATTCCATATTACTGCGCAGCGAATGGCAAGGCATTCATATAGCGCATTTCATACCCAGTGTTACATCTGGCTGTTGCGTTGCTTCAAGGGTTGCGTGGCAACGATTTATTTAGGAACTATAATTTTTAGTGGCGGAAGAATGACGGTTTATCATTAAACTATTTTTTCTTAAATTGAATTGTCTTTATTTATGAAACCATATCAAATATGTGTAGTAACAGTTTTAGAAAAGCAATAAGCCCCGCGAGTCCGTGCTTTGCGCTGATTTTAGAACAGGTAAGGGGGTTTAACGGCACTCCGCTTCGCGTCGTGCCTAACAACTCCCCTTACCTGTTCTAAAATCAGCGCAAAGCACGGGTTCTTGGGGCTTATTGCTTAAATCATTAATATTCTACAGTGATTTCTCTAGCTTCTGAGAGCTTGACATAACTTACAGATTCAGCTGCTTTACATCTGAACTTAGAATTAACTTTGTAAATGAGCAGTTTCTGAATTAGAATTTGTTTCTAAATGACCCAATGTAAACACTAAATCCTTTAGATTTAGATATAATATACTGTTCACATATCAGTAGAACAGATTTAATATCAGTAGAACTGCCCAATTACAAAACCTGTGAAACACTGGGAAGCTGATGAATGTGCTTAATTGAGACTTCCAGTGCTGGCCTGGATGTGTCATGCCTCTATCTGAGTTTTGTTCTGGAATCAGCTGCAGACCCACAAGTGGCTGGACAGCCAGTTAGGAGACCGTGGGTTAAATATATTTAATTGAACTAAACATCCTCATTAAGTTTTAATGTCCCCATAGGTCTTCTTGTCCCCACAAGTGTCAATTATGTGAGTTGTGTAACATCTTGGCCCTGCTCTGTACCTCATAGCTTCTCTAGAATCATGCAGCAGTCTGTGAAGGATCTCGCCCCCAAATGTGATGTCACCTTCCTGCTCTCGGAGGATGGCAGTGGCAAGGGTGCTGCCCTCATCACTGCCGTGGGCTGCCGCCAGAGGGAGCTAGAGCGCCAACAGCAACACTGAGGCTCTGTCCGCCGACCAGCCAACGGACCAGTGGCGGGGTCCACCCGCCCACCCCTGTCCTCCATGTTCATGGAGCGGTTTCCACGGTAGCCGTGGCTCCATCACTGCCCTCCCACTAACAGCCCGATCAGAGAAAAGGGAGAAGAGAGATTTACCTTTTTATTTATTTTGCACTGCACTAAATATGCCGTTTTAACAGCATTTGTAAGTTTTCCCTCTGTAAGCTCATTGTCAAGTATCTGAGTCGTGGAAACACCTTGGTTCTGAAATATTCATGTACTGCCAACTTTAAGTTTGTACATAGAGGGATAGGTATTGCACTTGGTACTGTATGTATGTGTAGAGAACAGCCACCCTCTTCCTTATGAAGCACTGGATTTTTTTAGTTAGTTAGTGACTATGTTCCGGCTATCTCAATGATTTTGTATTTCTACATACCTTTCCTACAGATGCACTCTTTAATATATCTTTAACACTCCTCTGGATTCCTCTGATTTTATTCTTTGAAATAACAGCATGTTGCCTCTTGCGCATTAAGCAGTAGTCCTGGCTTTTAATAAAAATGTATTCGGGAATCTTTTAACCATGGTCGGCAGAACACTACTTAGAGAGATAGATGATTTTGTTTATTTTATGGCAAGAACAAATGAGGATACTGGCAATAGCCTACAAAAGGGATACGAAATAGAGATACCCCTGTGTTAAGTTGTTAATTGTGTATTGCTAAACTGTACTGTAGGTGTTGTGTTAATCCCACCAGTTTCACATTGTGTGCACAGAGAATATGTATTTGTCAGGCCCTTGTAACACTTCAACTGAGTGCTTTATGTGTTGGCTACCCTGGCTGAATGTGTTGTGGGTTGTACTATGTAATATAAGGTGTAGCTTTACATGCCCTGAAGCTGTATGCATGCCTTATTTTGAGAGGAGGAATTGGTAAGGTTATTTATTTTATACATAAAAAAACTTGTGTTGAAGACACTCATTAGTGAATACATTAAATTTCTATTTTGTTGTGCAATTGTGTCTGTAGACTGTCCTTATTTTAGGAAGAGCATCACAAGAGAAACATTGTACCCAGTAAAGGAGGTACAAAAAGAAAAATCTTGGCAAAGGATCCATGATTGACATCCATATTTATAGATTTAGGGCAGATGAAAAGAACTTGTCTGCTGCTGGTCTAAAATAATAGCTGATCTCTGCATGTCATCAGCTCTGTGAACAGCACATCAACCAGCGTCCAGTGACTGTAAACAGAAAAGCAGAATCGCCCACACGCTAAACAGCCTGCAAATGTGCCGACGTGATAGCTTCACAGAAGGTTGTCCTACCACATCTCTTACAAATTGCAATGGAGGCAGACAAGCTAAGTAACGTTAGCAAAAAATAGACACGACTTTTACTGCAGTTGGCATATTCACGTTGATGAATAATTCGAATGCATATATTCTGTCTCTCAGTAGCTGTTATGCACGACAAATAGCTTGCAGTGCGCTTTTGCAAAAAATACATCTAGTTGACATGGTAGCTAGTCAACCAACCTAGCCTATATGTAGCTAGCTAGTTAGCTATGCCAGTTAACGTTTGGATCAGCTAATTCGTCGCGGGCTGCACTTGGTTTGGTTGTCAACCATCTCGAAGATTTGCAGAACCATAAAGGTAATACATATCTAACGTGAGATTCTTTACAATGTGTAGATAAGCATTCCGTTTTGTTTTGTGTTGCCAATGCTACTGTCCAGATGGCAGCGAAAGCTAAGGGCTTGGTGGCCCAACAAGCTTGTTTGCCAGCTAGCCTACTGTCAAGCAAGATTGCTAGCTAGCTAACCAACAACTTCACAAAGCAAGACAATCGAATGCGTTGATAAATGTTTGAGCTGACTGAGGACAGCACTACGCCTTTCCACCATTGGTTCTCTACACTAAACTGCTAGGGCTTTGTCCTGTTATTTTAAAATTATGTCACACCTGTATCTTTGACAGCTTGGTTGCGAGCCGCTCATTCGACTATGCATTCCTTGACGGTTGCCAAGTTTATTCATACTTAATAAATATGTCGTTGTTTACATCTGTGTCCAAGGTTATTCCGATAACGCTGAAATGTTATGAAGAATATATGATTTGCCTTCAGAAATGGATGTGAATACGGTCATGCACCCAAATGACTCACAGCATTTCCCATGAAATACTGCCATTCATGTTGGGAGGGAGGAAAGGAAGAATCACAAATGAGAGTGACCAGTGTTTGTGTCTCTTCCAGGCTTTGATCTTGTAAAGCACTATTTGACCTCACCACCGTCCCCTCAGCTCCCCCCACCCCTAGCCCCGGCCATGACCTCAGGTGAGACCGTGCACTACATCCACCTCCACAACTCGAGCCAGTCGGTGCTGGAGGCACTGCGCTCTCAGCGGCGTGAGGGCCTGTTCTGTGACGTGACCGTGCGGATCCACGACGCCTCGCTGCGGGCCCACGCCTGCGTTCTGGCCGCCGGCAGCCCCTTCTTCCAGGACAAGTTGCTGCTGGGCCACTCGGAAATCTCGGTGCCGCCGCTGGTGCCGGCCGAGACGGTGAGGCAGCTGGTGGACTTCCTGTACAGTGGCTCGCTGGTGGTGCTCCAGTCGCAGGCCCTCTGCATCCTCACGGCTGCCAGCATCCTGCAGATCAAGACCGTCATCGACGAGTGCACCCAGATCATCTCCCAGAAGCGCGGTGTGGTGGGCGGAGGCCCCGGAGGGGGCAGTGGAGGTGGCAGTGGTGGCGGCGCCGGAGGGGGTGGTGGTGCTGCGGGTGGCGGAGGTGGCCATTCTTCAGGCGGAGTCCTGCCCAAGCAAGAAGAAAGGGGAGGAAACAAAGGGAGGGACAGTGTAGGCACCAGCAGCAGCGGCAGTGGTTGCTTCCCAGGTTTCGCCAACTTTGGCATGGGCGACGGCAGTACTGTGGGCGGCCTCGGAGCCAACATGGGTGGTGGCAGCGCGGTGGCCACCAGCCAGAGTGGGACCAACCCGCTCGACCCGCCCACCTCCATGGGTCTCATTTCCCTTGGGGACATGGGGCCCGTGTCCATGTGCCGGGCTGACGCCCTGGGCTCCGTGGCTGGCGCTGGTTCTGGCATCATGAAGTCGGGCTCAAGCTGTTCCCAGGACATGCGGTACAAGCTGAGAGACCTGCTGGCCCAGTCTGGTGATGCCGGTGGTGGCGGCGGCGGGAGTGCCAGCAGCGACGCGGGGAGCGCTCACTCCACCTGCGGCTCAGCGGTGGGTGTTGCAGATGGCAGCGGCAACATGGGCAGAGACGGCATGCGCAGCAACATGTCCGACCTGGGCTCCGTGGGCGAGGACCTGGTGGTGGGGATGGAGCACTACAGCGGAGAGGAAGACATGGAGGGGCAGGACCGCGGACGAGACGTAGACAGGGAGAGGGGAGTAAGCCATAGCCGCAAGCAGAGACAGCCACTCAGGTTACAGGTGAGTGCACGTGCCAGAAAAACTGCTTAAAAAGATTTTTTAAAAAATGTGTGGTTTGTTTTATCATTATCGTAACGGCGTTAATTATCGGCTAACGTTCGAGTTGTCATGTAAATCCATTATTAAACTGAAGTTATAGATTGTTAATCCATTATTAAACTTAGCATTTTCATTGTTTAACAGAATGGCCGATGTTTTACACTGCCTGATAACTGACATAGCATAGCTGCGCTACTGTTGTTTCATATAGTGGCGCTAAAAAGAGTCAATTAAGTGACACGTCTCCTGTTGACAGGTCCTTGGAGGAGAGGAGGTGGTGGTGAAGGACGAGAGCATCCAGGAGGCAGACGCGGCCCTGTTCGGCCTGGACCAGGGCAGGCAGGGGGGAGACCACGACGGATCCCAGCAGCAGATGGCCTCTTTCGGCCAGGTGAGACCTTGAGACCATCCATCTGCCTTACCTGGGTCTCAGTTCTACACACTTAGATTCAGTTTGAGAGGTCAGCTTGAAGTGTATGCAGGACCATGTGTGTAAACGTCACATGCTGCATTGAATTATGTATTTGGTGTTCATGCTGTTATGCTGAGAGATGTTTGGAGATGTTTGTTAAAGGTTATTTGAGTGAAAGATTAAGTTAGGCTCCTTCTGTTTGTGTGTAACTTGGCTACATCTTTTGCAGAGGCATGACATCTGGTTAAGACAATAAGTCTTGTAGGGAATGTAGGGAAGTGAGCCAGGTCTCACAATGATTACTTTTGTTGCAATTCGGAATGAAATGTATGTTTTTTCAATTAACTTCAAGTGTAAATTTCTTAAAAATGATGGACTGAGCTGCTTTCCTGGTTGGTTGGTCATAACTTTATAACTGTGGTGATCATAACTTCAACACTCCTCGGAACCCATAAATCAATCCTGGCCCCAAACGACTCATCTTTCCTCTACTCTTCTCCCTGGATGACAGGAGGGGGTTTTCTACGATGACCAAGGCGTGTTTTCAGAAAGTTTCTGGCCACAGACGGAAACACCTCAGTCCATGACCTTTAACCCCAGAGGGCGAGTCAACAAGCCGCTCTCCCCCCCAACCTCTTCGCAGTCCATCAACAATCAGGTTTGTATGCACCCTTATGGTGTTTGTTATGGTACTAAAAAAGTGGCTTTAGGTGGGTCTTTTTTTTTTTGGTGCCTTACCCACACAAATTTGACATTCCTTTTTGCCCCTGCCAGCTGCTTTTTCAGTACCCAGTCAGCCAATCGCAGCCCTCGTCCTTCTATGTGGGCAACCCGATGGGGATTGACAGCCTGGCCGGGGCAGAGAACAATCAGCCGGCCCAACCGCCGGCACCACATACCCCCGCTCCCCAGGCCACGACCGGCCCCTGCTCCACAGGCCCCTCCCCTTCTGCCCAAGGTTCCGAGACATCTTTTGACTGCAGCCACTGCGGGAAGTCCTTGCGCTCTAGGAAGAACTATAGCAAGCACATGTTCATTCACTCTGGTGAGTTGGACTGACTTCAGCCTGATTTGATGATTGCAACCCAAGCTTCCAATAATTTATTGAAGAATTCGAGTTAAGTGATGTTTCAAAGATGTTATTGAGAAAGTTATAGACATAATAGAGTTGAAATAATACCACACTGTTGTCAAACATGCAGGGCTTTTTCTCTCTTGCTCTTCATTTGACAGAAGCCCTGTCGGCACAGCTTTGGCCGTATCAGTAATTATAAGTGTGTGTATGCGTTTGTATATGTGTTAATGTATGTTCTCTGTCTGTGTGTTGTGTGTTGCATATGTGTGCTTTCTTCACGTGTGTGCATTCACCGCGCATCCAAAACAGGCCAAAAGCCTCACCAGTGCAGCATCTGCTGGCGCTCGTTCTCGCTGCGCGACTACCTCCTCAAGCACATGGTGGTGCACACGGGCGTGCGGGCCTTCCAGTGCTCCGTGTGCGCCAAGCGCTTCACGCAGAAGAGCTCGCTCAACGTGCACATGCGCACGCACCGCGTGGAGCGCACCTTCTCCTGCCCCGTGTGCCACCGCGCCTTCACCCACCGCACGCTGCTGGAGCGCCACGCCCTGCAGCACGGCCACGGCGGACCCGCCCAGCCCAAGCCGCCAGGCGGCGGGGGGATGGCGGGCAGCAGCCCTGGCATGGGAGGCGGTAGTGTACCCGGCCACGGGTCCTCTACCTAGCTAGTGTTTGCTAATCAGCCACTTGGGAGCTGACTGTTTAAGGGGGTTTGTAAGTTAAGTCGGAGAGAGCTAAAATGGGGTGGGGGGAAGTGAGAGCATGGTCCAAAGCCTGTTATTTTTTCCCTTGTTGTTGCTGTTATTGTTGCTGTTGTTGTTGTTGTTATTATTGTTTGTTTCAGGAGAAAGGGAGGGTAGTGGATTCCAGTGCATGGTAAGTGATTTTTTTCAAAAGAGGGTTTAAAAAAAAAAACATTCGCACATATGACAGCATGGGAATATTTACCATGGGGAAATTAAGTTAGGAATGACCCATCATTACATACCTCAGTTCATGAAGAAAACCGGAAAAACAAAGAACACCTCTTTCAATGTGAAAATTGCCTCTCAATTTCAAATGTGATGTCTATATATTGTGTACGTGTTTTTGTTTTGTTTATGTTTTTATAATGTACTCTTAATCTTAAACTACAGCTATCTTTTGGCCAATAAGGAAAGGTCAGCTCAGCCACTCATTAACAGATGGCTTTAAACTAAGAAAGAAAACTTCTAAAGATTGATTTTTATTTGCCAGTGAGTTGTCAGTGAATTACTGTATTTTTAAAAGAAAATGCTCTTAACTTTTTTGTAATCATCAGGAAATAATTCAAAATAGAAACTTAATAGAGAAAAAAAAACTAAATCATGGAATTGATATTTTCTGTTTTATTAATACAATATGTGCCTAGTGCTCTTACCTCTCGGTAATGTCTGTACGGGGCACATGCACATAGGGGTTTAGATGTTTTGACTGAAGCACCTCATAACTCAAGAATTGCACAAATTAGAGTAGAGTTTCATCAAAGCTTGAGTAATGCATGCTCTGTCTCGGTCAGGGTATATATATATATATATATATACATATATATATATATATATGTTTGACAATGATTTTCCCAATTTTGCGCTCACATTTTTTTTATTAACAAAATTTAGTGGGCAGAATTTTTTCTCAAAGCCAGTACAGTACAGAGAGTACAGTGCAATTTTAAAAACACAAATATATATATAAGCTACAAACTTTTGTAAAAAAGATTACCAAGCCTTATCTTGCAGCGTTCTGTACCTCGGACATACATTATGATGATGTTATTTTGTAGAGCTTAAGCTGATTTTGATGTGGTGTATAAGATTTTCTCTTGCGCTGTCTACAATCAGAAATGAATACCTTGTGCAAAACTCAAAGGAAGTTGAGAAAGACTAACGTAGGGCATGTTCAGTGGGATCTCTGTAATATCATGAGTTTGTCCTTTTGAAATGCAAAGACCTGAGACCCAGTCAATGGATTAATCAGTTGACTGAAAGTATTTTGGTTAGTGATTGGGAAAGGCACAGTCCAGGGCTTATAGAGGACAGGGAACCCCTCTGTGGCAAAGGGAGAGAGTCGCCCCTCCCTACCTCAAACCCAGGTCTCCAGGGGCAATAGCCTTGTGGTCTGCCCACCACAGCTTAGAGCAAGACTCCAGTGTATGGTGGTCATACCACACACTGAGTGACAGCCTACCCATTTTCATACAGGGGAAATCATTTAGGTTTCCACTGAAGTACCCATCAGTTTACTTAGGGTCATGAAAACCATTGTTGTATTAACCGCTGTATCAAATGATTGATATCTGAATCCATAAAACCCAATAATGGAGAGGGGAGTAGTTAAGATGTTGTTGAGCAGTGGTGGCAATAGGGAATATATGTCCTCAGCCCAAACGGTTAGATAAACACCTTAACACCAGCAAAGGCATGGCTCCAGATCTAATCTGTGAACTGAACTATGCCTTATGCGTTTAGTGGCTTTGGATTAAGGTCAGTCACACTGATGGGTCAGTCACACAGCAGTTACAAGTAACGATTTGTTTAGTTGTTGAATTAATTAAACGATTGGTCCTGTTGAACCTCAAAACCAGAAAGTCTGTCTAATGAAGACAAGTAGGAGACAACAGATATCCCCCTCTGCCACAGATGTACTGCGAAAAGCCTGACAATAGGGGTGCGCTGAAAGATTATTTTGTCAATTCATCACTTCATTCATCCGAAAATTCATCCGATTCGATATCGATCTGTAACATTTATGGATCAAACTTTTAGGCGACTATGCATTTTTCCTGGTTTCCTAGGTTCTTTTTCGCAATGGTTAAGCGTAGTCTAACTGTCACAGTAAAGAAAAAGCCAATTATTACCAGTTATCCCCTTTAGATGTTGATCTCTTGACATCTCTTTCAACTTGTGCAAACTGCTAACGCATAGAGGAAAACCTGTTGTTGCATCCATTTTTTTCACTGTTAAAGCAACTATTCTCATGTGTGCCTCAAATAAAAACTATTTGGTATACATGGCTTTGATTTTCACAATTCATTTCCAGTGATTTGCGTTAATAAGTTGCGATGCGGTCACCCTACTGTATATCTTTTTAAACATCTCTCTAAATAAGGAAAGCTTCCATATAGTATTTCATATCACATTCGTATCGATATCGAATCGGAATCAAATCGCATTGAATCAAATCATTAGCTTGCAGTCGAGTCATAGTAGGATATCTGTGCCAGTGCCCAGCCCTAGCGGTTACGGTTGCTATGTCTTGCAGAAATGAGCATGCTGTGGCATGATGCGATATGCTCTTCCAATCATGGTCTACATGCTTTGCAGTCATGGTTACAGCTCTTGGTTGTACTTGATTTCATCTGAACATGCCAAATGCGTAGGCTTGAGCGTGTACTTAGAAAAATCCATTAGAAGTGTGATAATGATTTAATAACACCATGCCCAGACTATTGTTTATTGTTTTCATGAAAACCAATGCACTACGAGATGAAAGCCAACCCAAAATTAAAACTCCCTGGTGGAATCAGGATGTTTTTTATTTGAAATTTGAAATGTTAATTTTTGGTAACATTGAAATGTCCTTTTATAAAGCACACTGCAGTCAAACTGGAGATTATTTCAGGAGGTTCTTAATCAGCTGAGCTGAATCAAAATGTCAGCAGTAGGTGTTATATCGTAATGTCTGTTATAAAAGGCAGCAAACATGTATATGTATATTTCATTAACCCACAAAAGTATTGTACTGGTGTCACATCCATATTCAGGGATTGAGACAAGGTTAATTGATAGAACAGTGACCGCTCGAAAATTCCTTATCGCAAAAGTAAAGAAAGCTGTGTCCGCATCTAGCGCCTAATAGTTAATTGAGTGAACCCCTGTTCAAATCTTGCATCCATGCGTTTTGTTTGTAGTAGTTTAAGTAGTGTATGTTGCAGTCCTAGCAGATCATTTTGACTGGTGGAAACAAAACTACCTCATTCATCATATCATGTAATTCAATGGCAGTACTCTCTGAGGGGAGGGAAACGGCAGTTCCCAAGGTTGGAGGAAAGCATGATACTCGTTCGACTCGTAAGCCTAATATCCTTTTGATTAAGCAGGTCAAGAGGGCAGGAAATTTAGATTTAGTAGCGAGAGAACATACTCGAAACCTTTGTTTTCAAAGATAGCTCAGTTGGAAGGAATAAAACAATGAACTCGAACTGTGGAGCTTTACTAAACGAGAGGTTATCAATTCAAGCTGTTCAGGTTTACCCAATTCCATGATTTTAAAACCGGTTTTACCTCATTGTATAGCTCTGTATAACTCACTTGAAATCACGCACACACATCTATTCTGTCATTTCTATTGGAGGAAAGATTGACTCTCGTTAAGTTCATCTCGTGTTCGTTTCAGATTTTTGGATGCATCGATCAGAAACAGCAGAGAAACGATAGAAGCCAGAATAAAAGCTTTCTCCTCCATGGTAGAGCAGCACTAACCCATCTTTGGCAGCAGCCTGTGGCTTACAATAGGACAGGAACGTTTGTATTCATTCACAACCAGAAGAGTAGGGGGCCTCCGCTGTGGTCGAAAACAGGCCAGAAAAGCAAATCTACCTAAAGAACATGTTGGCAGGGGGGCGTCATTCAAGTTCTTGAGTACTCTTTCGATCTTAGCCCTGAAGTTCTATGTGGCGTTAAGAGATTCGAGGAAGAAGTGTAAGACATGTTTAAAGCATTCCCTCAATACATCTCATTAGCCTGTAAAGCCAAGGAAGGCCCCTTTTAGAACCGCTGTGTCTTTAGAACCTCCATGGTGGGGACAGGCACCATGAGACGCGTTCCTTCAGCAAGATGCTTGTTGTTGGAATGTCGCCTGCTGTCACCAGTCCACCCGAACGGGTGGTAAGGGATGTGCTCCCCTCGGTGTTGGTGTCATACTTTGGAAGGGTGACTGAAGGTCAAGTCACTTCTGATTACGAGGGGAAATTGTGTGCAAGACAAGGTTAGCGATTTCTGGTCTGTTTGAAACGGCTCCTGCAGTTTCCGAGTAACCAGCCTGCCGAGTCCTTTTAAGGACAAAGGGACAAACAAAGCCTTACGCTTACAGTTGCATTGCCTTTTGATTGGCCAGGCTGGATACGCTTACAGCGACATTGCCTTTTGATTGGCCAGGCTGGTTGCCATTCTAGTTGGGTTCACCCACCACGTGTGCTATTCAGTATGGCCCCTTTCTTGGAGGTTTGTTCTCTTCTACCTCTGCAGTCGGTACCTAGACAAGTACCTTTTACCCGACAGCCCTTGCGTGGGCAGTATGATTGTAGCTTCTGTTCCTGTTGGGTCCCCTGGATGTGCTTCCTAGCTGATGCAGTCCAGCATAAGGACTATGTGTTACGAGATGCAACTATGCAGACATACCTGGGAACGTTGAGGTCCCACACGTCTAGTAGTCCCATATCGGTGTGGGATCTCCTCACGTTTCCACACTTGTCTCATGAACTGGCATATGGACTGTTCAAGGTCAAAAGATGGACTGTTTAAGGTTAAACGATCGACTATTCAAGGTCAAAAGGCCTTAGGGCTGTTGCATGGTTATTTTGACCAGGAGACTTGGACACCAATCCTTAGCACTCCAAAGGAACCGTATGGGCAGTGGTTCTAGAGGGTTCTGTAAATGTTAGTTGTGTTTAGACCATTGACATACCTCATAAACTGCACACCACAACCTCACTGAACAGTGTGCTTTTGACCAAAGTTCTAGCGCTAAGGGGGCATGTTCATTTAAACAAATCTGCTTTTTTTTTTTAATTTTGCCCCTGAATAAACATCTGCATTGACAGAAATATCAGGAACAATGGAACAAGACTTTCCTTTAGTTTCCACCAATCAGAGTTATCCAACTGCATACTATATCCAATTGCAGCCTGGTGTATTTGCCCATTATTGTTTTTCTTGAAGTGATTAGTGATCACTATTTCCTTGGTTTTATTCTTGAAGTGATTAGTGATCACTCTTTCCTAAGTTTTTGAGAATTCCGTAACGGTTTTACTGTCGATTTGAAGATTGGTAAAAGACTGTAATAAAGGGAACTCATAGTCATAGATGACCTTCTGGATTCCATTTAGGAGCAAAAATGACTGCCAACAGTCCTTCTTCGACTGTTTAGCAAGACTGGCTAACACCCACAAATCTATAACCCCCCCCCCCCAACACAATTTCCATGAGAACCATCTCATTATTGTATTTAAATTCATTACAGTGCATGACGTAACGGGTGCCTTTCTGTAGGCATCTGGGGTATTTTGTGTGTGCGTGCGTGTAAGGTTGGGGGGGTGTGTGTGGGGGGGGGGGGTGGCGTAACTGGAGAGCATGGCGTTCTTGATACGGTAGCCAGAGTGCTAATACTGATGGACCAATATGATTTTGACATTACTAACAGCTTTTGCAAGAGCTTGTAAGAAACAGTATAGCACTTAACTACATTACGTAAGCATGTACAGTACTGATGCTCCAGTCAACTCCCTAAACTACTTGGTAATGCTGATTAGTCAGTCCTGCCAGGATTTTGCGATCTTGGGTTTTCCCAAATGTCAAGGATTTCCTGCCATTTTTGGAGAATTCCCACAGCAAATTCAGTCACTTTTTGACAGAATAATTACAACAATTCCGCATACGATTCTGGAAGGACTGATTCGTTTTAGAACATGATTTTCTGTGTAGTCCTTATGGAAGAATGAGAACGTTTTGCGCTATTTAAATACCCTTCAAAGGAGTTGTTTAAAGCTAAATATTTTTGTACCCACTAAGCCAACATGTTTCTTAGACTTGGGTTTTCATTCTGCGTAAACCAAGAGGTAGAAACTTTATGAATTCTACAACCATAGGCATGCTGTGTCATGAAGATTTACTTGACAAGGCTGGTCAACCAGGCAGCTCACACAGTGCAGCTTAACACAATATAAACCCTTAGTCTGTGATTGGAATTTAAAGATGACTTTTCTTGGTGGTTGAGAAAAAATATTTGTGGGAGCCTTTTTCATGTTTTGTAAGACTTTCATCTCGAAAATACTGGATTAATAAAACACCAAAAGATACAGTCAACCTTGATATAATTGACTTTGTATGTTGGGAGGCCAGAATGATCAGTCATGCCATTTTTTTTTATGTATTCATCATTCGTGTCTATTAAGATCCCCAAACTTTTGGAAGTGATGATTTTCTGTGTTCTTGAAAAGATCAATTTCTCAATGTCTACTCAGACAATAACTAAAGGTAATAAAGTAACATAATGGTAAAAATATGAAAGCAATATTTACCTGTAGTACTACACTATTAATGCTTAAAATAACTTGTATTAATTGTTACAATTTGCTACAATGAATTGCATTTTAAATGAGCGCATTTCAAGACTCACTGAAATTTGAGAAACACAGAGTTGTTTGCTATGATTAGTTTGATCTTGAAATGTATGTAGATGTTTTTTTTATGTATGTGTATTCTCAGATATTCTACCAACTGCCTTTGTTTTCAGTCATGGATATAATTGTCTGCTTTATAATATTTCTGCACACTAACTGAGTTTTTAATCTTTATTAACTTTTTCATACTTCACTGTGTTTGAAATAATTTGCTTGGATGCCCTTCATTAAATAGTGTGCTATCTCTTGGAAATGTGCACCACTGTCTGTTATTTTAACTTAAAGCCAAAGACATACCAAACCGATATCAGAGAACTTTTATGATGAATGTCAACTATTGCCTCGCCTCATGACGCCATTGTCTGGACCAAAACATTTGAGTTGTACACACCGCAAAGACTACAGCCAATGGCCAACTAGCATGTATGTTCTGTGCCTGAGTGAGAGGAATTAACTCGCCATACCAAACCATAAACAAAGCAGCTTGTCCTTACTAACTTCACACCACTTTCATTCACCACAGACGGTTCCGTAATATAGCTATTCCTATTCAACAATATGTCTGATGAGAAGTTTGCAAATGGCACTGGCGTTGTCATCCTTTAGTCTTTTGGTTGTGTAAAAAGAAAGGAAGAGTAAAAATAAGGAGAAACCACACTGATTGGGTGCAATCATGGATAGGTCTACTGCAGTGACAGGCGCAAGGGGCTTTCCCGAACTTTTGTCAGCAATGATAAATTGTCTGAAAAGGCCGCAAAAACTATGGCCACAGACGCTCACTGATGGCCCAACCTTGGCCAACGGCTGACCTTCAGTGTGTGTCATGGGATTTAAACAGTCTTCACATATGTCTTCATGGACAGAAATATATTGTTATAGTAAAAGGAATAGAAGGCAGCCAAAATAGTGGTATTACCTGTGAAAGCTCACTTTCACTGTTGGTGGTTATTGTGACTTCATTGTTTGCTAGGTGCCACTCTAACAATTGCCATCTAATCTTCCTCTATGAAATGTCCCGCCTCCATTCAGTAGCAATGTGCTGGACTGCTTCAAAGATATTGCTGAAAATATAAATATCAGCTTGGTTGAAATGACTGAAAGCAGCTCTTAGATTTAAGTGTAAAATCATCACATAATTTGTAGATTCAAGTGTAAAATCATCACTATGCATGTTTAATTCCAGCCATTGTGCGGTGTGAGGACATGGGAAAGTGGTCAAATGAGCAGTAAAGGAATGGAATGGAGCCCTGCAGCACACCACAAGCCAATGGGATATTTGACCCACAGGAACACACACTTTTGTAAGCTGTTTCTGTTGATAGTAAAATATACTGGACCACTGATTTAAAACAAGGCTGATAAGGCTTTACTGGCACAAGCACACAAGCTGTGCGGGTGTGCGGGTGTGCGCGTGCGCGTGTGCGTGCGCGTGTGCGTGTGCGTGTGCGTGTGCGTGTGTGTGTGTCCATGACAGTGCAGACCTGGGTACAGAGGGAGATGGCAGGTTGATTGGATGGATTAAACTGACTCTGTGTCGGCCCTTTGTGTGAAACACTACACTGTTGATTCCACACAGTACCTCTCCAGATACATTTAATTTTATTTACTGTTGCCTAATCCATGTGAATGATGTGTAAATATAGCCTGGATACCAGCCTGAACACCAGCCTGAACTCCGCCCACAAAATGTTTGGTCTGGGAGATTCAGTCTGGAGTCAAGCTAGTTGGGAGGGATTAAACGTTTCGAAAAAGTTGAGAAAGCAATCTAAACCAATCAAATTGTAAGGGCGGGCTTTATACGTTGATGGACAGATGACCTGATGATAGAATAATACATCGAACAAAGATGGCGCCGTCTCGGGAGCTTAGTGGGACATATTTGATATGATTTAAGTTATCTACACGACTTTTTTTATGTCTACATTGACTCGGTTAGTTGTGTATGTGCAACACGAATGTTGCCGAGGATAGTAGCTCTTAACTGAAGCACTCTAGACCATTATTGATAGGTTATGCTAACGCGTAGACAAAAAAAACATTGAAACAAATGGTAGCTTCTAGCCTTGAGTGCTAATTAAGTAACGTGAGCAGGCATATCTCAACAGATATTGACAGCGCATTCATTTTGAAAGAGGAACAGAGAAACGCGATCAAGGCATTTGTCGATTGAAAAGATGTTTTTGCCGTCCTTCCTACGGAATCAGGTACAAGTTTAATCTATCAGATGGTAATACTACATTGCTCTGATTGGTTCTAGGTATCCAATTCAGCGAATAGGCATTTTCTTTCCTGGTTCGTGTAAACACGCCCCATAATCACAGCCCAATGGTTCAGTCTCAGACTCATAGCCTGACTAGAATTATGAGTATGACATCGTCAGGCTAGTGTAAATATGCAACCATGCAACCATCAAGAAGTGTAAGCCTTGGCTATTTATTTCAAACAATGTTTCTAGTAATAGTAATATCATTAATAGCTGAAAAAAATTAAAGATCTTCAAGATTCACACAACATCAAGTGCACTTTGTCAGTCAGTTGGGCAGCCTGCCAACTGACATGTTTATTTGCACAGTAATTTAGTTTAATAGGCATCATTTAAGTCTACTGTAGCATGATGTCAATTAGTTTAATAGGCATCATTTACATCTACTGTAGTATGATGTAATTTAGTTTAATAGGCATCATTTAAGTCTACTGTAGTATGATGTAATTTAGTTTAATAGGCATCATTTAAGTCTACTGTAGTATGACGGCCCCTCTGGCCCTTTTACACTGAAGGTTATTAGGTCTCTTGAGAATCTCCCATTATTTAGATAACTTTCTCCTGGTTGGTTGAATTGAAAGGGTAAATAAGCAGCCCCCTGTCACAGTGTGAAACATCCACATAGGTTAGTGTGATGGTTACAGTGAACACACATTGTACATGCGCCATTTGTATTTGTACTAAAAAATGTGTCTCAGGTCTGTGATTTGCACTACATGGGATTTGTTACAAAAAGGCATATATGAAACGCACATACAGTGGGGAAAATAAGTATTTGAACCCCTGCCGATTTCACAAGTTTGGCCACTTGCAAAGAAATGTGTGATCTATAATTGTAATGGTAGGTATATATTACAGTTTTTCTCCATCGCTTTGGCGAATTTTACCATTCACTGTTTACTTTTTCAAAACAGCTCACACACAGCCCTTAACTGAAGCTGAAATGACCAAAACACTATATGATGTTTGCAGAATGACACTACCTTCTCAAAAACGTATCACACACCCATCAAAACCAAACATTTCCTTCAAAACCTACAATTTGTGCTCAATTAAAAATGTATGTTTTCTTATTTATTTAACAATAGATAGCAAAACTCAAAATACAGCTTTCAATATCAACCTATGAAAGCATCACTTCAACTTTTGTGCAACACCCTCCCAGAATTGACTATTTTACCACTGACAATGTACTACAATTCGGGTTTTGTACTGAGAACTCTTACTTAAGGAATATACTGTCAGAAAGTATTCGACACCTGAAAATTTGTATACAGTAAAATGTTGTAGTTCTGTTTTTGTATTGCTAAACACTAAATCATATATTCTAAACAAGGACCTGTCAACACCATTGATTACGTAACATTTGTTCTACTGTGCACAAAATGGCAAAGATTCTGACACAAAAATATTTACAGTATTGCAGTCCTTTTTCCACATTACATGTATATTCTGTATGTCAAAATGACAGGTTTCAATATACAGTGAAAAGGTCAGCTCTGTTCTGCAGTGAACAATCTCCCCCTGACGCCAGTTTGGGCCAGTGTGTTGATTTTCTAAAAATAGTGCAATAGGCTGTAAATACTGTAAATTTACGTAAAGTAATCAGAATTCGACCGTATATGTTGTAAATAAATTTAGTGAAACTACAGTATACATTGTATTGTGACAACATACTTTACAAAAGTATAGAAATTGTTGTTGCCAAGAGTGCAAATACAGTGAAACACAATACATTATATTGACTGTGAAGGCCAGCAAAGTGTCATAGTCATTGCTGAAAGTACAAACAATTGATGCCACAGTATGACAGCTCAGGTTTGAAAGAACCCTTTGGCCAGCCTCTCTCATGGTGGTCATGATTCACTATAGATCAATGACTCTTGCCCTAATTTCATTTGAGCATCTTACACGAATGCCACATCCCCTGACAGAGGCCCCTCTCTACCACAACCTCTTCCTTGTCCTCATCCTGGTGGCCTATTCGATACATGCTTACTGTAGTATCAACTTCAATCTATTGACCCTTTTTTAGAGGTTGAGAACTGCTTGATTAGTTTTGCACAGAGAGTTCACACAGGTGCTGACGATATTTAGAGTATAGAGAGCAGTGCCAGTAGGCTGCTACTTAGTGTCTGCAATGTGTTGACATGGTTATTCAATTAGGTTTTGTGTCTTTCTCTGAGAAGTGTGTAAACTGTTTTGAAAAGTGTGTTAAAACTCAAAGAAATTTGTTTGAAAGCAATGACAAATGGTTCACCCATTCGCCAGAGAAGACTCTTGCTGTGCAAAGAAGATGTGAGCATTAGATGAAGTTGACCCATGATTCGCTAAATGCCTGAAAACGATTGGGAAAAACTGTAACAGTGAGAAGCAGAATATCAACAAAAATATCCAGAAAACTGCATATTATAACATTTATGACTTTATTTGCATTTGATGCAGAAAATAAGTATTTGAACCCCTAGCAAAACATGACTAAGTACTTGGTGGAATAACCCTTGTTGGCAAGCACAGACGTCAGACGTTTCTTCTAGTTGGTCATCAGGTTTACACACATCTCAGGAGGGATTTTGGTCCTCTCCTCTTTGCAGATCCTCTGAAAATCCTTAAGGTTGTATTACAATGGGAGGGATAGTCCCCTTGATGCGGTGGAGTCGTCGTGTACCTTTGGCAGAGAAACAGCCCCAAAGCATAATGTTTCCACCGCCATGCTTGATGTGGATATGTGGATATTATATTTCTCACTGTTAAAATACACCTACCATTACAATTATAGATCACACATTTCTTTGCAAGTGGACAAACCTGCGAAATTGGTAGGGGTTCAAATACGTATTTTCCCCACTGTATTGTAAGTATAGTTTTTGAGATTGAGGATGAGATTGTACATGTGACCGGATGAGAATTTAACTTTTATTATTACTATAGATACCATTGTTTAGCTATAAGTGAATCTTTCGGAAAACATCAAAGCTGAGTTAGGGCATTAAACTGTTCAAACTGTTCAAAAGTATTCTGTTATCCAACCATAACAGATAAGGAAACACAGGGACTTGTTGCAGGGCAACAGATCAGGCACATACTAGACATTTGGAGAGCGCAGACCTCCACCACGGCCAAATGCAATGTTTCTCCAAAATGTAATGGGTTCTTCCTTGGCCCATGCTCCACCAAGTTTCATGAACTGGTAGTTATTGTGTAATCCTGCTGACAGGCTGCAAACATGACCTCCTTGGCAGAGGTTAATGCATTATGAAAAATGATACCAAAGAGAAAAATAAGAGAAAATCTAATTTGGAAAGATCATTAGGGTATAGATTTCCTCAGCTCATTTCCTGAATTTTTCAAAACGATATGTGCATTTCTCAAAACAATTACAAGACACTATGGATTGCCTGAAAAAGCCCATAACTCACTCAATGTTCTTCATTTATGTCTCAAAGTCAATCATTCTGCTACCTGACCGTCAGCGTCAATGAGCTCACACAGCTGGACATCTCACACCTGGTGAGGAGGAGGAGGAGGAGGGCTGGACACTGGAATGCTTTGTCTATGCGTGTGGATTTTGTACATTCAGAATTTCAAAAATGAACAAAAACACCGTTTGAACAAATAATTAATAAATAAAACTGTGATGAAACTGAGTCTGAATGTTATCTCAAAATGTTACGAGGACTGGTATTAAGGATGTGAGTATGTGTCCAGGAGAGAGAAGAATGTGAAAGAGAGATGCAGGAAAGAGAGGAGGCTCTGGAGAGGGTGCAGGAAAGAGTAGAGTGGGAGAGAAAAACTAGGGAAAGAGGCCCTGCTGTGCACCTATATTTCGGTTGTTGTCTGCAAGGACAGGGTCATGAAAGACCTTAGGATCCATATAGACAGACCGGTAAGACAGTTATTTTGTGTTTGATTGCCTGTTGCCTTGAGGAGGCATTTTTGCATGTATAACAAATACAAATAACTTGATATGTGGACATGACAAATTTAGGTGATCTCCAGGCATCTCCAGGTACTTTTCTGTTTCCCAGGGCTGCACTCTTTTCTGTGGCCTTCCTTGAATGACGTTGTAACTTTGTGACATTGAAGATTTACCTGAATCATTTCTTGTGACACTGTATGGCTTTTTAGGTTTTTGTACAAACTTATTTCATACATTCAAAGACTGGTTTCGTATATTTCCTCAGGATAATTATGAAAGCATACATCAACCCATTGCGGAGAGTGACCTGCAGGAGGGCCGGGTTAAAAACACGGAACACAACAAACAGGAGAAAGACCTTAAACAGGCTAAGAAGAAGGCACATAAGGCACAGAAGAAAATAACATTTGGGATTTTCAAAAGGATGAGACTATTCCTCCAAAAAAGGAGCAATTAAAATCTGGGGAAAAAGGACTTGGAAAAGTCAAATCAGAGAGGATGAAAATGATTGTAATCACGCGGTGAAGTGTTCAACTGTGTTTTAATACCATCAACAAAAATGTTGAATTGAGATTTTACATCCCTTGTGTTTACATGTTTTACATACAACTCTTCCTGACCTTTGAAGATGGTGATAAAGATCATTGCCTCTTCAAAGGAAGTACAGTACTAACATAGAGCTTCATTATTTGTCCACGTAAGAGACACATCACCATTTATTTATTTAAGCCCAACAGGGCTGACTGACGATGCATCCATTGTTCAAGCAGCTGCTTTAAACAATGTTCCCATATTTGCTCAGATCACTTCTCGCGGAATAATGTCTGCATGGCCCAATGTCCTGCAATAGGCATGGCTGGATGGCATTCTAATGTGCTTGTGGTTGATTCTTGGTGTTGTAACCTACTCACCTTTTTTAGATCAAAAACAAAAACAAACAAAACAAACCCCCATTCAAAATGCCACAGATTATCAAAACATTGTTTTCACTAGAAATGCTAATGCATATTCACACATACATCCTTTAGTCAAAGGTTGAACATGTATTGCAGTCATTTCAGGATGTCAAATAAACGGAACAGGTTGTGTAGAGGATGTTGGGCAGGAGACATGTTTTCTGAAAAGGCTATACACCACCTCCGAAGCATTACTGGCACTAAACAGATGATACCCACCCAGACCCAAGAGCATTCTGTTCACCCCATCACACATTAACGTGGGAGCCTTAAATAAGACACATTTCTTTCCTCCATGGACTGCATATTCACAAAATCATAAATACATTTTTTTTTGTAATGCAACAGAACACATTCACATGTTGTGAACGTCTCCATTGTACTGGAGGGGTGCAAAGCACTGACTGTGTTCAGTGCAAAGACAGTTAACAACCAGCAGATTGTCTGTCGCATCGCTGCTCCAGTTCTGTGATCATCACAGTGCAAATGTTCCTTCACCATCCTGGTCAGTCCCTTAAAGAGCGTCACAGCGCCCCCAAGTGGATCTTCCCAAACTCTGTGAGGAGGGCCACTAGGAGGAAGATGAAGTAGAAGACGATGAGGAAGATGCCGTAGGCGCGGGTGAGATGGAAGCACTGCAGTGGGATGAGCACGAATGACAGAACCAGACTGAGCCCCAGAGCTCCGGACAGAATCCAACACAGAAGCCCCTCTGGTTCCAGCTGGGGAAAAGAGAAAAGAAGAGAAGAGACGAGAAGAAAAATAGAAAGAGAGAAAGAGCGTGAGTGAGAGAGAGAGAGAGATTAGCCTCTGATCCTCATGCTATGTGATGTATTGAAAGAACGTGAATTTGAACAAAAACAAACATTTACAGCTTCTAAAGATAAACAACATGCTTGATTTTAAGATTGTTATAGATCCCTAAATTATACATGACGCGTTCAGTTCTATTTCAGAAAGTGTCTCTTTGAAGAAACACCAGAAAGAGAGCGATAACACTAAACACAGATCAGAACTGGGACATGAGCTCTGAAGATATTTAAAGACATCAGAGCTCCATCAAGGCTAAGGCCTCTGAACAGGGGAGACAGGGGACCTACCGTCACTATGTGATTACCACCGAACATCTGCAGCAAGCAGCCCAGACCTATACCAAACAACATGTCTGAAAGAGGCTGAGTTAATGGAAAATACACAAACAGTAATAGAAATTGAATAGCAATAGAAAAGCCTTTATTGTCATTGTATTCGCACACAACGCAATTTGGAGAAGAACCTCCAAAGAGGTAAAATGTCATGGTGAAGATCAATTCAAATCTTTAAACAAAATCTCAAGCATCATGAAGGTAACAGCGCCATCTAGGGGCCATCTGTCTTATCAGCTGCCTTATGCATTGTAACAATGGGCCACTCAGAGACAGCTGAACTGAAAGTGTCTGCGGTCGTTTCCTTCATGGGCCAAAAACATGCTGACTTATGGCAACCGATTGACTCGTGATCCAGGCCACTTCCCTGAGAGTGAAAGGATACTGAAGAGGATTCCTCCGAAACAGGCGGATATGGCCATGCGGGGGTAACCCTGACGGGCTATCGTAATGTCCGAGACGAGATCTGTGGAAGCACCCAAGAGTTGATTGACTTGAAATGCACAACATTCCTGTTTCATTGCAGTCAGGTTTATACTCTCAGTTATAATACTCAATACATTATCAGTCCATTTATATCAATATGTTGTGACAATCACTTAAATGTCCACTTATAAAGTAGTTTTGTACACTTCTATAAAAGGCAGTAGATAACCTGAACATCTCTGGCTCCAGAAAATCTACAGGGATAACTGTCATAATGTTAAGAAAATGTCTAGTGACTCCAGGGAACTGATACCATGGCTTACAGTGATACACATGACCCAAACGAAAGCTTGTCAGCCATAAAGGCTTCTGTCATTGGGAAACCTGCTAAGGTTGCCATCTCCCCCTTTCAAAACATCCATGTTCCTACTACCATGTAAATCTCATCCATTGCATCATTGTATCCTTATGTTAAGCTTGCCTGGTTTCCTCTCCCTGTGCTGGGTGCATTTCTTGAACAGTCAAGCTTGGCTTCAAGCCCTTTCGTCCTTATCTCCTTTGCGGCCCAAGGACTTCTGTGGCTGAGTGGACGATCGACTGCCAGACCGAGAAGGGGAGGCACGTTGGGTGGCTGTGCCTGCACAACTCCCTTAACCCACGTATCGGACTGTGCTTCTAAGTTTGTGTCACAGAGTATGTGTTTGTTAAATATGAATTATTTTTGGTGCATAGCCCTTGTACTTCTGTCTTTCATTCCTTGCTTAGTTTAGCAGTACAATATGTTGTCGGTATAGTTGAAATTAGACATTTTGGCAGCAGGTTCTCTACCATTGTGCAAGCTTTTATAGCAATATGTCGGGTGTCTTCCACAAGGCTAGGCAGTCACACACAATGAGAGCATGGGCAGACTGCAGGTAGGTAAGTATCGCTAATTTCAATAACAACAACCCCACACTGATTCTTCACTTGCAGAGGAGCTAAACCATTTCTTTGCCCAACAAAAACACACTGTCTTCACCAACCCCCAGCATATGCCCTCTCACCCTACAAGAACACTAGGTGAGATCTGTACTCATATCAGTAAACACAAGGAAGGTCGCTGGCCCTGACGGAGTATCTGGCAAGGTACTCAAAGCCTGTGCCAACTATCTCGCTGGGGTCTTCACAAAGATCTTCAACCTCTTTCTTACACTAGCCACTATCCCACCCTACCTTAAATCAGCTACCATCACCCCTGTTCCTAAAAAGCAAGTCACCGACATCCTGAACAACTACAGACCAGTTTCACTTACACCAGAAATCATTAAGTGCTTGCTATCGGGATGTAAAGATGATTTCAAGAAACAATTACAACTGTTGCAATCTATTGCGTTCATACTTTTCACATTGCACTTCTTCTTGTGTGTGTGTGTGTATATATGTATGTATGTATGTGTGTTTATGTATATGTGTGCCTGTGTGTGTGTGTGTAGATGTGTGTGTGTATGTGTGTGTGTGTGTGTGTGTGTGTGTGTATGTATGTATGTATATGTATGTATATGTGTGTGTGTGTCTGTGTGTGTGTGTAGATGTGTGAGTGTGTGTATGTATATGTATGTATATGTGTGTGTGTGTGTGTGTGTGTCTTTATGTATATATGTGTGTGTGTGTGTGTGTGTGTGTGTGTAGATGTGTGAGTGTGTGTATGTATATGTGTGTGTGTGTGTGTCTTTATGTATATATGTATATATGTGTGTGTGTACGGGTGTGTGTGTATGTATATGTGTGAGTGTGTGTATGTTTATGTATGTATATGTGTGTGTGTGTGTGTCTTTATGTATATATGTGTGTGTGTGTGTGTGTGTGTGTGTGTGTGTGTGTGTGTGTGTGTGTATTCTCACCTCCGATGCTGTTGCCCCAGGCCAGCAGTGTGAGGCCCAGCACTGTGTTACTGAGGCTGAAGACGATCCCCAGCATGTGCAGCACACTCACCACCTCAGAGGCTGCTGTGTTGATCCACAGAGCACTCACCACAAACCCCAGCAGGGAAAACAGCTGACGACAGACATTAGAGTCCATTAACAGGAAAACAGCTAATGGCAGACACATTTTAGGGTCCATAAACAGGTAAAGAGATACACTGACTAAGATATTTAAGAATCTAACCGTGTAAGTATGAAGTGCTTTCTTGGTTTGTTTTTATTGTCTAGTTGCTACATAAAAAACCGTCAACAATATACTAGTGAGTCGCCTACATGTCCACAGATTTGAAACAAAAGTCAAATACAACTGAGACTCAGTTTGTTTAGGGAGATTAATAGATTATTGGGTGAACTGCTGATCCAGCTTCATCAAGTATCCCACAAAGTCATATTTCTCTGCTAGCCAAATAATTGTGCTGAGCAACCCGGCCAAATCTGGACCACACACATTGGTACCAAGAGCCGGTTTTGGTCTTGCTCCGTATTCTTGATTTGTTGAATACCCCTCTAAGCCCAAACTAATTATTGACCTAATACAGAACGCTCAACACTCAAACAGTGAAGAAACAAACTACCAAATACTTACGAAGTGGTACTCGGGCGGATGCTCATTGGTGGTGCTGCAGAAGACGATAGCAGCCAAGAAAGCGCCAAAAAGCACCACCAATGCCCAGACAGGGAACTCTCCCTCGATTAGGTACAGGCCATCTGGAAACATTAAAATACTTTATGAAGAGCTTTCAAAAGTGTGAAATGTTAATGTAAATTGTTGGGTTTAAAGAAGGTAAGGTAAGAACCAAGAACTCGATACCCATGACACCTCTATGAAGACATGATATCATTTTGCATTAGAGTTTTGGGATCAGTAAAATCTAGAATCAACATAAAACAGATTTATTGAGAAAATGTATAACTTTACTTTGCATATCAAATATTTGGTGGCTCTAATAACTTTCAGAAATACTGTTGGCACAAGGTAAGGCCATCAGTCTCTTGGACAGAAATGAGGTCAGCTTAAAATGGAGTACAGTAACACCACCCAAGAGGGCACATTCTTTAAGTGATAAGTAGTCATAATCTACTTGGGCATGTCTGGGGTATTTGAAATTAGAAAGCAAAAACAGTCGTGTTTCTAGATCATGTGTGAGATTAGTCTTTGACTAGGCTAGTACACTTCTCCCTATTTTCCTTAATACACCCAGAATGTCTTAAAGTTTTATCGTTAGTTAAAATGGTGACTCTCCATTGAAAACTTGTCATAAGCAAATCATTGAAACAGTTATGGTAGTTAGATTAAGCCACTAGCAAGACCTTTACAGGAAGCCACCAGACCCCAGCCGCATTCCACCTGAAACAAGGCTACTGTGACAACAATGCTGTCTAAAAGCTCTTAGAGCAGCAAAAGAGCAGCTATTTGGAATGAAATTCATTTTTATCAGAGCAACGGCACAAAAAAGGCAACAAAACCTCAAACACCTGCCAGTCTGCCAAGAATGTACCCAGAAGGATGGCCACAATGAAACATGGATCCACACACACACGTGGTCAAACTCACATTGTCCTGAATTAAAGGTAAGAACACACACGAGAGGGCCAGTGATGAGGTGGAGGCAGTTGAGGGGTCTGTTCCAGTTGTGGTCCTCCTTGTCTGGGTCCACTACAGGCACAGTGAGGAGCAGCAGCACCTCCAGAGGCATCTATTTGAACAGATACAAGTCAGATTTAAAAAATCAATTCAGTGTAGTATCAAGATATATACTGTAAGTGTTTATATGTAAATAAGAAAGAGATAGAGTTTTGGTTAAGGTACATATGCCTACCATGATAAACATGGTTCAAGTCTACAAAACAGATCTAAGATCAAATTTGTCTTGTGTCACAGCGGGAATTGGAAAGTTAGTCAGAGTCGAGATCTGGTCCGTCTACTCTGGTCCGTCTACTCTACGTACATGTACAAAATGCAGAGACACTGGAAAGAAACTGTGAGCACTGCTAAAGAAAAGGCTAAAGGCTTGTTTACCAAAAATCTTTTTATTTGAAGCAAACATGGGCTTTGTAAAAAATTGATTTTACTAACAGGTTTTCCAATAAGCGTTTGCAGTCCACAGTTGAGGTTGAAGGAGAGAGGGACATCTAATGGGAATGACTGGTAATGATGGCATTTTCTTTAATGTGACAGTTAGGCTATGCTTAACCATTGTGAAACATACCTAGAAAACCCCAGACAATTCATGGCAGACTATAGGAGTTTGATTCAAAAACTTTACAGATCGATATCAGATCAGACGAAAAAGCAATTCTTAAAAAAAAAAGATCCTTTGCAGACCCGTAGTCAATATTTAATGATTAATTCTATCAAGCCATTGTCCAAACAAGATTGCATTATCTCATGACCTACCTGTATCACATGCTCAGTTCAGGTATGTCTTGCAAATTTCAGCTATTCACTAAAGCAACAACTTACAAAGAATCCATTCATTTGAGCACACAGCCACATATACATTAATCACAAATAGGAATGCAACTCTACTTGTAATCAGTATTGTTAAGAAGCCTGACATGAGGTCAACTCTTCTACCGGAATGGAAGACAGGCTCCCTGACAAGGAAGTTGAATGCCCTATCTGTTAGCATTCGGAAATAAAGCCAACTAGTAGCAATGGGAAAAAAAAACAACTGTTAGCATTGGGGGAAAAAGCCAACACAAATAGCCCAGCACATTGCCAGCGGACGCCTAGCTTCACTAGCTTTAAGACCCTAGAGGGGCACACAGCCAGCGGACGCTTACCTTCACCAACTTCAAGACCCTCCAGGTCCAGGGTTTCCTCCTCCACTTCCTGCTGTCAACGGGCTTTAGGGAGCCCAGGAAGATCTGGTTGGTGGATAGTGTGTGGGGGAGCAGAGGCTGGTACTCCTCATCTGTTATACCAGAGCAAAGAGAAAAACAGAAAATTAGCAGAAGGGATTAGGACAACATGGAAAAAGCCAATACCTTAATCAAACAAATAATGCAATGCTTTGTGGATCAAAATTCTGGCTATTCATCTGGCAGATTTAGGTATTTTGAGTTGCCAGGGGTAAGATTGAGATGCTCTCAGTTAAAATGTTAAAAGTCCCAACTTTGCATCATTTCAAAAAAGTAGCTGGTTCCTTTGAAAAAAAATGTAAAACTGTTTCCTCATTTTAGGGCTGACACTGAACTGAAAGTTAATTTTATTGTTAAAAGTATGAGGTACATAAGCTCTAGCTGTGTCTCCAAGTTCCTCCTTGGAACTCCCATAATGGCGTTAAGTTCTTAAATTCTTTTACTTTGGCCCTTGATTGACCCAAATCCTTTCCACTTCGCATACAAACAAAATACAATGAAGTCCTACATGTGGAAAACGCTGCATTCACCATTTTCCAGATTAATGCCCACTCAAAAAAAAAAAAAAAGTACAAAAGTACAACTTATTTGTTCGTTTCCTTTCCTTCCCTTCCCTTGACTGTAATGCTAGTTTGAAATGCAGCCAGCCACAATATGACGGCATCTATGGTGATTCAAGAGTACACACACATACACTTACTGTACACACACGTCCTGCTTACCATATGTTTGGATGCTCTTGTTGAGACTCTCACTGTATTCGTCGCTAGTCAGCAAATCTGCCAGGTAAAGAGAAATAAGCGGATTATGTTTTTAATCTACAAGCAGTGGGATAATCATGTGCAGCAGATAACCTCACCATTAGATATAATTTGGAAACTTTGAAAATCAATCTGCTAAAACAATGCCAATAGCAACATTTGTCTTTAGTAGCTAAATTCTATCTCATTTTTTACTATGAAATTAACATGATCTTATCAAGGCTTGGCAGCAATTTGTTTATTGTGGCACAAAAAATTGATTCGTTTTACCTGGTGTTTGTACTGGGGCAGGCCCATTGATGGAGCGCTTTCGGTAGTTATAGATATAGGCGCTCACCAGGACAGTGGCAACATACACCATGTACAGGCCTATGTACCCTATATCACAAAAGAACAGTCATTATATAAAGGTCTATGTTCCCCATCACACATCAGAACAGTCACTCAGTGAATATCATTGTGTCTTTATGGCTTTTAATATCTCAGTTGCTGTCACTAACAGTCATGGTTATGAATGTCACTAACGGCCATGGGTCACATTATTACTAACCATTCCAACAATGACAGTCAATGAATAAAGCAAAAATGTATTATTTTCAGTCATTTTGGATCTGAAATGGGACAACAAATACAAGCGTTGCTGATCGCATCTACACATTGGTACCATGAGGTGCTATGGTAACCATATTGCCTTATAACGCTACCAAGCACTGTGACGAACCATGACTTAAATGGAACCAATGACTTCCAATAAAAAATTGGAAGAGCTTTTGAAGGTTCATAGAGTGCATGCATGGCTGTTTCATTCAGCCGTGTCATGTGAAGCTCAGCAATGTGTACTGTGATCTACAGACTTTATAAAACCCACTGTGAGGGGTGTATTGTGTATTTCTTCCCATTTGAGACCATTTTATATATACCATTGAATCCAGCTTACAGATCTCACACACACACACACACACACACACACACAAGTTAATGCACCGTGTCACACACCTAGTGCCTCTGCCAAGGCTATATGCCCTTTGAAGAGAATGGTGAAAGTCCAGAACACAGCTGCCATGTAGAAAATCATGTCCCTCAGAAAGGGTCGGGAGGCCAGGGTGAAGGGCTTGACCAAAGCCACGCTGCCAGCCACAACCGTGGTCACAAAGATCCCAGCACCTAAAAAACAAGAGTTACTATGCAGGTGGGGTGTGTGTGTGTGTGTGTGTGTACAGTGGTCACAGAGATCCCAGCCTCACAAGACAAGAGTAACTATGCATGTGGGGAGTCGTTACTGCGTATAATAAAATGATTAGTGGTAGCACATTAATCCCATACAAATCAATTAAATCCCATACAAATCAATCAAGTGCATGGAATTAGGTGTCTTACTGTACACTACACTAGATTCTGTTTATTTCCACTGTATAGCATTAGAGAAAATCTGAATAAGACTACAAAGAGTGACGTCAACCGTGAAACCCACCAAAAAGAGCCCCGATGGCCAGTCCAGCGGTGTGGGGCCTCGAGAAGGCAGCCATAGCGCTGAACACATCAGGGGCTCCGTTCCCAAGAGCCAAAAAGGTCACTCCCTGATCACGAGGTCAAGGAGCACAACTGTATGAGGACGTTTAAACCACTGCATTGCAACATTCTATTAGAAAGCGTGCACATTTTACTGCAATATGCATGTTCATTTTGGGGTTTGGACAACTCCTGTGCTCTGAAGGATACAGCGACGTTGTGGGTCAGCCCCAGGGTGGAGGAAATGGCCGACAGATTTGGGCAGAAGCTGTGGAGAAAGAAAAGGAACATAAAAATCACAGAGTATATGGCTCCGTCTTTAAATCAATAATACAGAGCAGCTCAGGTCCAACAACTTGGAGTAGATCATAATATAAAGCCACTGTTAGCTAAACAAGTTTGACAAATCTGATACATTTAGTATCACTCATATCAGTTCAGTCAACTTCCGCTGGCTCAACTTAATTTACAGAAAGCCGTTGCATAACTGTTGTTGCACAAATGTTTCACCCAGTATGCAGCACTCGCCTTGTGAGGGTCATTTGGTACTGTCTTCTGTGCAAGTACAGCAATCCAGACTATTCTCATTTGTAGTTCCACGTCGGTGGAACGAACTGCCTAGCACTATCAGAGCAGGGGTGTCCCTCTCTACCTTTAAGAAGCTTTTGGAGACCCAACTCTTCAGAGAGTAACTTGCAGTTCGACTAGTACTTAACTTGCACTTACAGCAAATACATTACTGCACTCCTTTTTTTCTATTTCTTATGTGAAGTAGTATTTATTATTAAATTAAGTCTCTATTGCTCGTAGCTTAATTTTTCTCTCCCTTGTACATCGTTTTGGACAAAATCGTCTGCTAAATAACTAAATGTAAATGTAAATTATGCGCTCTCTCTGGCAATAATGCGATGGTCATATAAACAGCATTTATTTCCTATACCATTGCTTACCAAGCCTAAGAGATAACTGCCTTCTTGTCAAGTTCAGTCCATATTTTTCAAACTGGAGTGCATAACACATTCACAAAAAACTAAAACCTGCAGCTCTGAAGTGCAAACTACAAGCACGCAAAAATAAAACAAACAAACCAGACCTGGGGGCCTGAGGCGCAGATGTAACAAACAAAAAACAAAACCTGCAGCGCTGAAGTGCAAAACAAAAAAACCCTGAACACTTCTGAGGTATGTAGCAAAGAAATGGAAATAAGTCCTCAGCTTTACTTCAGGCTTTTGTGTTCACGTTGGAACTGCTTTGACCAGAACATGAACTGAAGGCTTTTGTAACAGTACGCTCTGTCCCTTTATCTGTGTTTAAAAGAGGAAATGTCCAAGTGATCTTCCTGTTTGAAAATTGACATGCACAGCAATTTAATGCAAAACCACACAATGGCATCTGCTTTCACTTCATCAAAACATGACGTAGCAGTAGAAAGTGCTCCGTATGGGTTCTCACATCTACAATAAAATAAAGCGCAAATGCACAGTTCAGCATACTAGTTGGACAGTAAACTTTACAGCAGTAAGGTGACTGAAACCCTCATGTGACTGTGTACTATCAGTGAAGTCACATAAGCACGTGAGCTCAACTGAAAAGGTACACCCCAACCCCCCCGCCACCACCCCCGGCCCTCTCAAAAACAAATACTAAAGGTGCTCGGGGCAGGACTGGTAGAGGGAAGCAGTCACATGCTACGGCCTGTTCACCACAAGATGGTGTAACTAAACACTGAGAACACAGAGAAAGAACATGACAGTTTAAAAGAAACCACAAAACTAACAATTTGGAGGCAGCAAGTCCAAGTGCCAGGAACAAGAAGAGGAGCCATACAGCCTGTAGTGAGACAAGAGGAGAGAGACAGGTTTCAGTGTTAACCTTTGACCTCAATTTAACAGCAAGAACAAAAAAGCAGTGTTTGTCCAAAAGATTTGTTCTAAAGGCCAGACAGTATAAATAAGGCATGCACTTCCAGTCGCTCTTTAGAGTCTACATTTTCATATTAATAATAATAATATCACAGATCCAGCTCAACTAATAGTGAAGACAATATAATGAATCATAATCGTCTGATAAACGTGTTAGACATGAAATGGTTTACAAGATCATCATCAGACATCAAACCACAAATGCATAATACGATCCATATGTGATACATTTGGGGACACAGTGTGGCCATTTCCCTAAAACCTCTCCTGAGCAGATGCCCAACACAGTGACCACTGATGTGCAAGCTACTTGCTTTGCCATTTAACCAACAGACACAGAGAGTAATTATTAATGGAAACATTAATTATTAACCGGAGCATTATTAGCCTACTAATGGTTCTCGGCATGATTTATAGCACTGCAACATTTAACAAACTAGCATTCATATCAATTAATTGCATTCGTTGCATGCCTGATGGTTAAAATATATTTCAGGAAAAACTATTTCATAGACAAATACGCTCTGGTCTTTAATCCTCATTACAGATGCAACTATGAAAATTATTCCACTGCATGTGGTTATAGGTCTTACATAGAGAGTGATGGCCAGGGGCAGGAGTTGAGGAGAAAACCGGCAGAAAGCGAGGCGTGGGTAGTTGATGAAGCCGCTCTCTTGGTTACAGTCGGAGGTGTTCTTGACGAACTCACAGCGCTGGCTGACACTCAGGTTCATAACATCACTGCACTGTTAACACAGAAAGCCGAGGTTTTAAGAGACTCGAGAACTTAAGAAAAATACAAGGGGTCTAGGTCGACACATGGAGTTATATTGTAGAGCCCAACATACTTTTTTTTTTTACTATACCAACTTATTTCACCTGAACAGCAGTTGTTTTGTACCCGAATCGTTGCCAGACTAGAACATATTGTGCTATTAGGCGACCAACTTCAATACATTGCGCAATTGCACCCTTGGTGTGTAAACACAACCTTCTGATATTTCATAGGAGCGACACCAAAAATACACAAATCAGTGTGATGTTGTTAACATAAATAACCATTTTACTCACTTCGTCAGCGGCTCCCTTCATAATTCCTACGAACGGTTGCGTTCCCGTGAAGCTCACGTTGTTCCATACAAGCTGAGACGACGTTCTTCCCAGCTCACTCGACTCAAAACAGTCAACATGGTGTGAACCACTCAAGGCGACGACTAAAAACGAGGTTGAGATCAGATGTTTCATGATTTAACTCGTTTCCAGTGCTGTTGGTGCCCATAACACTCACTGTCTTCAGTAACCAGTTCATCCCACGAATACTACTACGGAACAGAGTGGACATGGAATTGAATGCATCTTGAAAGAGACAACGACATAAAATGAAAACCAACTGCAAGAAACGTAGCTCACAGTATTGTACCCAGCTCAATTCGCTGAAGACTGTTTACATGCCAAGTACTGCGCTTGTTAAGCATTCTCTCATAGGAAGTAGCGCCCTCTCCGCGTCACTTCAGCCACTTCCTAAATCGTCATGTTGACTGGCCATTTCTTAAAGCTAAATAAAGCCCTTTTCTATTCAGTGTTCAACGGTAAACCATCGTATTTGGAGCACGTATATTTAATACATAAAATAAAAGTACGCATATTTAATTATGTATTTAAATGAATGATCACATAGGTAACGAGTTTATTTGTTTACAGTTATTTTGTACACATATTTTCAAGGCATAGTCATTATGAAATGCTAGTTATTTACATTATATATTAAAAAAAAAAATTCAGACAACAACATTAAAATGATCCCTGACAAGCGACATTGATACATAATCAAATCAATTGACTGTTGTGTGATCAGAGTTATTGATTGCAAGTCAAAAGTTACCAACAAACAACATACCACCACTTCATCCAAGTTGTCTATGCAGAAAAAAATTATCTTTGCTTGTGGCTATACTTAACAAGCCTTCAGGGTATTTCAGTCACAAACAGCTATTGCCAGGGCAATGTCCACTAGAATACCCTAAGCACTTCTTGAAGCTTTCTAAAAGGCAAATTCCAAAGCTGCACTCTGAGAATTCCACCCAGATAAGAGCACTCCACATCTCCTCGCTCAGCAAGTCAGCAAGTCAACAAGTCCTCATGTTTCCAGGCTGCTGCCCTCATAGACCAAGGCTGAATCCATTGCTTTAGTCTTTGGGTCATAGTTGCCTCTGGCATCCTTTGTAACTACTGGACACAGATCCTGTTCACACCATCTGTAATTTAAACAGGCACCATTAGCTCAGGGTTGAAATGATGTTTGTAAATTAAGCAAGTTGTGCAGTTTGTATTTTAAAACAACAATTAAATATATGAGGGAAATTCTCAGTAAAATCACAAAAATAATGAAATAGTTATATCCAAATGACATCACGTATCAACAACAATATCTCTTGAATGCTTCTCACTGCATATATTATTATCTATCTATGTCAGTATTGATTGTAAGGGGGAAGCATTCAATCTGAGGAGGTGATGAAATACATTGCTCATTGCACTGTGACCTTACCTTAGGGCAGCATAGACATCAGCCTGAGATGCTCCATCCCAGCAGGCATGGTTAATAAGCAGCGCACCTGAGAGTGGCACAGAGGAGGCAATGATGGTTAGATCTTACCTCTGTGAGGAAGCAAATTTTTTCCTCCAGACTTTTCCATCATTTGAAATTGCACAAATTGCAATCTACAAAGACCAATTTTACAGCATTTACTGTGATATTCTGGAATGATGTGTGTTCAAGCAAAGAGTTTTAGTATCAGGGTACACACTCATTTATGGGATTTTATTCCATACGTAGTTTTGTCTCAACAAATTGACCTCCATACCCATATAGACGCGTGCCAGGGTGTATGCGAGATCTCGAGCTGCCATCTCCATGACGACGGGCGGTCTTTGGACAGCTGAGCGCATGAACTGCCCCAGGGTGGAGAGGGCGCTGTTCACTGCCCCCACAGCAGGCCGGAGAGCATGATCAGCTCCAACACCTAATGTCTTCATCTTCAAAGGAAGAAAAGGTTTGATTTTTCAACAAGGGCTACCACCAATCATCCTGTGATAAGTATCACTGACAAACTAGTCATTATGAGGCTAACAGTTAACATACTGAAGACAATTTCCATAAAGACATGATACTTATGATGCACATCATACACTTGTAATACGTCATGTAAAGGTGCAAGCCTGGAACAAGCAGAGAAACTGGAAAAATCAGTGAGATTGTAGGTTTCAAAATGGCCCAAAATCTGACAGCATGCCTTGCCTTGTGACCTTAAATTGCAACACAATGACCAAATGACCAAAGTGCTCAGGCTCATCCTGCATACCTTCACGTCAGCAAAAAATGAGTCCAAAACTTGCCCCGAGGTCTTTGAGATGCAGCGGAGCACATCCAGAGCCAAAATGTTAGTAGTTCCTTCCCAGATACTTAAGACCTGAAGGGTAAACGAGAAGTATGTTTCAGACCCTAATGGAGGGAGTGAATGCCAGTCCACGTGAAAGGCGTTTAATGAGCTGTGTGTTCCTCAGATCTACCTGTGCATCCCTTAGCATTCTGGGTAATCCTGTGTCTTCAATGTATCCTTGACCCCCAAAACACTCCAAACCTTCAGAGACCACAGCCACAGCCTGATTGCCAAGAAAAGCAGAATAGTTATGGGAAAGGGACCTTACAGAGGAGACAATGCTTTTTTCATATAGAGGAATGTTTTTTATTTGTTTTCAGACAGAGCCCACTCTTGTATGATATAAAAATACCTGAGTAGCAAAACATTTTGACAGCAAAACTGATAATCATTGTGATCTGAAATCATAACTCTGAGTTTTGCTGTCAAAATGTGATCTTCACACCACCTGTAGATATGCTTTTATTACATTACTGTCACTCAAACTGGTAAAGACTACAATAGTCTTAATGTACACACAGCAATGGGTGTGAAGAGATGTCTCCTCAAACTTGCCTGTTTTCCTGTGTAGAGTTTGGCCACGGTGGTGAGCAGACGGAGCAGATGGAGCTCCATGTCTGAGGCGACCCCACCCTCCTCCCTCCCCAGCAGCCGGCACACCTCCATCAGCAGCAGGAAGGCAGCGCGCGTCTCCACCTGCAGGACACACAGGAGAGAGTTTCTTTTCTACAGTAATTAAATGGTTGCATCAGGAGTACAATAACTAAGGATTCTTTTGAGGAAAAGAAATGTGGTGTGAAAGACACAGACCAGAAAGAACAGACAGCTTTCTATCAAGTTATCTATCAAAGAGCTATTTACTGGGCAAAATTCGTTCATCAAAATACCCATTTTAGCTATTCTGGAAGGCTTGCACAGTTAAACTCACCTCCATCCTAGCCATAGTTTGCACATGTAAAGGATGGTCCTTCAAGAACTTTCCGAAGACAAACCGCTTGGTTGCATACTCTCGGCTCAACTGAACCATCCTGCAGGCCATAAAATTGAGGGCACATACGACTCAGATTGATCTGAAGATTCCTAAAGGTCAGTCATAATGACACCAGAAATAAACTGAACGGCATCCATACCTTCTCATTGAGGCCACGGCAGATACTGTGTTGTGGATCCGTGTGAGGGTTAGCATGTTAGCGATGGAGGCCACCCCTCTGCCTTCCTCTGATATCTTGAGGGGAAAATGGCATTTAGCATTAAAGCATCATTATGTAACAACCTTTTGACGTACTTTTTATAGACAACTAGTTTTGACATCATCTTCAAATACATTTCAATCATATGTGGTCTTATAATACACACCTGTCGTTACCCTGAGACATCTGAGATATGCACTATGTAGGTCTGTGTTCTGGCACCAAACGAAAATGTAAGAAAAGCATGACATCGCCAACTATATTGCCAAAAAATGTTAGAAAGCTTTTAACGGTGCCCACCGGGTTGTTAATGGTGTCTGCAAGGTTTTTTTGAATGCCCTTTAGCTAGTTAGTTTAGCGATTTTTCTCTGTCTACAATTCTGCCTTATTGTTTTGGAATCATTAAATGTGTGTGACTGAGACTTGGGTTTAGGGTCAGGGTGAGTCATGTTCACTGCCTGAGCTTTGTCCATTAGATTTTCAGTTTTATAGCACAGCCCAACCATCTGGCTCTGGCGACGACCTTGCGACTGTCCTATTTTTGGTAGAATGAAAACCGCACTCTCAAGCTTTTCTCTTTTAACAATAAGACCAGTTTATTTTAGTACAGACGCTGTGTGTGACACACTGACGATGGCGTAAGGCCGAAACGCGTCTGTACTCAAATAAACTGGTCTTATTGTTAAAAGAGAAAAGCTTGAGAGTGCGGTTTTCATTCTACCAATAGTTCACATTCTTTTACTCGCACCCGAAAACGCATTTATATATTTGTTTTGAAGTAGAGCGCGCCTATCCCTACGACTGTCCTACTTTACCATCTGGCCTGATTGTCTCACAGGTCAATGGACAATTCTCTCATCCTGGTGGCTTGGTTTTCACTCTGACATACACCTGCAACTGTGAAACCTTATACTGACAGGTGTGTGCCTTTCCTTATTATGCCCAATTAATTCCATTAGGTAGAAGCGTCTCAAGGACCACTGATAGAAGTAGGATGCACCAGAGCTCAATAGCAAGTGTCATGGCTTAAGGTCTGAAAAGTTATGGAAATGGGATATTTCAATTTTAATTAACAAAGCACTCCAAAAACCTGTTTTTGCTTAGACATTGTGGAGCATTGCGGTAGATTGCTGAGAATAATGAAATTAATCCAGTTTAAGATAAGTGTGAAACAGAACATGTGGAAAAGTTGATAAACCTCTTGAATGCACCGTGACTGCAGTGTGCACTGACCCTGTGTGCTGGGAGGCCATGTAGCAGGACCTCAGCCGTGGGCATCTGGCGTGTGCCCAGCTTGTCCTTTAGCCGCTGGACCTCAATGCCATTGAGGTTCCCCTGCCCATCCCGCACCTCAGCGTAAAACAGAGACAGACCTCCACTGCCCTATGTATAGAGAGGCGTGGGGAAAGAAATGGCTTTTATGAGAGATGTGGAAAGTGGTAGTATAGCTGTACAACATGTTTCTTTTCCTCATTCCTTCCTTCCTTTCTTTCTTTATACCCCTATCTCCCTTTTCTATCTCTTTATCCAGCTGGCCCTGAGCACATGGGTCCCACCTCAACGTTTCTTCCTGGCAAAATAGAGTTTTTCTTTGCCCCTGGCTCCGTAAAGTGCCTTGAGACAATTTCAATGATTATTAGCTCTATAAAAATACATAATATTGAATTGGAAAGTTTTTCTGAAGGTTGAGGTGGTTATGCAGCTATGGTGTTTGATTCACTCATTTCTCAATTCATTAGTGATTAACTAATGTGTGCTGGTTCCACTGTTTTTTAACGTGTTAGTATAGTTTTCAACGTCAGAAAAGGAACTGACAGCTTGAAGATATTTCTATTTACATTGTCTCTTATGCAAAACATGCAAACACAGTTCATACTCATAGAGTTTAAGCATACCACATATATTTCTTTTCCAAATAAAAAGGACTAATAAACAAAGGCACTCAAACCTGTTTAGTTCGTCCAGCTTTGTCAGGTATCCGTGCCAGTGTAAGCGTCATATCGGCATCAGTTGCAGATGTGAACCACTTGAAGCCTTGGAGCTTGTAAGTGCCATCAGCTTGCGGCCAGGCCACTGTCTCAGTCCCACTAGCTGGTGATTAGGATATATTTTGAGTACTCACAAAAAACAGCAAACATTTTTGAGAACGGATTGCTCACATGGTCAACAGATTGAGTAAATTCATGGTGTAATAACGGCATTACAGAGTTTTTCAGGGAAAGTGATGCAATGTTTTCAGTGAGTTGTGTTGGCATTCAGCCTGTCCTGTAAGTTTCATTTTATTATTGACAAGACTAAAAATGTAACAGAGCAAGGCTTTAAAAAAAATTCACCAACCAACATCAGAACCCCCCTTGCGCTCCGTCATCCACTGACCCGAGGTCCAAAAACGCTTGGGGTCACGGGATGTCAGTCTCTGAAACGCCTCCTCCACTGATGAGGCCCCGCCTAACGACTAGGTGACATGCATGAATACAAATCATACGATGCAAAAATCAAACCAGTTGTACTATAAACTCAATGCAGAAATGGCAGCTAAAGAGCAAAGCACTTTTCTTCTTATCAGAATACAGAATAAGCTTTTCTTGGGATACACAACATCCAATGCATAGATTTACACCAGAAATTCACACCTCAATGACTTTGGCTGCTCCATCAGTCATAGCAAGAGGGCAGGAGTACAGACCAGCTGAAGGAGCGTAGAGGAAGAGCTTAGACATCTGGTACACGCGGCTGGAAGCAGTTTAAAGTATTGAAGAAAGATGAAGTTTATTCAGTTGTGTCTAGTTGATATAAAGTCATGCACTGCAATAAATAAGAGAGGAAGTTGGATGAGGCTGGTCGTGACCTGGACCAAAAACAAAAGCCATCAGATTTAGTAACTTACACTATACAAAACAGACTACACATTAAATCATGAAAATAGCATTAACGTGTTGATTTTACATAGCACATGTTGAATTCATAGAGAGAATTTTACCATATCCATCTGCCCAACAGAGAAAAATAAATAGGCATTTTTTTATGCCCTCACCTCCACTCTCCAAAGCGCTTCTCATAGCCGGCAGCCACCAGGCCCTCCTCGGCTGAGATCTCCTTCATGCGGGCCCAGGCGGGACAGGTGAGGATGTGGTCCACCCTGCGGCCCCACGCATCGAAGTGCCTCAGGCGAGGAGGGTTCTCCTCACACTCCAGACCCAGAGCATCGATCTCCTGCACAATGCGCTCCCCAAACTTAGTCAAGTCTTCCTCCACATCCTGAGAAATAAAGTCATTTTAGTGTCCTGACCAGACAATGGACAAATATTTACCCTATTGTCTTCATCACAGGTCTAAAACATGTCCATTAGATGTGTTAAAAGTTAATCGGTATAACTGCACCTTTGTTGATCAACAGTGCAGAACAGTAACAGTATCAACGAAATCAGTGTTGAAAACATTTAAACAGTCAAGTTAAACCTATAATTGTAAAAACTACTTAAATAACACACTGTCTGACCTACCCGTGAAGGTAAATGTCTCCGTAGGTAATTTCGCAATAAGGCATCTTCTAGAAAGGGGTTCTTTAGGAGAGGCTTGTCTTGAAAGAACTTTCCTATGGATGAGCGTGAGAACACTGGGCCTTCAGGCGACTCCACAGGCTGCTCACGTGAGTCCGTCCAGCTCTGCTGAACTCTACTGCTGCATGAGAGAGACCGACTCAATGGGAACCAGACCCGGTTACGGGTGCTCACGACTTGTTGGCCAAGCCAAAGGAGGGCCATGAGATATTTTGGAGAAAGTCTGTAAAACAATGCAAAAGGGATAACACACACACCCTGATATGTAGTGAAGTCTTTGTCTATTACCTATGAGAGGCTATAGATAGTCTTCAAATCACTTGGGACAGGCCTATTGTTCTACATGGCTGCAATGGATGAGTTAACTCAAGCATGTTCAAAAATTGCATATTTGCGGTGAGTACATTCTTGATTATGTTGTTGCTTGATTATGAAGTGCCTCGATTAATAGCAACCCTGGCAGAACAAAAGGGGAAACAGGCCTTAATGTCCACCCATGGCGGAACTTAACAACCTTTATAATGGACAATGCTTGTCTGTACTTTGTTCATTATAAGCTGCCGGTATGGGGAAAACACCGTGAGCAGCATAGGTGTGGTGGTCTTCACAGGACACTAACCAGCACGGGCATGATCAAAATAGAACATGCGGATTTCTCCGAGCACAGAGCACGGCAGATGTGGTACCTTTAAAATCCGCAGGCCAGCAGCAAAATTACGTAGAAGACTTATCGCTGATGTTGACCACCAAGTGGATACAAGTGGCTAGTTGACACTGACAGCAATTTAACAGGCTATTGTAAGGTGTTCACACAGAGTGTGTATAATAACCACCTTGCACAGATAAATGTAGCGGCACATGTCCCTCGCTGTAAGGTTGCCTGAATTCACCCTGCATTCCGTACGAAGACATCTGACTGTTCGCGAGTTACAGGCGCAGGCGGGCTCAGTAGGTGAAAGTGTAAGCAAAGAATTGGTGGCAAGTCTATCCTGGTCGCAGGGAAGTGCGGTTTATACATTCATCAATTTCTAACTGACAGGCTATTTTCGTAGGCTGAAGCCTTCGAGCTGCTATCATATCTTCAAACCCTTATTGATATTAGCCTAAACAAACAATTTCCAAACTGCATAACTTACCTGCCTGGTCTGTATTTTGTTTACGGTCTAAACTCCTCATTCAGCGCACAGAAACTTCAGCGTGTAACACTGCCACCACATGGTTAGGAGTGTTGCTACCAAACAACTTGTGCAAATAAAGACTACGTAGATGTTTTAGTGATGGGTAAATAAGCGGAGAGCTATAGTGGGTACGGAAAGTATTCAGACCCCTTTATTTACAGCGTTAATGTACACTCATCAACCCATATTGACAGAAAAAACAGGAATGTAGACAGATCGCGAATTTATTAAAAAAGAAAAACTGAATTATCACATGGTCATAAGTATTCAGACCCTTTGCTCAGTATTGAGTAGAAGCACCCTTTTGAGCTAGTACAGCTATGAGTCTTCTTTGGAATGATGCAACAAGTTTCTCACACCTGGATTTGGGGATCCTCTGCCATTCTTCCTTACAGATCCTCTCCAGTTCTGTCAGGTTGCATTGTGAACGTTGGTGGACAGCCATTTTCAGGTCTCTCCAGAGATGCTCAATTGGGTTTAGGTCAGGGCTCTTGCTGGGCCAGTCAAGAATGGTCACAGACTTGTTCCGAAGCCACTCCTTTGTTATTTTAGCTGTGTGCTTCGGTCATTGTCTTGTTGGAAGGTGAACCTTCGGCCCAGTCTGAGGTCCTGAGCACTCTGGTGGAGGTTTTCTTCCAGGATATCTATGTACTTGGCCGCATTCATCTTTCCTTCAATTGCAACCAGTCGTTCTGTCCCTGCAGCTGAAAGACACCCCCATAGCATGATGCTGCCACCATCATGTTTCACTGTTGGAATTGTATTAGGCAGGTGATGAGCAGTGCCACACACCGCTTAGAATTAACGGCAAAAAGTTCAATCTTGGTCTCATCAGACCAGAGAATCTTATTTCTCATAGTTTGGGAGTCCTCCATGTGTTTTTTGGCAAACTCTATGCAGGCTTTCATATGTCTTGCACTGAGGAGAGGCTTCCGTCGGGCCTCTCTGCCATAAAGCCCCGACTGGTGGAGGGCTGCAGTGATAGTTGACTTTGTGGAACTTTCTCCCATCTCCCTACTGCATCTCTGGAGCTCAGCCACAGTGATCTTTGGGTTCTTCTTTACCTCTCTCACCAAGGCTCTTCTCCCACGATTGCTCAGTTTGGCTGGACGGCCAGGTCTAGGAAGAGTTCTGGTCATCCCATACCTCTTCCATTTAAGGATTATGGAGGCCACTGTGCTATTAGGAACCTTGAGTGCTGCAGAGTGCAGACATTTTTTTGTTACCTTGGCCAGATCTGTGCCTTGCCACAATTCTGTCTCTGAGCTCCTTGGGCAGTTCCTTCGACCCTCATGATTCTCATTTGTTCTGACATGCACTGTGAGCTGTAAGGTCTTATATAGACAGGTGTGTGCCTTTCCTAATCAAGTCCAATCAGTTTAATTAAACACAGCTGGACTCCAATGAAGAAGTAGAACCATCTCAAGGAGGATCAGAAGAAATGGACAGCATGTGAGTTAAATATGATTACCGACATGTTGTGTGGTTCGTGTCCTTGTCTGGCTTGTCGGTTCGATGGTCAAAAAAGCGCCATAGGCAAAAGGGGGAACATATATTTGGTTTCCAGCTTAATTACAGTGGTGATTCCCAATGACTGTAGTAAGACTTTATTTATATAGCACATTTGTTACAAGAGTTGCAGTTCAAAGTGCTTTACATAAAATCAATAAAAGCAAGTAGCAAGAGCAATACATGGAGTGAAAAAAAATGATCAACATCGTATCAGAACCTGTTGTTCCGATAGGCTTCTTGGATTACTAAAATCATGATAAAAGGAATAAAAGTAATAAAACCCTTCTACCTGGTCTCTAGCTCAGTCGGAACCATAGTGCTGCTTCATAGATTGCGTATTACCCTGTTAAATATTTTTCCTAGCTATGTTTCTGCCCAGAGGCCACCCTTCCTTCTATACCAGGGGTACTCAAGTAGAAATGATGAGGGGCCACAAAAAAAAAATTCAGTGACTCAAGGGGCCATTTATTGGGACCGTGTACGTCCGATAACGTATCATAACATAACGTATATAACATTTACAACATTTTATAACATAACATTTCCTTTTTATTAAAAACAAAAATAGTTCCTAAAATAAAAATATAATTTTAATTTGGGCATATATTAAAATAAATAACTAAATAAAACCATACATAACCCTGTTATTAACCATGTTATTAAACAAAACGCCTTCAGACAGCTCATTTTTGTGCTTTGTTTACCAAACTAATTCACATTTCTCACATGTCCCCTTTAATGGGAGAATTGGCCTCTGCTTTCTTTGGCCAATGCTTCAAACCTGGGCTGATATGGTGTGATTGCTATCTGTTTATCGTTGCAACCCCCAGCCTCGTATTGAGATCGCGGCGCGCGGTTTCAAAATAAGAGCACCCAGCGCGATTTTTTTTTTTGTTTGTTTTTTTTTTAATAATTAAAAAAACTTTTCAAAACAGCTCGAGGGCCATTAATAGACACCCCGCGGGCCTTTTGCCGCTACTTGAGTATGACTGTTCTATACCCTTCCTTCAGAGGCCTTCTCTTCCTCTTCCATAGGCTTGGGAATAGGATATATCAGATGGTTATTAAACAGTTATAAGTTTAGCACACCACAGAGAATACCGTATTTGTGTTTTTAGGGTTTGTCTTGTGATCTATGTACTAATTAATATTTGTGTATACCCTTTGTTTTTATAAACGGTGCTGGCCACCTCTCTATGTTGACTTGCCCTGTCTAGGGAGAGTCAGGCATGTGTGTGGACCTTGAGACTGCTGGTTGGTGTCCTCGGTTCTTTTAAGGACTTAACAGTTTTTTTCTAGGGACTTTGAATTTGAACTTTTCTCTGTTTTTGTTAATGCTGTGTTGTTTTGTATTTATGAAGTTGGGTTCCCTAATCTACCTTTTCTATGTTGGACTTTGTTTGTTGATCTTTTTTAAAAGTTAATTAACCAATTAGACTTTTGAACCCTCACTCTGACTCTAAGCTTTTTGCCATACCCACATATAGAGAGTAACCCGACGCTCAGTCCGTCACATTAATGTATCTGTGAGTTTGGCTGGTGTGCCTGGATCCTTGCCTGGAGTTTTTTTTTTTTTTAAACATGTTTTCCACAAGTATGCAATTCATGGCAGGCCCCCACTGGTAATATAATTGACCTTCACTATATTACTCCTTTGCAGTGGCTTCCCCCTTCTCTCTCATTTTATCAGTCCAGTTACCATCCAGCTAAGGGCTGACCACTGCTTGGATAATCCATCCAACCATTTATTTGAGGAAAAGAAAATGCTTTTCATGACCATTTCAAGGAGATTTTGTTTCATACGAATCTGAGTATCTTAATGGCCTGACTCCACCTTCCCAGTGCCTTGCAAGTGAGTTTGGCATGACATGGCATACACCGTTTACTGTAATAAAATATTCTTTATAAAAAAATGGATTATTAGGTAAACAAAAATAACAATAACAATACAAATAATAGAATATTCCATTCATGTTAAAGCAGTATTTGTATTTGTATAAATATACAAATAATAATAATAGTATATTCAATTCATGTTTAGGCAATATTTATTTTGTGTGTTTTGGAGTATTTTTAGAGTTTTTGTTGTTTTAGTTAATTCTAGATAGCTCCGTCTCCCGCCATTCTGTTTCACTGGAGGGCGCCCAACAACTCAATGCCTTCCTCATTCTCTGCAGAAAGCCTTTAAATCCCTTTTTCTTGGTGGGCTTGACTTGCTCTGAAAAGAGGTAGTTGCAGAGTTTTAATCACTGATAATGTATGTACAAGACAAGCAGTAAAATGATGCGATATGGACGCCTGCAACTCACCAGATGAGAGATGTGCTTCATTCTGGTCACCCTTTGAGCCGCTAGATGTTACTGTCAGTGCAATGTCTTGGACACACTGAAAACAAGAATGAAATCTAGGTATGTTTTTTTTCTTTAAAAAGGACTTTCATCTACAACAATTAAAACCATAGCATCATGTGTAGCTGCACTGCACTGCCACAGGGAAAAGCAATCACAACAATGCTGTATGATTTATCAATGCTTAACTTCCACAGAAGAGATAAGATATGAATACTACAAATGACATTGAAAGGAAACTAAACAACACATTGAGGTATATACAAAGACTTAGGTAGTGCAAAAGCTTGGTATTTACCATATGATCGATTTGGTGAATGTCTTGTCAATGTCTTGGCTAACAGGTCTCGCCTGACCTCTTGCTCAATATCCTGCACCTGAGATGAGTATGTACCTCCCAAGTCTAAAATGACACAATTCATTGAAAATAATGAGCTGACATGGAAAACACAGTTTACTGTAATAAAATATTTTTTATTAAAACATGGATTATCAGGTAAACAAAAATAATACTAATAAAAATAATAGAATATTCCATTCTTGTTAAAGCAGTATTTGTATAAATATACAAATACTACTAATAATAGTATATTCAATTCATGTTAAGGCAATATTTATTTTGTGTGTTTTTTTATAGAGTATTTTTAGAGTTTTTGTTGTTTTAGTTATTTCTAGATAGCTCCGTCTCCCGTCATTCTGTGTCACTGGAGGGCGCCCAACAACTCAATGCCTTCCTCATTCTCTGCAGAAAGCCTTTCACTCCCTTTTTCTTGGTGGGCTGGACTCGCTCTGAAAAGAGTAGTAGTTGCAGAGTTTTAATCACTGATAATGTATGTACAAGACAAGCAGTAAAATGATGCGATATGGACGCCTGCAACTCACCAGATGATAGATGTGCTTCATTCTGGTCATCCTTTGAGCCGCTAGATGTTACTGTCAGTGCAATGTCTTGGACACACTGAAAACAAGAATGAAATCTAGATATGTTTTTTTTCTTTAAAGAGGACTTTCATCTTCAACAATTGCAACCATAGCATCATGTGTAGCTGTACTGCACTGCCACAGGGGAAAGCAATCACAACAATGCTGTATAATTTATCAATGCTAAACTTCCACAGAAGAGATAAGATTTAAATACTACAAATAACATTGAAAGGAAACTAAACAACACATTGAGGTATATACAAAGACTTAGGTAGTACAAAAGCTTGGTATTTACCACATGATCGATTTGGTGAATGTCTTGTCAATGTCTTGGCTAACAGGTCTCTCCTGACCTCTTGCTCAATATCCTGTACCTGAGATGAATATGTACCTCCCAAGTCTAAAATGACACAATTCATTGAAAATAATGAGCTGACATGGCAAACATAGTTTACTGTAATAAAATCATTTTTATTAAAACATGGATTATTAGGTAAACAAAAATAATACTAATAAAAATAATAGAATATTCCATTCATGTTAAAGCTGTATTTGTATAAATATACAAATAATAATAATAGTATATTCAATTCATGTTTAGGCAATATTTATTTTGTGTGTTTTTTTTATAGAGTATTTTTAGAGTTTTTGTTGTTTTAGTTATTTCTAGATAGCTCCGTCTCCCGTCATTCTGTGTCACTGGAGGGCGCCCAACAACTCAATGCCTTCCTCATTCTCTGCAGAAAGCCTTTCACTCCCTTTTCCTTGGTGGGCTTGCCTCGCTCTGAAAAGAGTAGTAGTTGCAGAGTTTTAATCACTCATAATGTATGTACAAGACAAGCAGTAAAATGATGAGATAAGGACGCCTGCAACTCACCAGATGAGAGATGTGCTTCATTCTGGTCACCCTTTGAGCCGCTAGATGTTATTGTCAGCGCAATGTCTTGGACACACTGAAAACACAAATGAAATTGAGGTATGTTTTTTCTTTCTTTAAAGAGGACTTTTATCTACAACAATTGCAACCATAGCATCATGTGTAGCTGCACTGCACTGCCACAGGGAAAAGCAATCACAACAATGCTGTATAATTTATCAATGCTAAACTGCCACAGAAGAGATAATATATGAATACTACAAATTACTTTAAAAGGAAACTAAACAACACATTTAAGTATTTAGAAAGACCTTGGGTAGTACAAAAGCTTGGTACTTACCATATGATCGATTTGGTGAATGTCTTGATTCTCCTCCTCCATCTCCCCACCTGGAGAGGACAATTCAGGTCTAGAGCACTCTTGAAGAGCAAATCCAGGAGGTGGCTTCACTGCAGGTGAGGCGTCACACAGAGCAAACCCAGGAGGTGGCTTCACAGCAGGTGAGACGTCAGGTAGAGCAAACCCAGGAGGTGGCTTCACTGCAGGTGAGACGTGAGGTAGAGCAAACCCAGGAGGTGGCTTCACTGCAGGTGAGACGTGAGGTAGAGCAAACCCAGGAGGTGGCTTCACTGCAGGTGAGACGTGAGGTAGAGCAAACCCAGGAGTATGAGGGGCAGGAGTCTCTGCATGCTGACCTGCTAAAGATGGGGGGGGGGGGGGGGGGCAATGAGCACTAACTTGGACAATACCAACAACAAAAACAATAATTATAATAATGATAATAATAATAAAACCTACTTAAGTCAGAAATGGCAATGGAGGGAGACACCTTCTTGCAGCCTGTTTTAAGCATCTGATAAATAAAATAAGAAACATCATTCAAAAGATGAAGTCTGTTACCAATATACTTTCATGTTTGAAAACAATATATTATGGTCATTGTCGTCAAAACAGGTCATTTGTGGGAAAAGTAAATAATACCAAATCCATATTCCACATGGTCAGTGTGTTTTTACTGTACCTTTATCTTGAGCCCCATATAAGGCACCTTCCTGTTTATCTGCCAATCTACTGCTCCAGGCCCAGGTTCACGGGAGGTAGAAGCACTAGAGGCTGATGGTGCAGCAGGCACTTCTGTATCACACTGCTGCAGCTGTTCCTTTCTCAACGCCATCAGCAAGATGTTCTCAAAGGAGAAGCCAGGAGGTGGCTTCACTGCAGGTGAGGCGTCAGATAGAGCAAACCCAGGAGGTGGCTTCACTGCAGGTGAGGCGCCACATAGAGCAAACCCAGGAGGTGGCTTCACTGCAGGTGAGGCGTCAAATAGAGCAAACCCAGGAGGTGACTTCACTGCAGGTGAGGCGTCAAATAGAGCAAACCCAGGAGGTGGCTTCACTGCAGGTGAGGCGTCACATAGAGCAAACCCAGGAGGTGGCTTCACTGCAGGTGAGGCGTTAGGAAGAGCAAACCCAGGAGGTGGCTTCACTGCAGGTGTGGAGTCACATAGAGCAAACCCAGGAGGTGGCTTGACAGCAGGTGAGGCGTCACACAGAGTAAACCCAGGAGGTGGCTTCACTGCAGGTGAGGCGTTAGGAAGAGCAAACCCAGGAGGTGGCTTGACAGCAGGTGAGGCGTCACACAGAGTAAACCCAGGAGGTGGCTTCACTGCAGGTGCGGCGTTAGGAAGAGCAAACCCAGGAGGTGGCTTCACTGCAGGTGAGGAGTCACACAGCGCAAACCCAGGAGATGGCTTCACTGCAGGTGCGGCGTCACACAGAGCAAACCCAGGAGGTGACTTCACTGCAGGTGAGACGTTAGGAAGAGCAAACCCAGGAGGTGGCTTTACAGCAGGTGAGGCGTCACACAGAGCAAACCCAGGAGGTGACTTCACTGCAGGTGCGGCGTCACACAGAGCAAACCCAGGAGGTGACTTCACTGCAGGTGAGACGTTAGGAAGAGCAAACCCAGGAGGTGGCTTTACAGCAGGTGAGGCGTCACACAGAGCAAACCCAGGAGGTGACTTCACTGCAGGTGCGGCGTCACACAGCGCAAACCCAGGAGGTGGCGTCACTGCAGGTGAGACGTTAGGAAGAGCAAACCCAGGAGGTGGCTTTACAGCAGGTGAGGCGTCACACAGAGCAAACCCAGGAGGTGGCGTCACTGCAGGTGAGACGTTAGGAAGAGCAAACCCAGGAGGTGGCTTTACAGCAGGTGAGGCGTCACACAGAGCAAACCCAGGAGGTAGCTTCACTGCAGGTGAGGTGTTAGGAAGAGCAAACCCAGGAGGTGGCTTCACTGCAGGTGCGGCGTCACACAGAGCGAACCCAGAAGGAGGCCGTAGTGCACCTGAGGTGAGCGACTCCTCGTGTTCCTCACGAGAGATATTCCAAAGTCGTTTGACATAATCCAGTAGTGTTGTTACGATCATGTTACTGATTACATAGCTCTGATTTTTATCCATCACTAATGAGTGTAACTGAGACTCGACATCATACAGAGGGAAGGACTCTATGTATTGATTGAAAACCATGTCACCTAGCTGATCGATCATATCTGAGGAAAGTTTACAAGAATAAGACTGTATTTCTTGGGATTGGAAAACAATCAATTCAGTGAAATAACTTATCTGGTCCACCAATAGAAGACACATGATCAGGTCTTCCTTCTCTGCCATTGTAACTGGGACAAGGATATGGACAAATCTTGCCACTAGACCACATAGGACAATTTCTACATCATGGCAAAGTGGCACTTCAACTGGTGGTGTAGCCACTTTCCTATTTCGGCATGCCATCTCAAGTTGGCCACATACCATACGGCTAATGTCTCTGGATACCATCCTGTTCTTATAGGATAATGCCTCCAGGAGAGAGTCCATGCTGCCATACATTGTCCCAAGGTGTTCACAGATAGAGTGCACCATACAAACAAGCTCCTTCATGTTAAAATAACAGTTGACTATGTTCTTCTTCTTGGTAACTTTCACACCAGAGAGTGCCAGTCTGTTTACCACATGATCCACCAGTGGCCAATTATAAGGTTTGAATACAAATCCTGGGTCTACCTTGGAGTTCATCTGCAGCACCACAAGTGTCACGACTGAAGTGACCGTCTCACTGTGAATCACCAGCTTCTTAGCAGTAGTGGATGAACCCCTGTGGCTACTAGCAATCATGAACAGCCTCAAAATGGATGGTGGTTCTGTAGACTGAAGCCAAGATTGTTGAAAAAGTTTGCCAACTTTCACCGACACAAGGTCCGTGATGGCAGCCATCAGAGTCCCATTGCTTGTGCTCAATAATGTCTTCATGTCATCAGGGGTATACATAAACTTCACAAGCTTCCTATAAATTGAGTGGGTCATCCTTGCAGCCACTGGACGGGAGTATTGTGCTTGTAGGTTTGTCGCCAGGCCAATAGACGATAAGTTCCTGAGCACTGCATTGACGATATCCACTGCCAGTTTTGTAAGAAGCATGGAGGAGCCATTGTAAGGAGTGCCTTTGGGGTCTGTCTTCATGATGAAGAGAAGTCTGGTGACGATGTCTGCCACTACCTCCAATTGGGCGTGCAGACGGGAGCACTGATAGTATCGTAGCTCGAGTTCAAGGTCACTCATGATTCTCTTGAGTAGGGGCATGCTGAGTTCGTCTGAGGTGTTCTGAATGTCAATAATTGCACTGTCAGGTGACTTTCTGTTTAGGAGACAAGATACATTCATTGAGTAAAGCACTCCTCTTTCTAACCTGGAAATACACTAATAGTAACAATAGCAAAACAAACTTAAGGTGCAGCATATTCGAACTGAAGAATAGTAAATCATCGAATGGACTCACGGATCTGAAGGGATATGTTGTTCACAGTCCTTCAGCTCATCGCCCTTACAAGAGAGACCAGACAGATGTCTGGCTAACAGGTCTCTCCTGACCTCATGCTCAATATCCTGCATCCTGAGATGAGTATTTACCTCCCAGGTCTAAAATGTCACAATTAATTGAAAATAATGAGCTGAACAAAAAAAAATTCAGACACCTGAATGTGTATCTATTAATTCAGCAGTATATTCGTGACAACACTCATTCATTTTAACATGGATTCAAAATGAAAGAGAACACCTACAAACATCCTTCTCATTCAATTTGATAGAATTACTATTATAATATAATATATTATATAATATAATTACTACCAGGTGAAATTCATCACTGTATTTCTCTTGCTTACCAGACAGGATTGGTCATCTCCTGTATCCTTTAAGTCAGGGAACCTAAACAATAAGCAGAGATGTGTTATCTTCCTTGCTTTTTTTTTCAATTAAATGGCTCCTTTACAAGTCCTACGGGATTACTCACCACTCCTTGAACATTTTCCTCTCTTGACGGAAAAACCATTCCATAACATCCTCCACAGTCATGTAGGACTTCACTAAGCCCTGCTCCCGTTGTTTCATGAACAATCTCAGGAGCATCTTCTACAAGAGAAAGGTAGAGCATGGGCAAGACATTTCCATGATATTGTGATTTTCTTAACTTTTTATCCAATAGAGGGACCTTACTTTTTCGTTGAAGGACATCATGTCCAGACAGAAGCCAGCTTTCTTCTTGTCGCACAGACAGTAGGGCAAACACTAATACACAGAGAAAACCATCAATCAGGTGATTTCATGGGCATACTCCAGTAGCTAGGCTGTGCTCCAGCTAAACTGGTGCAGCCAGAACACCAAGGTTAAGGGTTTGATACAAAGGCAGCCCCCATATTAATGGGGGGGAAATTATATCAGTTATATACTGTGAAAAGAAAAGTCAAACTAGTTGTAAGATTTTCTATGACTACATTTGCGTTAGACCGTAGCGTTAAATTAGCTAGGATTTACGAGCAAACCATTCAATAGGCTACCATTTAAAACAGTCAAAACGAATTACCTGCGATCTGTCCTGCATATTGTGTAGAAGTTCTCTGGCCAGACAAATGTGATAAAAAGTGCCGTGACAGTAGTCGCCTTGAGAAAATATCTGTACGTCCACTCGTGGAAATTGCTTTGCAAAAGTGGGGTTTTCTGAAACGTTCTACTTTGAAGGTTCCAAACATCAAACATTCCATAACTATAGTGACTATAACCATAGTAATGGAACAATTTGACACATCACGTCTTTAGAACAATTTGACGTCTCGTCACTGACCAGCAAAGCTCCCAGTGCATGAACGTCCGTTATAGGCTTAATTTCGTTCGTTGCGATTACGGAGGACTGAACGCTAAATCACAGAAGGTAAGTTTTTTTTAGGCCTTAATGAACTTGTGTTGCCAAATGTATTCAGATTGTGTTTATGTTAAGATTAGGCTTAAACTCATTTATTAGCTAATCACATGAACGCTAACTTCCCAACAGCGTTGCAAAAATAACTTGGCAGTTTAGCCTCTAACCTTCAGCAAAGTTGTAATGATTGAGGATTAGCCTCCTATGATATTTTAATATATAATATTGTGCTTATGAATTGGGTTATTAGTTCACATTGGTTTATTTCTTTCATTTTTATCTTTATAGGCAGATACTATTCATTAGTTGAACTGAACTGTTTCTATTTTTCACCCAGCATTGTTGCAAAGGTATCTAGGGCTAACCAAGACCAAGCTTTCATCTTTCCACATTTTGTAGATTCCTATGGTAGCCTATTAGGGATTAGTGGCTTCTCAAAGCTATAACATATATTTTACTAACTACTATATCTATGTTGCAGGCCTACTGCAAAAATTAAGAAAGTCACCAGTGTGTGGGGTATTTGATCAAACGGTGTATTTAATCATAATGGCGATACCAGTTGTTCAACATAAACACCCGTAGAGGTCATTACAGTTGTGTTGGCCTGCTAAAAAATGTCCTATTTCCAAGTTTACACTGCTTAGAAATCACCACAGGTAATGCCTGCCGATAATGAAAACTATTCTTAGCGCCACCTAAGGAGAATTTAATGCACACGCTTACTGTTTTCTACACAGAATTCCAATCTGCTACTCATCATTACAGTGCATATACAGAGATGACAGGGGACCTCTAGGTACATCTGCTAGTAAGTAACTAAGTAAGTAAGTAAAGTTTATTTTTAGAGCACATTTAAAACAGCTCACACTGACCAAAGTGCTGTACATAGTGCATAGAAAGAATAATAAAATAAGACAAAATAAAATGGAATAAAGTAGATAAGAAAATAAATACACATACCAATCAGTGATTTAAGCTAAGGCGACACCAACAGACAACACTTAATTACAGACATAACAGGGTGAGACAATTAGCACACAGGAAAGGCCAAAGTAAAAAGGTGCGTTTTGAGCCTGGTTTTAAAAAGTGTGATTGAGGGGACATTTCTAATGTCGAGTGGCAGTTGGTTCCACAGCTGGGGGTCGGCATCAGAAAAGGCACGATCACCTTTTTGCTTGAGCCGGGACCGTGGGACATGGAGGAATCCTTGGCTGGAGGATCTGAGGGACCTGGGGGCTACAAGGGGATGAATGATATCGGCCATGTAGATGGGGGCCAGACCATGGAGAGCCTTAAAAACCAGGAGCAGTATTTTAAATTGTATCCTTGACTGGACTGGAAGCCAGTGCAAGGAAGCTAGGACAGGTGTAATATGTTCATGCTTTTTTGTGTTGGTGAGCAACCTAGCTGCAGCATTTTGGACCATCTGAAGCCATGGCACCAGTGTCAGAGGGAGACCAAAATAGAGGGATATTGAATTTCCTGATGATGTTACCTCGAGGGAGCATATACAGGCAGAAAAGTACTGGGCCCAAAATGGATCCCTGAGGGACACCGTAAGACACAGGGGCAGAGGATGAAGAGTACTGGCCTATGGATACAGAGAAAGATCTTTGGTGGAGGTAGGAGTGAAACCAGTTCAGAGCTGTACCCTTAATGCCAACCCGCTGTTCAAGTCGCTGTAGCAGTGTACCATGGTCTACAGCAGGGGTCGGGAACCTTTTTAGCCTGGAGAGCCACTTTTACCATTTTTTATTTTTTTTTTATCTCAGAAGAGCCACAAAAAGACAGTTACAAGAAAAAGTTTGGATATTTAACTAACAGTTACTTTTATTCAACAGAGTATTTTAAATACATTTTCTAGTAGTTTTTAAAGTTATTGTACTAGTAACTTGAAATGTAAATGGCAATGGGAAATGACAGAAGTTAACAACGTTACAGCGTAACAACGACATGAAGTTAACAACGTTGACAACACAACACTCGAAATTGAACATTAGGCCTACCAGAGATTAATGCGACTTCTGGTGCTGCATAGACTTGCTGATGGCCTTGTAGTCTGGCTCATATTCTGTGAGGTGAAGCTTCATGCAAGCATTGAGGCTTTCGTCGTTTAAACGCGAGCGCAGGTTCGTCTTTATATTTTTCATATGTGAGAAAGATTTCTCGCATGCATAAGTGGAACGGAACATGGGTAACACAGCAATACTAACAAATTGCAATTTGCAATATGAAATGGGCAGTTCATTCCATCTTTTTAGAAGCAGTTCGTCTTGAGATGGAAGCTTTCCCATGTCAGTCCACTTGTGTTCGCTCGCAAGCTGTGCTCGCTGACGTGCGATTCCTTCCAGCTGATCGTTCAGTGATTTGAACTTGCCCACCCAGATGCCAGACGAGGTCAGGTCGGCAACCTCTATTTCGAAATCTCCTATAGAAACACCAGGGATGCACAATACGTTTTTTCCTTTTCAATATTTTTCTCTAGCCTATCAACTTTAACAATGGAAGTTTTCTCGTTGACGGAAATGTAGGGAAATCTGTGATTTTGTTAGATATTGGCATGGCAACCAGCCGCGAATGTAACAATATTTTGCAGGCTATGGTTACGGAGTCAAGTGAGGTGGAAAGTTAAATTTAAATAACTCAGATAGACCTACGTATTTGTCACGAAGCCTTGTCATTTTAATATAACTAGTATTGACTGTTATTCAAGCCTTCTACTAGGCCTAGGCTGATCTCTTGATTACACGTTTTTTTTCTCCGTGTTTTTCTCCAACCCATATCGTCCGAGAGCCCCGGCCATCAGCAAAAGAGCCAGTGGTGGCTCGCGAGCCATAGGTTCCCGACCCATGGTCTACAGTGTCAAATGCAGCACTAAGATCCAAAAGAACCAGAATGGCATTATCACCTGAGTCAAGGGTAAGCAACAGGTCATTTGTCACCTTTAACAGGGCTGTCTCAGTGCTGTGACGGGCTTTGAAACCAGATTGAAATGGCTCTAGGATCTCTAATCCACCTTTTACCAGAGACAAGTTAGAAACTACAAGATGTTGTCTTTCCCATGTTCAGCTGTCTGTCAGGGGATGTGAGTGATGCCATCAGAGGACACATCCCTGTGTTGTGATCTGGCCATGCCATCAGAGGACACATCCCTGTGTTGTGATCAGCAGATCACTGCTGAGACTGCAGTCAGTCCAGGGTATGAGATGCCAGATCATCCCTGTAAGCAAGCACTGGCATTGGTAATGAAGTAAAATCTCAAAGGGTGACTCTCCCTCTGCCTTCTAGTCCTGTCATTCACTGCCATGTTGGACCCTTCCCCTGCATGGGGTACACCAAGGGCTTCAGCTGTCACTGCAGATTCATCTCACACCCCAGGCACCTTTAGCATCGGCCTGCATCAGCTGTAGCGCAGAAGTTAGCATCAGGCCACAGCCTGCGGTCAGCTGCCCTTGCTGAACTGCTGAGGTGCTAACTTAATGCAGAGGTAACGGATGGTTATTTAGCCACCACTGCACATGAACCACTGCGCCCCTAACGGTGCAGATCCATACAAGCGATCTGGGCGACGCGATCTGGGCGACCCCATGCATTTCAACGGGAGCCAGCTCCATTGTGACGTAGACCAGCGATCTGAGCGACGCGCCTGATGAAAATTCGAACATGCTCAAACTTATGCAAATGAGGAGCGATTTTTCTCGTCTTTGACGGTTTGAAAAATCACTAGTCCAGTCTATTTCCACACGCTACACCACGCCCACTCAAAGCAATGGAATTTGATCGTGTCGCTCAGATCGCTTGAATGGATCTGCACCGTAACCATCAGCCTCATGCATTTTTCATCTCCTTTCTGGTGGCCTGTCAGTTACGCTCTGGCAGCCCTGTGATCAGGTAGACTCGGTGCTGGGCGTGCCGGAGCGGCAGCACACACGGGGTCCAGTCAAGGGCTGCTCTCCCACGGCGCCACAGAGGAGAAGTCATGTTCAAGCAGAAGACGAGGAGTCGTGACATCAGGCTATTATCTGGCCCGTTTACTGAATCAATGGCAACAGTGGGAAGGCATCAAGCTCCTCATCATTGAGAGGCAGTATGGAGTCGGAAAATTCATCACAGATTTTGATAATAAAAATGTTCGAAATGATCGGAATCATGCAAAAATGACACCCGTAACACAGATAACTAGAGAAATATGAATATTTATTTTATAATACATAAATATATATTATTATTATTATTTTAATAATACTCTGCCTCCCCTGCCTCCTATGACTGCAAGTCCCTGGTGTCCTCGGTTCTTTTAAGGACGTAACAGGTTTTTTCTAGGGACATTGAATTTTGACTTTTCTCTGTTTTTGTTAATGCTGTGTTGTTTTGTATTTATGAAGTTGGGTTCCCTAATCTACCTTTTCTATGTTGGACTTAGTTGATCTTTTTCAAAAGTTAATTAACCAATTAGACTTTTGAACCCTCACTCTGACTCTAAGCTTTTGGCCATACCCACATATAGACAGTAACCTGACGCCTCAGTCCGTCACATAAATGTATCTGTGAGTTTGGCTGGTGTGCCTGGATCCTTATTTATATTTAGTTTAAAAAAAAAAAAAACATGTTTTCCACAAGTATGCAATTCATGGCAGGCCCCCACTGGTAATATAATTGACCTTCACTATATTACTCCTTTGCAGTGGCTTCCCCCTTCTCTCTCATTTTATCAGTCCAGTTACCATCCAGCTAAGGGCTGACCACTGCTTGGATAATCCATCCAACCATTTATTTGAGGAAAAGAAAATGCTTTTCATGACCATTTCAAGGAGATTTTGTTTCATACGAATCTGAGTATCTTAATGGCCTGACTCCACCTTCCCAGTGCCTTGCAAGTGAGTTTGGCATGACATGGCATACACCGTTTACTGTAATAAAATATTATTATTATTATTATTATTATAAAATAGGATTATTAGGTAAACAAAAATAACAATACAAATAATAGAATATTCCATTCATGTTACAGCAGTGTTTTTATTTGTATAAATATACGAATAATAATAATAACATATTCAATTCATGTTAAGGCAATATTTATTTTGTGTGTTTTTTTATAGAGTATTTTTAGAGTTTTTGTTGTTTTAGTTAATTCTAGATAGCTCCGTCTCCCGTCATTCTGTTTCACTGGAGGGCGCCCAACAACTCAATGCCTTCCTCATTCTCTGCAGAAAGCCCTTCACTCCCTTTTTCTTGGTGGGCTTGACTCGCTCTGAAAAGAGTAGTAGTTGCAGAGTTTTAATCACTGATAATGTATGTACAAGACAAGCAGTAGAATGATGCGATATGGACGCCTGCAACTCACCAGATGATAGATGTGCTTCATTCTGGTCATCCTTTGAGCCGCTAGATGTTACTGTCAGTGCAATGTCTTGGACACACTGAAAACACAAATGAAATTGAGGTATGTTTTTTCTTTCTTTAAAGAGGACTTTTATCTACAACAATTGCAACCATAGCATCATGTGTAGCTGCACTGCACTGCCACAGGGAAAAGCAATCACAACAATGCTGTATAATTTATCAATGCTAAACTGCCACAGAAGAGATAAGATATGAATACTACAAATGACTTTGAAAGGAAACTAAACAACACATTTAAGTATTTAGAAAGACCTTGGGTAGTACAAAAGCTTGGTACTTACCATATGATCGATTTGGTCAATGTCTTGTCAAGGTCTTGGCTAACAGGTCTCTCCTGACCTATTGCTCAATATCCTGCATCCTGAGATGAGTATGTACCTCCCAAGTCTAAAATGACACAATTCATTGAAAATAATGAGCTGACATGGCACAGTTTACTGCAATAAAATCATTTTTATAAAAAGAATTGATAATTAGGTAAACAAAAATAATAATAATAAAAATAATAGAATATTCCATTCATGTTAAAGCAGTATTTGTATCTGTATAAATATACAAATAATAATATTAATAATAGTATATTTAATTCATGTTTAGGCAATTTTTATTTTGTGTGTTTTTTTATAGAGTATTTTTTTAGTTTTTGTTGTTTTAGTGATTTCTAGATAGCTCCGTCTCCCGTCATTCTGTGTCACTGGAGGGCGTCCAACAACTCAATGCCTTCCTCATTCTCTGCAGAAAGCCTTTTACTCCCTTTTTCTTGGTGGGCTGGCCTCGCTCTGAAAAGATCAGTAGTTTCAGAGTTTTAATCACTGATAATGTATGTACAAGACAAGCAGTAAATTGATGCGATATGGACGCCTGCAACTCACCAGATAAGAGATGTGCTTCATTCTGGTCATCCTTTGAACCACTAGATGTTACTGTCAGTGCAATATCTTGGACACACTGAAAACACAAATAAAATTGAGGTATGTTTTTTCTTTCTTAAAAGAGGACTTTCATCTACAACAAATGCAACCATAGCAGCATGTGTAGCTGCACTGCACTGCCACAGGGAAAAGCAATCACAACAATGCTGTATAATTTATCAATGCTAAACTGACACAGAAGAGATAAGATATGAATACTACAAATGACTTTGAAAGGAAACTAAACAACACATTTAAGTATTAAGAAAGACCTTGGGTAGTACAAAAGCTTGGTACTTACCATATGATCGATTTGGTCAATATCTTGATTCTCCTCCTCCATCTCCCCACCTGGAAGTTCTGAGGACAATTCAGGTCTAGAGCGCTCTTGAAGAGCTAATCCAGGAGGTGGCTTCACTGCAGGTGAGGCATCACACAAAACTAACCCAGGAGGTGGCTTCACTGTAGGTGAGGCGTCAGGTACAGCAAACCCAGGAGTATGAGGGGCAGGAGTCTCTGCATGCTGACCTGCCAAAGATGGGGGGGGGGGAGGGGCATGAGCACTAACTTCAACAATACCAACAACAAAAACAATAATTATAATAATAATAATAAAAAAACCTACTTAAGTCAGAAATGGCAATGGAGGAAGACACCTTCTTGCTGCCTGGTTTTAGCATCTGATAAATAAAATAAGAAACATCATTCCAAAGATGAAGTCTGTTACCTATATACTTTCATGTGTGAAAAATATATTTTATGGTAATTGTCGTCAAAACAGGTAATTTGTGGGGAAAGTAAATAATACCAAATCCATATTCCACATGGTCAGTGTGTTTTTACTGTACCTTTAGCTTGAGCCCCATATAAGGCACCTTCCTGGTTGTCTGCCTATCTACTGCTATAGGCCCAGGTTCACGGGAGGTAGAAGCACTAGAGGCTGATGGGGCAGCAGGCACTTCTGTATCACACTGCTGCAGCCGTTCATTTCTCAACGCCGTCATCAAGATGTTCTCAAAGGAGAACCCAGGAGGTAGCTTCACTGCAGGTGAGGCGTGAGACAGAGCAAACCCAGGAGGTGGCTTCACTGCAGGTGAGGCATCACACAGAATAAACCCAGGAGGTGGCTTCAATGCAGGTGAGGCGTGAGACAGAGCAAACCCAGGAGGTGGCTTCACTGCAGGTGAGGTGCTAGGAAGAGCAAACCCAGGAGGTGGCTTCACTGCAGGTGATGCATCACACAGAGTAAACCCAGGAGGTGGCTTCACTGCAGGTGAGGCATCACACAGAGTAAACCCAGGAGGTGGCTTCACTGCAGGTGAGGTGTTAGGAAGAGAAAACCCAGGAGGTGGCTTCACTGCAGGTGCGGCGTAAGGAAGAGGAAACCCAGGAGGTGGCTTTACAGCAGGTGAGGCGTCACACAGCGCAAACCCAGGAGGTGGCTTCACTGCAGGTGCGGCGTTAGGAAGAGCCAACCCAGGAGGTGGCTTCACTGCAGGTGAGGTGTCACACAGAGCAAACCCAGGAGGTGGCTTCACTGCAGATGAGGCGTTAGGAAGAGCAAACCCAGGAGGTGGCTTCACTGCAGGTGCGGCGTAAGGAAGAGGAAACCCAGGAGGTGGCTTTACAGCAGGTGAGGCGTCACACAGCGCAAACCCAGGAGGTGGCTTCACTGCAGGTGCGGCGTTAGGAAGAGCCAACCCAGGAGGTGGCTTCACTGCAGGTGAGGTGTCACACAGAGCAAACCCAGGAGGTGGCTTCACTGCAGATGAGGCGTTAGGAAGAGCAAACCCAGGAGGTGGCTTCACTGCAGGTGAGGTGTCACACAGAGCAAACCCAGGAGGTGGCTTCACTGCAGGTGAGGTGTTAGGAAGAGCAAACCCAGGAGGCGGGTTCACTGCAGATGAGGCGTCACACAGAGCAAACCCAGGAGGTGGCTTTACTGCAGGTGAGGCCTTATGTAAAGCAATCCCAGGAGGTGGTCGTAGTGTACCTGAGGTAGGCGACTCCTCGTGTTCCTCATGAGAGATACTGCAAAGTCGTTTCACATAATCCTGCAGTGTTGTTACGATCATGTTACTGATTACATAGCTCTGATTTTTATCCATCACTAATGAGTGTAACTGAGACTCAACGTCATACAGAGGGAAGAACTCTATGAATTGATTGAAGACCATGTCACCTAGCTGATCGATCATATCTGAGGACAGTTCTTTGAGATGACAAGCATAAGACTGTATTTCCTGGGATTGAAAAAAAATCACTTCAGTGAAAAAACGTATCTGGTCCACCAATAGAAGACACATGATCAGGTCTTCCTTCTCTGCCATAGTTACTGGGACAAGGATATGGACAAATCTAGCCACTAGACCACATAAGATAATTTCTACGTCGTGGCACAGTGGCACTTCAACTGGTGGTGTAGCCACTTTCCTATTTCGGCATGCCATCTCAAGTTGGCCACACACCATACGGCTAATGTCTCTGGATACCATCCTGTTCTTATAGGATAATGCCTCCAGGAGAGAGTCCATGCTGCCATATATTGTCCCAAGGTGTTCACAGATGGAGTTTACCATACTAACAAGCTCATTGATGTTAAAATAACAGTTGACTATGCTCTTCTTCTTGGTCACTTTCACACCAGAGAGTGCCAGTCTGTTTACCACATGATCCACCAGTGGCCAATTATAAGGTTTGAATACAAATCCTGGGTCTACCTTGGAGTTCATCTGCAGCACCACAAGTGTCACGACTGAAGTGACCGTCTCACTGTGAATTACCAGCTTCTCAGCAGTAGTGGGTGAACCCCTGTGGCTACTAGCAATCATGAACAGCCTCAAAATGGATGGTGGTTCTGAAGACTGAAGCCAAGATTGTTGAAAAAGTTTGCCAACTTTCACTGACACAAGGTCCGTGATGGCAGCCATCAGAGTCCCATTGCTTGTGCTCAAGAATGTCTTCATGTCATCAGGGGTAAACATAAACTTCACAAGCTTCCTATAAATTGAGTGGGTCATCCTTGCAGCCACTGGACGGGAGTATTGTGCGTGTAGGTTTGTCGCCAGGCCAATAGACGACAAGTTCCTGAGCACTGCATTGACGATATCCACTGCCAGTTTTGTAAGAAGCATGGAGGAGCCATTGTAAGGAGTGCCTTTGGGGTCTGTCTTCATGATGAAGAGAAGTCGGGTGACGATGTCTGCCACTACCTCCAATTGGGCGTGCAGACGGGAGCACTGATAGTATCGTAGCTCGAGTTCAAGGTCACTCATGATTCTCTTGAGCAGGGGCATGCTGAGTTCGTCTGAGGTCTTCTGAATGTCAGTAATTGCACTGTCAGGTGAATTTCTGTTAAGGAGAAAAGATGAATTCATTGAGTAAAGCACTCCTCTTTCGAACCTGAAAATAAACTAATAGTAACAATAGCAAAACAATCTCAAGGGGCAGCATATTCGAACTGAAGAATAGTTCATCATCAAATGAACTCACGAATCTGAGGGGATATGTTGTTCACAGTCCTTCAGCTCATCGCCCTTACAAGAGAGACCAGACAGATGTCTGGCTAACAGGTCTCTCCTGACCTCATGCTCAATATCATGCATCCTGAGATGAGTATTAACCTCCCAAGTCTAAAATGACACAATTAATTGAAAAAAAAAATACAGACACCTGAATGTGTATCTATTAATTCAGCAGTATATGCGTGACAACACTCATTCATTTTAACATGGATTCAAAATGACAGAGAACACCTACAAACATCCTTCTCATTCAATTTGATAGAATTACTATTATAATATAATATATTATATAATATAATTACTACCAGGGGAAATTCATCACTGTATTTATCTTGCTTACCAGACAGGTTTGGTCATCTCCTGTATCCTTTAAGTCAGGGAACCTAAACAATAAGCAGAGATGTATTATCTTCCTTGCTTATTTTTCAATTAAATGGCTCTTTAACATTGAAGACCTAGGAGATTACTCACCACTCCTTGAACATTTTCCTCTCATGACGGAAAAACCATTCCATGACATCCTCCACAGTCATGTAGTACTTCACTAAGCCCTGCTCCCGTAGTTTTATGAACAGTCTCAGGAGCATCTTCTACAAGAGAAAGGTAGAGCATGTGCAAGACATTTCCATGATATTGTGATTTTCTCAACTTTTTATCCAATAGAGGGACCTTACTTTTTCGTTGAAGGACATCATGTCCAGACAGAAGCCAGCTTTCTTCTTGTCGCACAGGCAGTAGGGCAAACACTAATACACAGAGAAAACCTTATCAATCAGGTGATTTTTTTGGGGACATACTCCAGTAGCTAGAGGCTGTGCTCCAGCTAAACTGGTGGAGCCAGAACACCAAGGTTAAGGGTTTGATACAAAAGGCAGCACACATATTAATGGGGAAAAAAATGATATCAGTTATACTGTGAAAAGAAAAGTCCAACTAGTTGTGAGATTTTCTATGGCTACATTTGAGTTAGACCGTAGCGTTAAATTAGCTAGGATTTACCAGCAAACCATTCAATACCATTAAAAACAGTCAAAGTACATCAAAACGAATTACCTGCGATATGTCCTGCATATTGTGAAGAAGTTTTCTGGCCAGACAAATGTGATAAAAAGTGCCGAGACAGTAGTCGCCTTGAGAAAATATCTGTACGTCCACTCGTTGAAATTGCTTTGCAAAAGTGGGGTTTTCTGAAACGTTCTACTTTGCAGGTGCCGAACATCAAACATTCCATAACTATAGTGACTATAACCATAGTAATAGAACAATTTGACGAATCACGTTTTTAGAACAATTTGACGTCTTGTCACTGACCAGCAAAGCCCCCAGTGCATGACCGTCCGTTATAGGCTTAATTTCGTTCGTTGCGATTACGGAGGACTGAACGCTAAATCACAGAAGGTACGGTTTTTTTTAGGCCTTAATGAACTTGTGTTGCCAAATGTATTCAGATTGTGTTTATGTTAAGATTAGGCTTAAACTACTTTATTAGCTAATCACATGAACGCTAACTTCCCAACAGCGTTGCAAAAATAGCTTGGTAGTTTAGCCTCTAACCTTCAGCAAAGTTGTAACGATTGAGGATTAGCCTATGATATTTTAATATATAATATTGTGCTTATGAATTGGGTTATTAGTTCACATTGGTTAATTTCTTTCATTTCGATCGTTATAGACAGATACTATTCATTAGTTGAACTGAACTGTTTCTATTTTTCACCCAGCATTGTTGCAAAGGTATCTAGGGCTAACCAAGACCAAGCTGTCATCTTTCCACATTTTGTAGATTCCTATGGTAGCCTATTAGGGATTAGTGGCTTCTCATAGCTATAACATATATTTAACTAACTTCTATATCTATGTTGCAGGCCTACTGCAAAGATTAAGAAAGTCACCAGTGTGTGGGCTATTTAATCAAACGGTGTATTTAATCATAATGGCAATACCAGTTGTTCAACATAAACACCAGTAGAGGTCATCTCAGTTGTGTTGGCCTGCTAAAAAATGTCCTATTTCCAAGTTTACACTGCTTAGAAATCACCACAGGTAATGCCTGCCGATAATGAAAACTATTCTTAGTGCAACCTAAGGAGAATTTAATGCACACGCTAACTGTTTTCTACACAGAATTCCCATCTGCTACTCATCATTACGGTGCATATACAGAAATGACAGGGGACCTCTAGGTACATCTGCTTATCCACCTTTTACCAGAGACAAGTTAGAAACTACAAGCTGTTGTCTTTCCCATGTTCAGCTGTCTGTCAGGGGATGAGAGTCATGCCATCAGAGGACACATCCCTGTGTTGTGACCAGCAGATCACTGCTGAGACTGCAGTCAGTCCAGGGTATGAGATGCCAGATCATCCCTGTAAGCACTGGCATTGGTAATGATGTAAAATATGTAAGGGTGACTCTACCTCTTGCCTTCTAGCCCTGTCATTCACTGCCATGGCGGACCCTTCCCCTGCATGGGGTACACCAAGGGCTTCAGCTGTCACTGCAGATTCTTCTAAAACCCCAGGCACCTTTAGCATCGGCCTGCATCAGCTGTAGCGCAGAACTTAGCACCAGGCCACAGCCTGCGGTCAGCTGCCCTTGCTGAACTGCTGAGGTGCTTACTTAATGCAGAGGTAAAGGAAGGGTATTTATCCACCACTGCACGTGAACCACTGCGCCCCTAACCATCAGCCTCATGCATTTTTCATCTCCTTTCTGGTGGCCTGTCAGTTACGCTCTGGCAGCCCTGTGATCAGGGAGACTCAGTGGCGGGCGAGCCGGAGCGGCAGCACACACAGGGTCCACTCAAGGGCGCTCTCCCACAGTGCCGCAGAGGAGAAGTCATGTTCAAGCAGAAGGAGAGGAGACGTGACAGCAGGCCATTATCTGGCCTGTTTACTGAATCAATGGCAACAGTGGGAAGGCATCAAGCTCCTCATCATTGAGAGGCAGTATGGAGATGGAGAATACACCACAGATTTGCCTAATGGTGTGTAATAGGAGATTTGACTAATGTGGCTATCTGACAGATGAATTTCAGATACACCAAATTAGTTAATCTGCCCTTGACAGCCTTTATATCTAAGTTTTCTTCCCCTGTTGCAGTTTCATTGGGCAGTCCAGCCTGAATCGGAAAGCACCGGTCACTCGCTCTGACCTGAGGTGACCATTATTTATTTATTTGTAATAATAATAATAATAATAATAATACATTTTATTCATAGGGCGCCTTTCAAGAGACCCAAGGTCGCCTTACAACATTGAAAAAATAAAAAATACATTGAATTATAAAAAATACATTGAAAAAAAAATACATTGAATTATACATTATACAGCAACAACTTTACAGGTTATAGGCTTGCTTAAACAGGTGCGTTTTGATTTGTGTTTTAAAAAGAGAGATTGAGTTAGGGTCAATGGGCCTCATTCTCGACCTTTTTCTGTAATTCTTCAGAAATGTTTCTTACACGACTTCGCAAAAACAACGTAAGAGAAACGCTTCCGCTGCATTCCCGCACGCTTGAAAATGTGTTCATAAGCAGCCGAAGTCTTCTCAGCTGGGTTCCTTCCGATTAGCTTCTTAGATTGATGCGCGTTCTCGTGAAAGTGGATTTGCATACATACACGCCCTGCCAGCTCCTTATTAGGAGACGCAATTTTAGAAACGTGTGCTGTCGCAATCTCCCGAATCCACCTCGTAACAGGTGTTCATTAATAAGGTGGAGATATTGTATAACGTTGAACGTTCGAAGTCCGTAAAACACATTTAAGTAGTCACTTTTTTTTTTTTAATCGAAAAATAGGTGTGAAGACCGGTCCCAAGTACGAGTATAAATTGTAGTCCGTCCTGTCATTCGAAAAGGCCACCATAGGGGTGAAGACTGGTCACCAGTAGTAGTATAAATTGCAATAAATTCATGCCTTAGTTCTTAGAGATTGAGCTTAGTGTTTATTTATTTATTCACTTACATTTGCAGTGTTCATGTCTTTCACAATCAGTCTCTTAGCAGACGCGGCCTTTGTCCAAAGTGACGTACAAGGGAGAGAACAGTCAAGCTACGAGCCATATAGACCTAGTGTAACAATAAACACTACCTCGTATAATTATGACTATAAATGTGAAACGTAATTGTTAATGATACAAATATTCTCGTATTTATTATTATCATAATTATTTTAATCCGAGGATGTCTGTAGAGTTGACGTGAACGCAATCACCAACGGGTTCTCACAAATTCGCCCGTTAACCCTTTTACTGTAATACGGAGTTTTTTCAAATGTCATTCCTCAACGCGATTCCTCAAATAACCACAAGATGGCCCGTGGAATCCCATTTGAGAAGATTCCGGTAGAGTTACGACTGCTATTTCGAGTTCTGAAAGTTGTCTGAAGTTCAGAAGAAAGCACAGAAGAAAAAAATAACGAGAATGCAAATGTTTTCATAAATGTTTCCGAAGTGGAGTTACTTCTGAAATCCTTCGGAAAGTCTTCCCAACTGCTGTCGAGAATGAGGCCCAATGTTCCTGATGTCAGGGGGGAGGGAGTTCGAGAGGTGAGGGGCAGAGCGGATGAAGGCTCTGGATCCCATGGTGGACAGATGGGCTTGGGGGATGGTCAGGGTGATGGAGGAAGCAGACCTGAGAGACCGGGTAGGGACATTGATGTGGAGGAGGTCAGAGAGGTATGGAGGGGCGAGGTTATTATGGAATCAGATCAATGCCATAAATATTTTGTAATCTGTAATATAGATTTTGTATCTGTAATATAGATTTTGTATCTGTGAAACCATCTACACTTTCAAAACCTATCTACAGATACGGATTTCAAATACGAAATGTATCTACACTTTCAAAAACTATCTTCACTTTCAAAATCTATTTACAGATATGGATTTCAAATACGAAATGTATCTACACTTTCAAAAACTATCTACACTTTCAAAAACTATCTTCACTTTCAAAATCTATCTGCAGATATGGATTTCAGTTACGGATTTCAGTTACGCATTACGGATACGGATACGGATTTCAAGTACGAGTTACGGATTTCTGTTACGAATTACAAAATCTTTTTGGCACTACCTTTACTTCCTTTCTAAAGAGCCAATCAGCGCTTTTTGCAGATTTTCTAAAGCGCCAATCAACACATTGTATCCTGTACTGACTAGCCAATCAGCGCTAGCTTGCTGGGAAAGTTGAGTGAAACGGTGTATGCAGCCATATACGTCTATGTATGCAGCAGTCATGGATCAGAGACCGAGAAATGGCACAAGTAAGAAGTCCTATATTTGGAGTTGTTAATAAAGTAATTGTAAAACGCACAATCGCAGTCAGTGGTTTTCACTCCACACTTCGTTCCACCTGTTTCAAAGATCCTTGTCGTTGTATGGAAGCTATTAGGATCTGCTTTGGTAGCTAACGAAAGCTAACGTTAGCATTTTCGTGACCGATCTCCTATTCACATTTAATTAAGTTATCCATGAACAGTATTCATATGACCCATTATCACGATGAGTATACATTTAGCAGACAGACTGCTATTGTCTTGTTCTCCAGACACTTTGGGGTAGGCTATTTGTAACCATTTTCTGAAGTCCTTGAAAACGCTTTATTGTGTATTTTTTGTGGAAGCGAGTTTTCTAGATATATGAGGCAGCAAGCTGGAGTTCTCGCCACACTTTTATTAGATTCTATTTGTTAGATGTGGCTGTGACCAATTTCTTAGTTACAATGCGGTCTGCAGCCAAGCGATCTCTGAATCGCTAGAGCCTAAGATTAACTAAATAGTACAGGTGTTCATCAGCCCTTTGGGCCAGACATAAGGCATGCTTGTTTAACTTCCCCCACGGCGTTCGTACACCGAGTTGTATTCAAACCGTGTGGGAGACCCAAGATCTCTCCCTAGGCAGAGTGGTGGCAGATTTAGGTTATAACTATTGAATAATTAGCGGGCCAGCAGTTGCCAGCAAGCTAGCGCTGATTGGCTAGTCAGTACAGGATACAATGTGTTGATTGGCGCTTTAGAAAATCTGCCAAAAGCGCTGATTGGCTCTTTAGAAAGGCTGTAAAAACACTGCCAAAAAGATTTTGTAATTCGTAACAGAAATCCGTAATGCGTAACTGAAATCCGTATCTGCAGATAGATTTTGAAAGTGAAGATAGTTTTTGAAAGTGTAGATAGTTTTTGAAAGTGTAGATACATTTCGTATTTGAAATCTGTATCTGTAAATACATTTTGAAAGTGAAGATAGTTTTTGAAAGTGTAGATACATTTCGTATTTGAAATCCGTATCTGTAGATAGGTTTTGAAAGTGTAGATGGTTTCACAGATACTAGATCTATATTACAGATACAAAATCTATATTACAGATTACAAAATATTTATGGCATTGATCTGATTCCATAGGTTATGGATTGCCTTAAATGTGTGGAGGAGGATTTTGTAATTTATGCGGTGTTTAATGGGAAGCCAGTGGAGTTGATGCAGAACGGGGGTGATGTGATTGATGGATGGCGTCCTAGTGACGATACAGGCAGCAGCATTTTGTACCAGTTGGAGTTTATGGAGAAGTTTGTGTGGGAGACCAAAGAGAAGGGAATTGCAGTAGTCCAGGCGGGAAGTGACAAGGGAGTGAACCAGGATTGCGGCGGTGTTGGGTGTTTGTATGAGTCCAATGAGTCCAATTTCACAGTAGTTGCAAGACTCTGTGGCTTGTAGGCCTCACCAGGTCTCCGTCTAACCATCAGACGACCATGTGTTGGGCAAAGCTGAAAATTGGACTCATCAGAGAAGACGAACTAGGAGACCATCCAGTCCGCTTTGGTTCAATCCTTATGGTCTTTTACAAACCTCAGCCAGGCAAAATACAACGTTGTCCCGGAAGAAAAACTTGCTTCCTTTTGCTCTGACAATGTTCCCCAACTCTGAGAAGTGTTTTTTCCAGCAGGGCAATGCTCCATGCCACACAGCCAGGCCAGTAAAGGTGTGGATGGAGTATCACCAGATCAGGACCCTGTCATGGCCAGCCCAATTTCGAGACCTGAATCCCATAAAAAAACTCTGAAATGTGATCAAGAGGAAGATGGATGGTCACAAGCCATGAAAAGAAGCCGAGCTGCTTGAATTCTTGCGCCAGGAGTAGCATAAAGTCACCCAACGGCAATGTGAAAGACTGGTGGAGAGCATGCCAAGACACATGAAAGTTGTGATTTTAAATCAAGGTTATTCCACCAAATATTGATTTCTGAACTCTTCCTAAGTTAAAGCATTAGTATTGTGTAGCTTAGAAATGAATATGAGCTTGTTTTCTTTGCATTATTCGAGATCTGAAGACACTGCATCTTTTTTGCTATTTTGACCAATTGTCATTTTTCTGCAAATAAATTATCTAAATGACAATATTTGTATTTGAAATTTGGTAGGAATGTTGCCAGTAGGTTATAGAATAAAACAAAAATGTACATTTTACTTTAACACATTCCAATAAATAGTAAAACCAGAGAAACTGATAATTTTGAAGTGGTCTCTTAATTTTTTCCGCGGCTGTATATGTCTATGCTGTAGTGTTTCTAAGGTTTATAGTTGTTGCAACCATAGACATATATAATGACTAGATGACTCACAGCGGAGTCTAGAATGTCCGCAGAGGTCGGCCATCTTGCTCCAGGAGGATCGCTCACCGTAACATTGTGTTGGTAGTGATAAATGGAATTTTTAAATAACCATAGCTTGCTCAATTTTCAACCGATTTTTAAACGTGTTGGTTTGTTATAAACGTCAGAGATGTAGTTATGACACTGTATACGTATGCATACTTATGTAATGTTATAAAAAATATAATAATGATCTAAAATAGGTACAATATTTCCCTGACCAGAACGGTTTCCGGGGACAGTCCCTGTTTTTTGGTAGCCTGTCCCCGGCTGGTGTTGCCCCCGGTTTTCCCTGTGACCAATAACAGACCCGGAACACAAGTTAAAACATTTTAAAAAGAGAGAAAAGAAAACTATAACCAAATGTTTAGTTGCGTAGCCTAGTTATACAGTTGAATAGAGAGAGACAGAGAGAAGAGCAGCCTTGGAACCTTAGCGCATGTTTCAGTTGCAGACCCTATTATGATGTCATAATGGCCCAATGTAAGTCAATGGGAGAATTTGTATTAGTTTTTCTTAAATATTTTAAAAAGTGTAAAGTTTAGAAAAATAAAAAATACATAACATAAGTGTCCTTTACAAGACCTACACAACACATTTTGAATGAACTTTCTATGTTAAGTGGTTCGAGCTGAATTAATCACAGAAGTCGGTACAAAGAAAAAGTATAGTTTCATGTTCAAGTTTCATGGCTCTCATTAGACTCATTAGACCACTCTAGCGCCACCACCAGGTCAAAGTTGGACTTGTTTTAACACACGCAACTTTTGAACCGTATGACCGATTTTCAAAAATGAGGTACCATTGGAATTCCTTCTTCCTTCTATACACTTCCTTCAGAGGCCTTCTCTTCCTCTTCCACCCAGCGCGTAGCTTCAGGAGGGACACTAGCTCTCCTTTACAGGCTTAAGGAAGGTGAACGCACCCAGGGGATTAGAAAATTCGTTAGGGAAATATCTGTGAGAATAACAGGAGAGGGACAAAATAAATAGTCTTGGCCAAACCACTTCGGTAAGATGTATTTTTACAGGCTTGGGAATAGGATATATCAGATGGTTATTATTACAGTTATAGGTTTAGCACCCAGAGAATACCGTATTTGTGTTTTTATGGTTTGTCTTGTGATCTATGTACTATTTGATTTCCTACACTTTTTTTAAATAAATGGTGCCAGCCACCCCTCTGTGACTTTCCCTGTCTAGGGAGAGTCTTGTCAGGCATGCGTGTAGACCTTGAGACTGCTGGTTGGTGTCCTCGGTTCTTTTAGGGACTTAACAGGTTTTTTGTATAGACTTTGAATTGGCCTTTTCTCTGTTTTTGTTAATGCTGTGTTGTTTTGTATTTATGAAGTTGGGTTCCCTAATCTACCTTTTCTATGTTGGACTTTGTTTGTTGATCTTTTTCAAAAGTGAATTAACCAATTAGACTTTTGAACCCTCACTCTGACGCTTTTGGCCATACCCACATATAGACGGTAACCCGACGCTCAGTCTGTCACATTAATGTAGCTGTGAGTTCGGCTGGTGTGCCTGGATCCTTATTTATATTTACTTTAAAAAAAAAAAAAAAAAAACATGTTTTCCACAAGTATGCAATTCATGGCAGGCCCCCACTGGTAATATAATTGACCTTCACTATATTACTCCTTTGCAGTGGCTTCCCCCTTCTCTCTCATTTTATCAGTCCAGTGACCATCCAGCTTAGGGCTGACCACTGCTTGGATAATCCATCCAACCATTTATTTGAGGAAAAGAAAATGCTTTTCATGACCATTTCAAGGAGATTTTGTTTCATACGAATCTGAGTATCTTAATGGCCTGACTACACCTTCCCAGTGACTTGCAAGTGAGTTTGGCATGACATGGCATACACCGTTTACTGTAGTAAAATATTTTTTATAAAAAAAATGATTATTAGGTAAACTAAAATAATTATAACAATAAAAATAGTAGAATATTCCATTCATGTTAAAGCAGTATTTTTATTTGTATAAATATACAAATAATAATAATAATAGCATATTCAATTCATGTTAAGGCAATATTTATTTTGTGTGTGTTTTTCTTTTAAAGAGTTTTTTTTTTAGAGTTTCCTGTCTCCCGTCATTCTGTGTCACTGTAGGGCGCCCAACAACTCAATGCCTTCCTCATTCTCTGCAGAAAGCCTTTCACTCCCTTTTTCTTGGTGGGCTTGACTCGCTCTGAAAAGATCAGTATTTGCAGAGTTTAAATCACTGATAATGTATGTACAAGACAAGCAGTAAAATGATGCGATATGGACGCCTGCAACTCACCAGATGAGAGATGTGCTTCATTCTGGTCATCCTTTGAACCGCTATATGTTACTGTCAGTGCAATGTCTTGGACACACTGAAAACAAGAATGAAATCTAGGTATGTTTTTTTTTCTTTAGGATTTTCATCTTCCACAATTGCAACCATAGCATCATGTGTAGCTGCACTGCCACAGAGAAAAGCAATCACAACAATGCTGTATAATTTTATCAATGCTAAACTGCCACAGAAGAGATAAGATATGAATACTACAAATGCCATTGAAAGGAAACTAAACAACACAGTGAGGTATATACAAAGACTTAGGTAGTTGCTTGGTACTTACCATATGATCGATTTGGTCAATGTCTTGGCTAACAGGTCTCTCCTGACCTCTTGCTCAATATCAATTCATGTTGAGGCAATATTTATTTTGTGTGTTTTTTTTATAGAGTATTTTTAGAGTTTTTGTTGTTTTACTGATCTCTAGATAGCTCTGTCTCCCGTCATTCTGTGTCACTCAGTCATGAGAATCACTCACCTTTTGGCGAAATTCGCCGTTTTAAAAACAAAATAGGTGACCTACGAGTTTTTTTTGGGGGGGGGGGGGATGATCATATTCAGTGAACTGCGAACAGCAGACTTGCCAACCTGCACGCATTTTGTGTACACTGAGTTAAAATAACATTAGCACCCCTATCGTAACAAGAAATGACTGCACGGAGGACGTCCTCCCTTTGGCTCCCATTGAGATCAATGGAATCTATCTCTGATACTAGCGGCTCGTGGGGCTCATTCACTTACATTGCCCAGGGGAGGAAAGATCTCCCTAGCGTCTGAGTCTGCGCCAACATCGCTTAACCAATAAACAACGGATTTGGCGTTGGAGGGAGGGGATTAGACTTTAATACCGAAAGAAGTTTCCCTCCTCAACCATTATGCAGAAGGATATCAATAACGCGTCACCCTTAAAGATTGTTGTAGAAAGATTGCAAATAAAGAGGATGTGCAATGGAGAACGAAGATATTGTTCATGTTTTATTGAACAAACCGTTTCATTCAGTGGGCTACAGAGCGAAGGTTAGTATCAAAACAACAGGGAAACCTGTTCCGAAAATCCAAGTCACTAAACCCAATGGTAAAACCGCTGCCGTTAATGCTAACTGGTATGCGAAATACTTATAGCTCACTGGTACCATACAAAAACAATCGGCTGTACTGTTTTGTTTAAATTGTTCATACGCCTATTGTTAGTCTGATTGTTCATGTTCAGCTGACATTCTGAATGGAAATTGTTAATGAATGTTTCAGAACGCGATGTGTTTCGTATCTATTCTAATTAGCATACTTGTCACTTGGGCATTGGCCTCATACTAGGCTACTTTGAGTGATAGCTGTAATAATTTGGCATAATCTGAGCAGCAATTATAGGAAGTTTTGTTTTTGCAATTTAAGAGAACAAAGGTAATTTACTCGGGGTTTGTACTTTTTCCATAGGCCTATTTGTTTAATATAAGCTTAAAGCATCTGCTAAAACAGGCCTATATATTCTTTAGAATGATGCAAAATGTAAAGATCACTTCATTTAAGGAATTCTTGTCAAGAAAATGATTGTATTGTTTTCTTCGCCACTGATTTATTATGTTGAATAACTGGATGATATTAGCCTGGCCATTACCAGCCTGTGACTCAATTTCATTCCGTCTTTCAGTCTGGGCCAACCCAATGCATTTTGGTTTCCGAGATCGGCGGGTGCTTATCTTGAGGTTTAAAATCATTGGAGTTCCCTTAACTAATCAGCAACGTTTAGTAAGCATTCGGTAGATTAAACTCTTCCCAAAGCCAGTTGGGAGAAGAGCTACGACGTCCTTTCCAATCATAAAACTTACAAGAAAGTACTCTTGTTCTCCTTTTAATTTTCTGATGTTCTCGAGAGTTGAGACAACTTTTCCGATAGCTTTTCGTGTCTTTTCCTCCAAGGCGAGTTTTGCGTCACAGCTCTGAACTGTTCGCTGATTGGTCCTGCAAAATTTTGAGTTCTGGAGACGATTGTCAATGGGGTTGGGCCAGACTGAGTATGAGCTTGAAATCAATTCAGGCGGAAATACGTAGGCTGGTGTCACCAGGCTAGGATGATATGGCTGTGAGTGGGGAATTGACCGCGTGCAAAGCCCCTGCAAAACTGAAACCCTGGTACTCAAAAACTTTCTTCAAGGTTGGCAGGTCTGGAACAGGTGCGTGTGCCAGAAGGGAGCGCGAGTGCATGGAAATATTAACGCGAAGGGCTTTGCCAATAAAATGTATTGAAATCTGAATTACATAACATTGTATTGGCTGTCAATCATGATGGAAGAGTCGACAAGTTAAGTTCAACATTCCCACCGTCTCTTGTGGGGTTTATGCATTAAGCCAGGGGTGTCAAACTCAAATAACCAGAGGGCCGAAATAAAAAAAATTGGTCTATGTCTAGGGCCAGACAAACTCAATATTTATTGAGAAAAAAAAGATACATTATATTTGTTCCTATGTCAACATGAACTTAAACAACTTTAATTTGCAATGAAAACATTTTTTTCCCCACAGGCCAACAACAGCCGAAAACGAATTTCCTATTCAAACACCCAACTATTTACAGTACACTTGCAGTAGCAAGAGAAAAGTGCAAAAAAGGAAATCTAGGCTTAAATAAATAAATAAAATTAAATATATTATGTCAACATGAACTTAAAGAACAGTTTAATTTGCAATGAAAACATTTTTTTTCCCCACAGGCCAACAACAGCCAAAAACTAATTTCCTTATATTCAAACACCCAACTATTTACAGTAGCCTACACTTGCAGTAGCAAGAGAAAAGTGCAAAAAAGGAAATCTAGGCTTAAATAAAGCACTATGTTGTGCTCTGATGGACATTGAGCCAGATACTTGGCATCTCATTTTAGAGACAAGTTCATCGATGTTTGGGGTCAGGCTCTGAGCTGAAGATATCCTAAGGATAGAATGAAGGTGTTCATCAGTAAGACGACTCCTGTGTGAAGTTTTGTTAACCTTCATCACAGAAAAAAGTTGCTCACACAGGTATGTGCTGCCAAACATGGAAAGCATTTGAGCAACTTGGGTACGCAGTTGGGTCATTGTGTCTGGGATAAAACACGGAAACAGTGCAGTACCCACAGATTCATATTTTGCTTTGAGGTTGACGCTACATTGGAGTTCGATCAGCTCCATTTGGAGGTTGGTTGGTGCACTTTCCACGTCAATGGCAAATGGATTACTGAGCAGTTCAAACCTACTCTTTTGGGCTTCAAAGTCGGCAAATCGGCGATTGAAATCGGCACTAAGTATGCCGAGTTTTTCAGCAAATTGTGCGCTTGGGAACACGGACACCTGCCCTTTCATAGTTTGGCGGCACGGGAAATGGCCCAGGTTTTCTTGCAGCATCTGCGTCTCCCATAGGCGAAGTTTGGTTTGAAAAACCTTCACTGCAGCGTGCATATCAGTGATGACATAGCCCCGCCCTTGAAGCCGCAGGTTGAGCGCATTGAGATGGCTCGTAATGTCACCTATAAATGCAAATTCACACAGAAACCTTTCATCCCGGAGCTCTGTCGTGTCTTTCCCTTTGCTTTCCATGAAATGACAGTGACATGACTCTTGGTGAATGATACAGTGATACGCTGTCAGCTCACCTGCGTTCTCCTCCAGCATCTTCTCACGAATCCTGCCCACCAATCCATTCTTTTGTCCGCACATCGCAGGCGCTCCATCTGTGGTCAGTCCCACAAGTTTGTCCCAAGGCAGCCCCATTTCATTTATGCATTTGGACACCTCTTCATAGAGATCTTTTCCCATTGTTGTGCCATGCATGGATTTCAAACCCAAAAGTTCCTCTGTAACGCACAGAGTCGAGTCCACTCCACGGATAAATATTGACAGCTGAGCAGTGTCCGAGGTATCGCTGCTCTCATCCACAGCAAGGGAGTATGCAACAAAATCATTCCCCTTTCCCATCAGCTGCTGTTTCAGATCGGTGGCAAGGTCACGTACACGATCAGCAACGGTGTTCCTGCTAAGGCTCACATTTAAAAATGCCTGCCTTTTTTCAGGGCACACGATGTCGCAAACTTTAACCATGCAGTCCTTAACAAATTCTCCCTCGCTAAAGGGTCGGGCTGCTTTAGCTATCTCCGCTGCCACAATATAGCTTGACTTCACAGCAGCCTCACTTTTAGATCTAGCATTTACAAACATAGTCTGCTGTGACACCAGACTTCTTTTTAACTCCTTTACCTTCTGGTGCTTCTGTGTCACGTCAAGTTGTTTATATTTGTCTTGGTGCTTGGTCTCATAGTGCCGCCCTAAATTATACTCTTTAATGACAGCCACCTCGGCTTTGCACACAAGACACACAGGTTTCCCCTTTACCTCCGTAAACATATATTCTTCCTCCCAACTCTCTTGGAAACCCCTGTTTTCGCGGTCCACTTTTCGTTTTTGAATGATAGACAGGTTGCAAGCTAAACTTAATCTCAGGTGATGAGGCTGCTGACAGTGGGGCAAGCGCTCTTGGGCCTAAATTGACGTATCCTACCAACACGGGGACCGTGCATTGTGGGACTTGTGTGCACTTGTGTGGGATGTGTGGTGCGTTTGACATACCAGCGGCCGTGGCAGACAAGCTCAGATAGATAGATAGATAGATAGATAGATAGATACATGGATACTTTATGAATCCCGAGGAAAAATTAGGCGGGCCAAATAAAATAACACCGTTGCTCATTCAAATCAATGGAACTTTTTGCAACATTCTGAGGAGCTGACGGGCCAGATGAAATTGCTTGACGGGCCTGAACCGGCCCGCGGGCTTTGACTTTGACACATGTGATCTAGATGGACATCATTTTGGGGTTCATCTAGTTGGGAATCATCATGAGGTACATTCAGTGTGGCATCATCGTGTGGTTTATCAGTAAGAGTTTCATTGTCTGTGTTGTCGTTTGGTGTGAGTTCTTCATTTTCATCCTCTTGGTCTGTTTCATTTTTATGTTGAATTATCCTTTCTCTCTCTGCTTCTAATATGTTTTCAATAAATGAAGAGACTGATCCTTCCAGGCTTTAGTAATGTTCTCCATGTCCCTAAGCAATGTGTCCAAGGACTAACAAAGGACAACTGTCACAGTATCTATTAGACCGAGATATAATGGAAGATGCATCAACACCTAGTGAGGAGACAATGAGAAACTGAACATTGAAAATCTCAGTAGCTCTTTGTAGAGTTATGTGGTCGCCATAGGTCCCACATTGTGACATACTATCCAAGTAGCCATCCCAGTCATTCCCATCAACAAAATCTAACAAAGGTATTCCGTTTGAAGTAAACGGATTAGAACTGAGATCTTGAACAATTTCATCCCTTAAAGTTTCTGCTTATCTGAATATTCCGTGTGTGGCTAGCTGATCAGATATGGCAGAGAACTGGCAATTTCCGTCTGGTGCTGGGTCAAACCGTATCCTCAATTGCAAGGACATGAATTCCTCCAGTCTGTCTCCATGTGTGTACGGTATCTAACTTGGATGTTCTTTGCCTTTTTTCTCAGTCTCCTCCGCTTAACCTCAAAATTGCCTCGCTGTTTCAGGGAGGGTACATTTGGTTGTGGATTGTTTGCTGATTCCTTTCTGACAGTGGATGGAGACCCTGCTAAGGGATGCACTACTGTATTGCTTTTTCTCCCATAATATACATCAAATGGAGACACCCAGCTTAACACTTCCTTAGGGTCCTCATTTAGCACTCTTGAATATTCTTGTATATGCTTAACCCAGTTAACCCCACTTTTCTGAAAATTTAACAGATCATACATCATCTTTTTTCGTAGTTTTTTGTGTGACCTCTCTACCTTTCCTTGGCTTTGGGGATGGTTTGGTGAACTCTCTATTATTCTGACTTGAATGGATTCCATCAGCCTTCGAACTGCTCCTTTAAATTCTGCACCTCGGTCGTGTTGCAAAACTTTGGGTGGGCCATGTTCCAAGTAAATATCATGAAGATGTTTTGCCATCTCTGCACTCTCTTTGCCCTTTAATGGTCTCAGCCATACATAGCGGCTAAACACATCAATTACCGTCAGAATCTATCGATATGTAGAACGACCATGACTCATTTTCATTTTCCCCATATCCAGGAGGTCAACCTGATGGCGATCTTGTACCTCTTTGGCCCTGATGGGCCTAGGAATGGGTTTGTTTGCAAACCTAGCCCTATGAAGTTGGTAATTTTTGGATCCATCCAGGACTTTTTGAATCTTTCGTTCACTGATGCCTGAATATTGCTCATTCATTCGTTTATTCAACTTGCTGGCACCAAATCCCTTCGTGTCATCCTGACCATTTTGAACAATTCTATCAACTTTTGATGTTAGAGTTACTGGTTTGCCGGCACACAATAATGTCTGACCATCCTGGCTGAGAGAATATACATCCCTGTTCCTCCACAGCCTCATTAAGGCATTTTGTTGAGCTGTCGTACGTTCAGCTACAGGAACACTGAACTCGCCTCTCAGTTTGTTAACTATAACATTGTACACATCCTCACTCATGGCCTGCTGTTGTCCATACCCTTTAGATAAAACCCAAAGGGTGCAGGTCAGAAAAGTGATTAATAGCAGATCTGTGGGGGGAGGAAGTCATAGTCATTATTAAATAGAGAATGTTCTATTGAATATATATTCTACGGTAATACTAATTCTTAATAAGCTTTAATATGGCATTACCAATGTGGGATTGTGCTCTATTAACTTATGATTTCTGTTTTATTAATAATTATCATAATAATAATAATGATGATGATGATAATGATAATAATGCATAGAATGCAACTCAAAGTAATTTACATTTGGAACATTTAACACAATAAAAGAGACTGAAATAATAATAATATTAATAGTAATAATAACAATAATAATAATACTATATTTTGAGGCTAGCACAGCAAGTTAGCCTTAGTATGTTCTTAGCATTTGTTGTGATTACATGAATTAATATAACGCTAACAATGGAATCCGGAACCAGCCATTGTGAACAAAGTGGAGATATATGAATATCTATAGTAATACTGATAGTATATCTAGTAATAATACATTGTGGTAGTCAAGGCTACTAACATGTTGTCGGTAGTCCAACAAAAGACTTCATTACCCACAATTCCCTTATCACTCTGACTTTCTTATCTGACATTTCACAGAGACAGTATTGGCTGAAAACAAGGTGTTAAAATCGTGACGTACTTTTGCTTATAAACTGCGTTGAAATGATACATTCTTTCTCTTTCTACTCTGGCGTTGGCCAGCTCACATCTCTCTACCTCCTGGCGTCGGCCAAGGAGCGTCTCCGTCCTTCCACCATCAACTGGTGAAGGCCTACTCTTTTTGTTCTCAACAAAGACAATCGCTCGTTAGCCAAACACTGCCCGCTAACTGAGACAAAGTAAGTTTAGCAAAGCAGCTAACAATAAGACCTGCCAGCTAACTCTGCAACGGGAGAAACGAAGCACAACAGAATTTGTGGAAACTGCAACATTCCGAGCGATCAAATCCTCCGATCTAAACTGCAGTGTAATACTGACGACATCACAGCAAGGACAACTTTCCACTCATGGACGTTTTCATCACTTCTCTGCCTCAGACACATCGGATGCGCCAACACTTTTCCAAAGGACTGGTAAACATCGATTGGACAGCTAGCTATTTAGCTATTCACAACCTGGCTAAGCATAGGACTGTTTACATATGCCATTGTTCATGTATTGTATCTGTTTTGTTTACCGAAAATAACTGTTATATACTTTCATTGTTAGTTGGTAGTTGGCTTCGCCACACCATCTAAGGGTTAACGTTATGATTGCTTCTCATATACATCGGGACTTGCATGCGTTACTAACCATTTCCCTCTTCTAACATGGCATCTTAAATATACGATTACAAATACATTGGCCTTCATATAGCCACACACGCGAAGCACATCCTCGAACTTCTCGCTGCAATTATAGGCTCGTCCTCTTTCACCACACATGTATGTTCACGATTGCACACACATGCACGCGGAACTACGTGGTCAGGACAAAGGAACACACACACACACACACACACATAGTTTCAGGTGCGCTCCTAACAGCGCAACTCTGAGCTTACCAGCTCGCTCGCACACGCACACTCCCTCTCCCTTACACATACATATACTCCTTCAATTAATTAGTAAGATACATTTAGCTAGATTACATATTGTGTGTTATTCTCTTATCATTGTGTTAATAAATACTTTGATTTATATACGCTGGTTTATTTAATTTTACACAAGAATGGACGTTGTCAACCTCTTCTATTCAGAACTCCAATGACCTTCAACCATACTATCAATAAGGTAACTTTGTTTGTAGTTATTAATTTAATTATTAATCAGAGTTCCAAATTGATAGTATAATATATTTTATGAGACTGATATATTTAATGAGACTGATTTGTGGATAATCAACTTAATTGATCTGCCTTTGTGTTGAATGGTTGATCCCTGTCCAATCGGGTGAAATTACCAACATATTGTTGCTGTTGCAAGGACAGCACCAGTGTGTCTTGGTGGCCCTCCTATCAATAGATTCAAATGTTAGAGAGAGAGGGAAACATAAACAAGGGAAACAGATTTTCCTGTCAGAAACTTTGGAAGAGCAATATTATTGGCTAAGTTAGCGAGTATGATAAACAACATAATTCATAGATAATAACTTACGTTTAAACATTTCCTTTCCACTAGTAGGCCTAGCCTAGCCAGTGATAGACACCATGAGTCCCAATTAGTATGCTTGCAGGAAGAGCAATATCGAAGAGTGGCTAAGTGGCTGAGCAGCATAAGTCAAATGGAATTCTCATATGCAGCTCTCTGATGACAACCCCCTCCCTATACTGTTGGTTTAGCTATATGTGTGTGAAATGTGAGCCATGGCCTGATTTAGGTAAATAACATTGTTGAAATCCACTTAATTATTCTGCAGTTCCATTGTGTGATCTGTGTATTTGGCTGTATGTTGCAGCTGGATTTTGTCAGGGCTCTTCTTGGGGATTGAACCCGAGTAGCTGGGTTTGTGAACCAGCGTCTTAACCAGGTGAGCTATTGAGAAGGCCCAGCTGTGGGATGTCGTTTTGAGCTTAGTTTCTTTTTATTTTCAAAAACACAAAAGATTCCTCGACAGGAGAAACTACAAAAACGCAGAAAATCAAGAACAGGGCAAAAGGCCATAAACTAACCATTTAGAAATAATGTGCTTGAGAGCACTACAAAACAATAGTGATGTTACAAATGAACCCGAGGGTTCGGAGCTTGTGTCGCAAAAATGAAGCCCTTCCTCACCGGAGCGCGCATCGAGGCTTGTATCGTTTTGCCGAGATTACGTCACCGGTGACGTTTGAAGCCTCATTTGAATCAAGTGCTTCACCAAGTGGTTCGTTCGTTCACTTTTCGCGGGACGCTTCGACTATACGACGTCCCAAAACTCATCTTGTATTCGTGGTATTGTCAGTGGTTGGAGAATTGGCGATAGTTGGAGATTTAGCTGTAGTTGGAGATTTAGATTGTTTGGTGTTGTTGGTAGTATAGAATATTTGAGATAGAGTTATAGAGGTAGTTAGGAAGAGAAAGAACTTGATCCAGTTGCCCAAAGCACTTTCTCCCCCTTTTCAGTGCCCTGCACTGACCAGTTGTCCAAAAGCACTCATTGGCTTTACAAAAGTACTGACCAGTATTCAAAAAGCACTTTCACTCTGTTCCAAGGGCATAGAGAGTTAAGATAATTAACAGGCTTTAAAAAAAATCTAAAGCACCGTTTAAAATTCACTTTGGGCAGGTTTCGAAACTGATCAGACCAACGTTCAAGACGACGTCGCTTACCGTTGTGCCACCATACATTTCTTATTGTTTAGATCGAACTATTATTAGAACAAGGAATACAAAAATAAATCCTTAATTGTCATTGTATTCGCCTACAATGAAATTTGAATTAATGGAGAAACGTTTTCTTTCACCATACGTTTGTGTGCATGTTATTTTAGCAGGCCTTGCTCACCACAACACATTTAACAAATTCACTGTCCCGAGAAAATCTTTCTTACACCGAATTTTATTGACCTGCAGGTGTCACTAGAGAGCGAACGACGCTTCGAGTAGTGAACCTTTTTTCGACACGTCTGGCTGGAAAGCTTCGAGGGTTCAGAAAGCTTCATTTCGCCATCACTACAAAACAATGTGCTTGAGAGCACGACAAAACTATGCTGCTTGAGAGCACTTCTACCAACCATGGGGAACAAAGACAATATAACGACCAGAGACAGAGCAGGGAAACTAACCAGGTATTTAAAGGTGAGGGCACACAGTTAGAGGAGGGCACACAATGGGAAACAGGTGAGGGCACACAATTGGGAACAGGTGAGGGCACATAACGGGGAACAGGTGAGGGCACACAATCACAACAGAAGCACATGTGGACACACAATCACAACAGAAGCACATGTGGACATATAACAAACACAGAAATCACGAAGTCCTACGATCGTGACAGATTGTTTTTCATTTAGTTGCTTAAATACTTAAATTACATCATTAAAGATAGGCCAAGTATCTGTTTAGATATACATTTTGAGTAAAATACACATTATTTTGCTGTTTTAATGTCAATTTCTGTTGGTTATTACATAATGCACCAATTGTTACATTTAAAAAAAAAAAATCGCAACACCCGCGTTATGTAGTAACAACTGCAATATGTAATAACTTATTTCATAATGAGGAAAATGTTATTACATATTGCGTTCAAGAAGTTTATTACATAACGCGGCAAATTATTACAAAATGCGGCAGTTATTACATAATGGCGTGCAAATGTATTACATTATTACATAATGCGGTGTTATTACATAATGCGTTGTTACAAACCAGAGAGTAGAAGGTATCCAACTAGAGAAAGAAGGAAGCCGAGTCATTTAAATGACTTCATAACTGAAAACTGTGTTAGTGATGCGGTTCATATCACAGGAGACTACTGCTGTAGAGCGCTTTGTGGCATTCCACAGACATTTGGGGAGGCAATGGGGTCAGCTAACTCAAAAGAATGGGCAAAAGCCATGGATGAGGAAAATCCAGTCCTTAAATGAGAACAAGACCTTTACCCCAACAGCACTGCCAATGGGCAAGGTAACAGTGGGGGGTAGATGGGTTTACGCCATCAAGACTGATGTAGATGGGAGAGACAAATACAAAGCAAGGTTTGTGGCCAAGGGTTACAGCCAGAGAATGGGAGTAGACTATGGGGAGACATTTTCACCAAGAGCAGACATGACAAGTGTAAGGGTGGTGCTACAAAAAGCTGCACAGGAGAATGTACTCCTGCACCAAATGGATGTGAAAACGGCGTACTGGCACGAACCCATAGTTTATGAGATCTACATCAATCCACCATGAAGAAAAAGAGGGTATCATTTATAAGATAGAGAAATCCCTTTACGGTCTTAAACAGTCCGGCAGAAATTGGAATAGGGTTTTGCACAATTGCCTAACTGAGGATGGATTCACACAAAACCCAGCCGACCACTGTGTTTATGCCAAAGATTCAAATGAAGGGAAGGTGATCATAATCACATGGGTCGATGACTTGATCATTGCAGCAAGCAATGAAGAGAGATTTAAAGAGGTGAAACAGATGCTTGCAGAAAAGATGAAAGATTTAGGCAAACTCAAACATTTTCTGGGTATTGATTTCAGTCTATCAGATGGATGTGTAAAGATGTCACACAAGAAAGGTACACTAACAAGATACTACAGCGTTTTAATATGCAAGATTGTAGGACCAGAGATACACCCTGTGAGCAGAAGCTAGAGTATACTGAAGATGCTGTAAAGATGGAAGATGTCAGGATGTACAGGGAGGCTGTAGGTAGTCTTATATACCTGACTACTTGTACCAGACCAGATTTAAGTTTTGTAGTGAGCAGATTATCACAGTACTTTGCTGAGCCTACAGAGGAGCAGTGGGTCACTATGAAGCATGTTTTAAGGTATCTCAAAGGCACTGCAGAGAAAGGGTTAAGCTTTAAGAGAAACAACAGTGAAGAGCTAGGTATACAAGCCTACAGTGATGCTGACTGGGCGGCTGAAACCAGTGACAGACGCAGTACCACAGGATACTGTGTCAGGCTTAGTCAGAACAGCGCTCTAGTCTCGTGGAAGACTAGAAAACAACCCACGGTTGCGCTTTCCACCTGCGAGGCAGAATACATGGCACTAGCTTCAACCATACAGGAGTGTCTATACCTGGAGCAGTTACTAGGGGGTATAGATAACTACAATTACACACAAACTATAGTACATGAGGACAATCAGGGGACAATAGCTCTTGCCAAAAACCCTGTAAACAGACAGAGGTGCAAACACTTTGACATAAGTACCACTTTATAAGGTCAACTGTGATTGAGGGAAGGGTGATTTTGATGTATTGTTCTACGGATAACATGGTTGCTGATGTAATGACCAAACCTGTAAATAAGTTGAAACTGAAGTAGTTTGCAAATGCTCTTTTTGGAGATTGATATGTGTATGACAGAGGTTCACATTCATTCTGTTTTTTTCTGTGTTTCTTTTGCTTGAAGTATAGCAACCTGAGTACAAGTGGGGGTGTTGAGATATATTCATTATGTACTCAGCTGTATATGTAATGTAATGCTGTACTGTAATATGTATATATGGTTACGCCACAGGGTGGCGCTAAGGTACAGGCTATAAAAGCCGATTTGCCATATGTTAGTTAGTCAGTTAAAGTAGCTCTGACCGTGAGACTGATGTGTCAGAAGCCTGATTAATAAATACGCCAAGAACGGCTAAAGATAAACACCATCATTTATTCTTTCCTCAGAATGCAACGATAGCTGCAGCAATAGTGCACCACAACTCAACACTTACGATAAACCAGTTGTGGTTAATCTCGTAGGCAAACGCAGTTGCCTTCTATATCATTCAAACCAATAGCACGATGAGAAACTGGCATAAGAACATTATTAACCAATCAGATTCAGCCATATTGATGCCTGTTTTACAGAGGAGTCAGCTGTTATTTACAATAATGTTGCACATTAACAGCATTAAAATGGTAGCACTGTTGAATTATTCCTGAAAGCTCCAAACCATTGAAATGAACCTATAATTTGACACTTAGACCTTTTGATTACTTTGGATCTTGTTCACCTAAATTGTGAAAACTTGATTCTCCTCATCCTTCATTGAAATACGACAGAGCACAGACACAATTAAATGAAGGATCTGAAATTAGTTTTACACACATCCACATTACGTCCTACACACCACATAAAGTAGCTACACCATCAGGTCAATGGCCACGATGAACGCCTTTCTTGTAACCCGTGCTTAAATATTTAGAGTCGAACCAGTGTAGCACTGCCAAAGCGAACCAGATTATAACCTGTTCTTTACACTAACCAATGAAAAATACAAATCACAAGGTCAAAATATTTGCCCTTGTTAGATGCGTCCGGCATCTCTATAAGAGGGTATGTCCGTCCGTCTGTCGGTCGGTCGGTCTGTCTGAAACGCATTCTTTCAATTGTAATTCCCTCCTGTGTCCACAAGGTGGCAGAGTTGAGTTGACGCATCTTGTTGTCCGCTCGGACTTGTTTATTGTTAGCAGCAAAACCTCTGTATGATAATCTGATGTGTTAATGAGAAATCCTATGCAATATTTATACTACAGCTGTATGATAGGCGACGTTAAGGCAACACAGCGTGTGTTAATATAATAAAATGCTAAATACAGTGTTTCTCAGATTATATTGTACTACCCGAACCGAGACTGAGACTGACAGGGAACTCAAGAAGCGCTGTCTAGAGTTCCAAGTTAACATTTCCCTCATGATATCCGACAAAAATGGCAAAACTGTAGTTTCTTTTTATATCTATTGCTCCTGAGCAGAACGGTTGAAAGCAGGGTCTATATCCTCAAGTTTTCAATGTTTTTGAAAAAAAAAATTGTGAAGTTGCAACACAACACTTGACTTAACACTGAAAAGAAATGTAAGATTTGAAGTGCCAGTTTTATTCATTTTCTGCATACTTTTTGACTTTTAAATAGAGCTGTGAAAAATAACACGCTAACGCGTTATGTTTAATTACAGGATTAATGCATTATTTTTTTTAACTCATTTAACGCATGTGCAGAATGAGCTTCCAATTAACCCACAATTGACCGTTCGCGAAACTCCTCCCTAGAACAACCCTCCTACCTGAGCAACCTCTAGTAAGAGAATAGGGTTAGACAACTTAGAGATCTGAGGAGCATGGTGAAACGGTGTTTATACAGGACTTGTAGATCTGACACAAGGTACCCTGACATTTTAGAGCGACACATAGTTTTGTTCCGCATTTCTAAAGCCCAAAACAAAGGAGGAAAGGAGCCGGCTGTGGATTTAACAGTGTGGGATACCCCGTTCCCAACTCAATGTATCAAAGATCAACGAACACACATGTCTGCTCCAAAGTAAATGAAGCTTCTTGCAGCTAGCCAGCTAGCGAACTATACTATCTAGCTAACTATCTAGTTTAGATAAAAAAAACAGTTATGGTTCCTGTCAACTAGTATTATAATGACTACAAGTAGCCTACATAACTAGTCTCTCCAACAAATGTGTTAATGTTACTGTCAAAATGTTAATGTTACCGTCTGTAAGGTTGCACACTTAGCTATCCTAGCTTGCGATAGCAAACGGCATCAAGTTGCAAGGAGCTTAATATACTGTATCAATCTTGAACAAAACGTCCCAAAAGGCCATTATGAACTTTTTTTATTTTAAGGCGAGACACGGCAGGCAAAAACATAGTTTTTTTCAGCAGTGGTCAATTTTGAGGTTTTGAGCTAGTTCACTCCCTGAACATGTAATCTTTCATACTAGCATAAAGAAAATATCCTAATTATACATTAATGTGTATATTTATTCACATTTTGTCTGTTCGCGTTAGAATTCTCCTAGGTTTCCCGGAAAGTAAGCATTCTAACGTAACATGCAGTATATCGGCTGTTTTCTAAGGCCTGTCATGTTTGGTATTGTTGAAAAGCTCTGTATCTCCCACACAACGCTATTTAATCCAAATAAGGACATTTCCTTTCCATCAGTAACCAATGATGTTAGTAAAAACGAGGCTTTAAACCTAAGGATGCAATTTCATTGGTTTGCGGTGGTTTCTGATAACGTGATTTGTTCAGACGCATCACGTGTAAATCTTTAAATGCGATTTTCTCAAAATTAGTTTTTTCTCATACTCCAAGGGAAAAATCTCCACTCCAATTCAACCTATATACATATATATTTTTTTTAAGGCTATTGACAGTATTTTCTGATTAACAGGAAAACAAAAGTAGATATCCATAAATCCCTCTGTAATTTTTTCCCCATCTAATACGTCAACAAAAGGGAAAAGTAATTTTTAACCTGGCTTTATCCCATGATCAGATTTTTTATTTTAAACATTATGCAAATAAGCGCATATTTAATGAGATAATACATAATTTGCATATTCAAACATCACAATACAAAAAACTTGTAATACATTTTTTTCTCATCTAAACATGAGAAATCAACTGAGAAAGTTTCATGGTGATACCTATTATTTACCTATTTTTACCCTATTCACCTGTCGTGTCTCGCCTTAATCTTTGTAGCATTTTGTGAACGGGCAACCTGCTCCTGAGTATCCCAACGTATGCATAAGGCACAACCTGAGAGCAATAACCTGGTGATTTGATACAAAGCCATATCATTACATAAGGATCATCATTTTAGATGTATTAAGGTCCAATATGGAATAGCAAAGATAATTTTTCTCACAAAAATATGCAGAGAAAAATATGTGATTAATCATGATTAATCCACAGACACCTGTGATTCATTTTATTAAAAATGTAATTGTTTCACAGCCCTACTTTTAAACCATCAAGACAGCACAACAACAGCAGATGTTAGATGTCGATGCTGTTACAGAAATACATCTCAGTAATCACTACTACAATACACTACATGAGGGAAATGAAAGAACACTCTCACACTTTTGGGATGGGATACCTAAAGGATAGAGGTGTGTCATCCTTAACATCCAGCTTAGCACCCTTTGCCGGCTTGACACAGGATGAAGGGTGGCATCCAAAACGGACTTTGTAGTACCGGCAGAAGCAAAACAACATATCTGCGCTCTTACAGGTGAGTCCCAAGTCGCACCTGTACCAAATATAAAACAACATTAACATCCAACAAACTGTAACTGAGACTGTATGTACATCTTAACTTAAAAGCCCACTGTGTAACAGAGTAATTACAATCATGTGCCACCTACTGAAATTATAAAATGAACTATTTAACATGTTCATATCACACCCTAGCCTAGCTAATAAAGTGTCGACACACTGTAGTGGACAACCATGATCCTTTTAAACGACGCCATTCTACCTGTATAAGTGTAAATGTGTGTATTTGTGTGCTTAATGGTGCGAGGTCAAAACAAACATACAACAAGACTAAAGCCGTGAAGTGGTCCACCTCAGTGAGGTCCTTGTCTTGACCAAGCTTTCAAAAACGCTTAATTTTGACCACTTGCATTGGGTGAGATGACAGATATCTGTCTACCTCCCATGTTCGTCCCAGTTGCCAAATGGAATCTATAAATGAAAAACTAGCCTCCTACAACACCAGTGGTTCAGATTCTCTGTTAGATAATCCTGGATCACACATTATTGTTGCACGCAGACTGTCAAGTGCTATAGACAGCATAAAAAAACCGCTGCTAAAAAACAGCATAACAGCTCTCATGTCTCTCACAGATAGAATACATTAATGAGCTAATGTCATAGAAATGCTATGGCATGTGCCCTACATTCAATTTCAATTCAATTGTATTGATTTATACAGCGCATTTAACAATTGATATTGTGCCAGAAGCCTGAACCCTGAATTCAGTAAACCATTCCGTGTGGGGCATACAAAGAAAATGATGGTTATATTTTTGAATACACAATAGCTACTGTACACTCACTCATGAAACACAGTTGTCACCTCGACAGCGGGTGGGTAGAGGCACATTCCCTTGGGGAAATACTTCTTCAGGTCACTCCAGGTTACATCAGTAATTGAGTAATTGACATTACATATCTTGTAACTCTTTTACAGACAGTATGCATACACTCATACAGTACATACGGTATAAAAACAAACATCACAAATGCACACACACACACACTGTTAGAAAGGCCAGTGACTGTAGCGGATTGCCCTGCACGCCTGCGCTGATGCGCTGATGTGTTTAACAACATTTCGTGAGTAGTTTTAGTAAGCTGAAGATCACCTGATAAGTCATCATATCATTTAGTTTGCTTGATTATCTATCTTAGCGGAGGATGTTGGACTACATTTCCACTTAACTTTCCTTCAGTTGCAAGTTTGTGCATCACTGACGAACTGAACGTTTGTTTCTTTGTTGGATGAACGTATTAACAAATTCCATACTGTAATAGCTAACGTACTAGGTGTATTTCTGGCTACTTCAAATGCATTTGAGGCTAAGTGTTAATGGTGTGCACTCGGTATGTTAAACCTGCTTAAAATGTGTCAACTTCCTTTTATTTTGTTTACAATAATGTTGCACATTAATAGCATTAGAATGTTAGCAATCAAAGTTGAACATTTCCTGACTAACAAAAAGGACATGATTGACCTGTATGGCAGTCTAGTCAAACAGTTACCACCACAATGGTACTGTTTGGTAAAAATCTGTATTGTGTTACAGCGTTTTATCTGTACAGATTAAGCAATTGTGTTATTTATGCAAACCAATGTATAATTTCCTTTCCGCTAAATGACTAAATATCCAAATGTGAAATTAAAGTGTAAAATCAACACAGTATGTCAATATCAGCATGTCTCCACTGCAGACCAACTTGCTTCCAGGAATAGATCACACCATGGCAGTAGGCTACACACATAGGCCTACGTACACTGGAGACCGGACGGAGGACCAGGCGGAGGTGGAGGCGGAGGTAGTTGTGTTGCTGCCAAAGGAACAGCAGCCAAAGCACACACTAACTAGAACCAAACAAAAGGAACATAACATGAGGTTGAACACACCACTCAGGGCCAGATTTACTAACAGAATTGTGCCCAATTGAGGTGTAATTTCTTCGCTATATGCAGGAAGACATGGAACCGTATTTACAAACGTACTGCTGAAGTGAGCAGAGGCACGTTGCGCTTTCCGTCTAATACATAAATGGGAGGGGTATAAGGGAAAGTGGGGGTTCACCGCAAAAAGATGGGAGGAGATGGGTAAAGTGCGCCTAATTATGTATTTTGTGGTATGACAAGTCTCTAATTAGCATGAAAATTCTCCGCCTCATAAAAGCAGGTCTAAACCAGTTCTGTTCCATGTGTAACGAAACAAGAGGTGTTTTAGCATGACATATCATCTGCATAATGAAAGCTATGTGCGTAGAAATTTAATGCAATTAATAAGAATAAGAATAATACGTGCATCAGGGATTCGGGAGGGGATACTGGTTAAAATATAACAAAAAGTTATTTGTTGAAATGTTTATATTTGACATATTATTTAATATAGGCATAATAATGCTGTAATTTGTCAATTTCAGTTCACAACGGGGTACAAGACCATTGAACAGAGGGTTCCGCGGTATCGATAGGCCTACCCCCCTCCACACCCCTGTTCAGCAACCAGTGTTTGTTGGAAGACATCTTCTAATGGCCGGTTCACACTACACGATTTCAGCCCGATTTTGCCCCGATTTCCCCGTCGGCAAATTTGCAGGATCGGTTTTGAAAAGTCTGCGACAAGGCGAGGTCTTGTAGTGTGAACTGTTTGCGACCTGCGATTTTTTACGTCTGCGATGTTCAAAAACCCCACAACGAAAAGTCTGGCATGTTAGAATTTGGGGGTGAATCGCAATGACATATCCATTGTTGACGGCAAACATTCGGAAAACGATATGAAAACGGTTGTGTGTAGACAGATATCGCTTCAATGCGAATATAAGTATTTATTTTTACCCTGGTCAGTGTAGACAGGGTTTAGATTTGCGTTAACCTCGTGAACCAAAAGCTCTATTTCTTATTGTAACTCTTCATCCATGAGCATGGACGCCCATTCTCCCCTCTTTTAAATACTCGCTAATTACATTAAAGTGGAGTAAGGCGCTGATTACCCGACGATGTTCTGGTTTGATAAATACTGTACTATGTAAAATGCAGAAACACAGCGTGAACTGTAGGCGGATTGGCAAAGGCGCTGAATGCTCTGCACTGGCAAATGTAAGTAAATGAGGCCCTCAGTATGGGACATAAGCAGTTTCCCAAAAACAAAACAGTGCTGTCTCTTTACCAATACCTGGTCAGATAAAAAAGGAGTCTGTTTGACCTGCTGTGTTCACATTGCTATGTTTTGGGATGGTGTGCTGTACTCAGACTATTTTCTATAATGCACAGCAGCAGCCATACAACAGGACAAATGTTTACAGAGCAGTGAGAAATGCTCTATATTTTTGCCAAACCCAAATCCCCTTTAGTAAAGTAAGCAAATTCAGAATATGCTCTCTGTGCCTTAAACTTGATTGGTTTAAAGAACAAAATTACAGCTGGCTTTAAAAGAAATACATTTCTACAGTAATGCCAGGAAAATGGCAAAAGGAATTGCATACCAGCAGGATCATGGTGAAAGGCCTATTCCAGACTTCCCCTGGATAGGGACAAAGTTTTGGATGTTAGGAGTTGCAAATCTGTGACTTTTCCATTATGTGGCAAACATACTGTATATCTGGATTAAATACATGACATTTAAAAACACAACTAAGAGCAGTAAAACAAAACCACTAAATGATATTTCTCTTATATAATAAATATACCAGTAGAGTAACAGTATAACTATGCTTTGACCCTGCACTTACATACCTTTAATTCATAGTTCATGCAGTATATTCTGTCCTCACTTACCTGTTTCTGTCTCAAAAAGTTTTATGCACAGGCACTACCAGACGCTTGTGATGCCGTGATACTGAAGTTCTGTGAAATAGTCTAGCTCATGATCTTTTTATATGTCGCAGACAAACCCACATACACACAAACACACACACAAAAATACCTACAAACCAATTATCTATTCCTGTTTGCCCGCTTTTACATTTCTGAATCGGCTGGGTATCATACTTCGGGTTTTTCCTGTTTTGCAGGTATTGTTCACAAAGAACTCTCTGTAAAACAAATCTAATCCAATTTAAAACAAATGCATCACTTTGCAAAGGCTTCACTGTGTCCTCCTCACAAATGGCTGTGTTGGGTTTCTGCACTCCGGTGTTGGAAGGACCCTGCACATCTCACAGATTAGAGAGGACCAACAAAATAAGAAAGGTCACCCAAAAGGTTACATGGAGGTTGTGCTGATCCTCCCAATAGAGCAGCTGGGGTCACACCTCCTTGATGTCTAAGTACGGTAATGTTGCAGGGGTCAGTGGTGGTGGGTGTCATCTTTAAGAACCTTTCCGCTGCCTACAGTGGTCGTAGGAAATGTACAAGGACACAAAACTGCTCTCTCACTCTCTTAAAGTAACTGAACAATTTTAAACCGAGATTTAAAATGATTGTCAGGACATCAAGGTGGGAAATGATGATAGTGAAAATGATAACTTACTTTCATATTTGCACTCCTAAATGTTCATTTGTCTGATACTGTCTGGACTGATTGTAATAGAAGAGGGTTCCTGTCCTTGGCTTGTTATGCCATCACGTATGTCATAACTAGATCTTTTGAAGAGGGGTTTTCCCCCGAATGGCGTCTGTTAAATGTAAACATAATAAATATAAACTAAAGTGCTAAAGGAGTGATCCTTTCTTGGTCTCCCGACTATTGTGTGTCTCTACTTAATGTTTCCTAAAGGAGAGAACCATTTACTGGACCCCTATCGACCTGAGGTGATCCTGGCCAGGCTTGTGACCATTCCTTCACTGACAATAATAGCTGGGTTGTCCACATCTGTTCACAAAAAAACCATTCAAATGCAACAGCCATCAAATGCAACATACATTGCAATAAGAGGGAAATGTCTTTATAATATTTAAAACACATTTAATTATTACAATCATATTTTACATTAACATAAAAAGAAAATCAATTTTTGCATTAATATTTAAAACACATTCCCTAACCCTGTGGATTGTGTGGGAGAGGCAACAATTTCATAAAACACAGTTTGGTAAAGCTTGAAAGCCGAGTAGTAATATAAGTGTGTGAATGAGGGTTAAGTCACAAGCACAGTGTTTTATTATCGCGGTCATGCTGCATACTCGTGCATACCCTTCAACTCTTTTCAATTTTAATACACTTCATCATTTTTATCACACATGTAAAGGTCTGGAGATCTCAGAAGAGTTTTGGAAAACCTGCTCCTGTGTGAACGCCACTATTTTCTGTGTTCCTAAATGGTTCATTGGACTGTATTTATTAAGCACTTAATTGTTTAGGTTAATTACTGACACATTTACCTCTTCACAGATTCGTATCATTCACACACATGGGAGAGGCTACCGTGCAAGGCACCAACCTGCACAAAGGGGGCGGAAGGGGATTCAGTGTTGTGCTCGGAGAGACTTTACACGTGCATATTACGTTGCGACACAAGACACACACGCAATCAGAGGTCGCCGTGAATTTGTCCTCATTTTTCCATCCCGGACTGTCCTTCCTCCAGGACCCCAGGAGCCATGGGCAGCCTTTAGGCGCCCGGGGACCAAGTCAAGTGAACCATCCGTCTTGGTCAGGGACAGACAGGAGAGGGTTTTGTTTTTCTGCATGTTTTTCTGTTGGGGTTTTTAGTGGAGGAAACCCCTTGTGAACACAGGGAGAACATGCAAACTCCACACAGAAAGGCCCGGGAGATTGAACACCAGATAGGAGGAGCTAGCCAGCCCCCCAGTACCAACAGCGCCCCATGCGTGAATCGAACCCAGGACATTCTTGCTGTAAGGCGGCAGTGCAAGCACCTGAGCCACCGTGCCACAAGCAGGGCCCCAAAACTAGGCGTTGAAACTAGGCAACATTCTAGGCCACATTCTTTGTACAGTATAAATAAGGCACAGAAACTTGGCAACATTCTAGGCCACATTCTAGGAACACACTGTTCACACATCTAAACACCATTAACACTTCACCTCACAGCAGGTAAGGGTTTTCACATAAATCTTCAATAGTTCAATGCTTCCCCCGAGCTAGGATTGAGGCACCCTTTAAATCAGTGGTCACCAACCTTTTTAGGCCCAAGATCACCGACCTCTGCCTTGGTGACAGGCAAGATCTACCTATTGAGGCGTTGAGAGAAAAATACTGTCCAGACTTCAGACTGTACTTACAACTTAACCCTTTATTTGGCCTAATTGTAATTGAATGAAATCAAACACTTTGGTCCAGCTTTCAAATTGATGTGACCAAGAACACACTTAATCAGGTGTTCTCATCCTTTTCTACTCCAAGGCCCACCTACTCGTATTTGTAACAGTGCGGGGCCCAATAGACACCCAGATATTCCATTCTAATTAATAAGTGATTGTTATGTGTCAAAAAGAGCAACATCAGCACCTGCTACAGGTGGCAGCCTAGAAATGAATAAAACAAAATGAACTCTAGATATTGCACTTTCAAAATTATATTGTGCAACAGAAACAACATAAAACCACACAAAGCACTTTCAGTCAAAAGGGCTTCATTATTCAAAAGAGTTTTGAAACAAAGGAACTTATTTGCAGTAGGCCTATGCCTATTTGTGCACAGCAAACAAGCAAGTACATAAAACCAGAATAGACCCAAAATATATTATGCACTCAAAACACATGAGTGAAGACCACTCAGCTAGGCCTAATTGAAATAGGTGTTGCTTCAGACATGCAAACAAATAGGTTCCAATATGGTTCAAATAAATATGTTCAAATAGGTCCAAATTAGGACTTTTTTACTGTCTGCCGAGCTAGCAAGTAGCTTATTTGCCGTCTTGCTTTGTCTTGTGTTGCACTTGCTTGATGTTTGACTGTATCAAATAAACAAGTTATGAAATCAAGAGATTTGTTTCATGTGTATTATATCAGGTTTTCTTAATTTTTTATTTAATTGCAATATGTCATTATTTACAAGGGACATCTAAACTTGGAGATCATGCCAGAAGCTGTCAACAAGCTTGCTTAAAAATGTATTGTTGAATTGCAAAATGGCCGTGACGGGGTTGAATAAAAGCAAGGACTTGTTTCAGAAATGTTGCAAAATAATAACTTAATTGTTTATGTTAAGCTGGGAAAAGGTATTTTCTATAAACTACACATATTACCACATCACATCAAATCAAAAAAAGTTTAAAATTGTAACGTACTTTTTTTCATCTTCCAAAATCTGAAATGGCACCGAATGTGTAGAATGACCCAGTCGTTGAGTAACTAGTTTGTCGTAATGTCAAAGTCAGCACATTTCAAGAGATTTAGTTAGTTTTAGCTGCTAGCATACCGTTAGCGAATAGCTATAGATCTGTTGTGCTGCTTTAATATTAAAAACTGCTAAATCCAGTGTTTCTCAGATTTTATTTTACTTCCTGAACCGAGACTGAGACTGACAGGGAACGCAAGAAGTGCTTTCTACAGTTCTGAAATCCTCGGTTGCAACTTAACATTTTCCTCATGATATCCGACGAAACTAGCAAAACTGTACATGCTTTTCACATCTATTGCACCTGAGCAGAACAGTTGAAAGCAGGGCCTGTCTTCAAGTTTTCGATGTTTTTTTTTCTCACATTTCACAACACAAAAACAAATGGAAGATTTGAAGTGCTAGTTTTATTATTTCTCTGCATACTTTTTGACTTTTAAACCATCAAGACAGCACAACAACAGATGTTAGATGTCGATGCTATTACAGAAATTCATCTCAGTAATCATTAATCACACTACTGTACACATTGAAAATACATGAACTAGTGTTGTCTCACACTCCTCTGAGCTCTCCAATCAGCTCATGGTTGCCACAGAATGAAGGGTGGCAGACAAAACGGACTTTGTAGTCCCGGCAGAAGCAATTCCCCTGATCTTCGTTCCTACAGATGAGTCCAGTGATGTGATCGTTCCTGTACCAAATATAAAACACCCTTAACATCCAACCAACTGTTACTGAGACTTTATGTCTGATCTTGTAACTGTAACTTAAAGGTCCACTGTGTTACAGAGTAATTACAATCATGTGCCACCTACTGAAATTCTAAAATGAACTATTTAACATGATGATATCATACCCTAGCTAATAAACTGTCGACCAAGTTTGTTATAGCACACTCTAGTGGACAACCAGGATCCTTTTAAACAATGCCATTCTACCTGTATTAGCGTAAATGTGTATTTTTGTGTGCTTAATGGTGCAAGGTCAGTACAAACACTCAACAAGACTAATGACAAATATGTCCCTACCTCACATGCTTGACCCGGTTGCTAAATTAAATCTATGAATGGAAAACTAGCCACCACTGGTCCGACAACACCAGTGTTTCAGATTCTCTGTTAGATAACCCTGGATCACACACTATTTTTGCCTGTCAAGTGCTATAGACCAGGGGTTCCCATACCGTCCGACTCTGAGACCCAACTTTTCGTATTTGTAACAGGTCTGGGCCCAACAGACAGCCCGGTTATTTGAGCTAATCTATATTCCATTAGGCTAATTGAATCTATATTCCTCTATAATTGAATCTAGAATCTAGAATTGTGTCACAAAAGGCAACATCAGCACCTACCACAGGTGGAAGCCTAGAAATGAATCAAAGAAAATCTAACTCTAGATATTGCATCAAAATTGTATAGAGCACCAAAAAACAACATATAACCACACAGAGAATTTCATTGCAGTAGGCCTAGGCCTATTTGTGCACAGCAAACAAGCAAGGAAATAAAACCAGAATAGACCCAAAAGATAGCATGTACTCAAAACAAGTGATGGAACATGCAAACAAGACCACTCAGCTCAGACACTTGTCCCCTGAAGCAGTTCGGAATACCTCAGTCAGCCCACCGTCTTCAACTATGTTGAAGGGCCGACAGTCACCGGCAACCCAAACAGATACAACGTTGGTAACCTTTTTACGGACTGGTCTAGTTACTTTCCTAGAGAAGTCGTGGAGTGTGGGGTGGCGACCATATAACCTGGCGCATCTTTCTGTCGGGTGCTTTGCATTAAGGTGATTACTTAAAGACGAGTTGCTTCTGTGGCAGCTAAATTCAGCTTGACAAATGCTACATACAACTTTAGATTTGTTGATTGTATTTCATTTTGCCTCTTAAAAAGAAAATTTCCGCCCAACAATCCCTCAGCTCTCTCCATCTTTCACTACCGTCTCGGTCGTTCCTGTCTAACTGTCAGCAGGCACATTAATCTTTACAACAATTAACTTTGACATCCCTAATTAATATTGTTCTCAATTTAAAATCAGTTCTTCGTGGAAAATTCTTTGGGGGGGGGGGGGGGGGGGGGGGTGATGGTTATTTTTAATACATAATAGCTACTGTACACTCACGCATAAAACACATTGCCTGCATCTGCCAGGCTGATGCCATCCACAGTTGCCACCTCGATGGCGGTGGGGTTGGGGCACATTCGCTTGGGGTACCTCATTTTCAGGCAACGGACAAGCTCCCAGTCTCCACTTCCCGTTGGGTTGTCACGGTCCATCCAGTCTGTCCTGCATGCTAATAGATAATAAATAGAACAATGATGCAAATGAATATTTCATATCTTGTAAATGTTTTACATCTCAAATGCAGACACACACGCATTGTTAGAAAGGCCAGTGACTGTAGCGGATTGCAATGCACGCCTGCGCTGAAATCTGTGTTTCGTGCACACTTCGTGAGTAGTTTAGTAAGCTGAAGATCACCTGATGAGCCATCATATCATCTAGTTTGCTTGATTATCTATTTTAGAGGAGGATGTTGGACTACATTTCCACTCAACTTTCCGTTGCAAGTTTGTGCGTCACTGACGAACTGTAAGTTTGTTTCTTTGTTGGATGAACTTATTAACTAATTCCATACTGTAATAACCTACTAGTTGTATTTCTGGCTACTTCAAATGCATTTGAGGCTTACTGTAAATGGTGTGCACTCGGTATGGTAAACCTGCTTAAAATGTGTCAACTTCCTTTTATTATTTACAGTAAGTGAATAACACGATTCCATTTCAAACGTCATGTTGCATATTAAGGGCATTAGAATGGTAGCACTGATGAATTATTCCTGACTACGAAAAAGGACGTGATTGACCTGTAGATGGCAGTCTAGTCACACAGTAACAACCACAATTGACCCTTCCGCAAACTCCGCCCCCCTTAGCAACAGTTGCTATATCAGTCAAGCATTCACGTTTCCCAGGTTCTCAGCATTGGTATGAATGGCGTGGCAACATGTTTTCAACCATGTTTTCAGCTCTACCCAAAGAAATCACAAGCAATTTTTGGAAAAACGGCAAGATCTCAGATCGAAGCAGGCAAAAGGGTCTGCAATATGCTTATGAAGGCTACAACCACGACATTACATGCCGTGTTTGTAGACAGTCAAATGCTTAGGCTAACAGGTTCATTCCAGCTATATTTATGTGTTCTATTATCTACACAGTCGCCGCTACGCAAACATGTAAGGTGGTAAAACTGAATCGTATTTTAAGCAAGGGTTTTCTCACGTTTTCGATGCAGTGGGCAGATTTTAGCGACATGGCTTTCTTGGAACAAACGTAGGTGCTTCTGATTATGTTGCTGACATTCAGCTGATGGGGGAGGGGTCGTCCACATTGTTTGATCCACAGCAGGCATTTCTCTCTCTGGGTCTTGGGTTTTGGGAAGGGATAAAATTGTACCCCTCCCTCCAGCCTTTTTGGATATCGGATGTCAGAATTACACACTCCATAAGCGCAACGTTTAATTTTCTCTTCTCGAGCAGTCGTCTCTCTCATAGAACCGCAGACCAACTTGCTTCCAGGCATAGATCACACCATGGCAGTACAGACATACGTACGCCTAAGAGGGGGCCAAGGTGGAGGCGGAGGTCGTCTTGCTGCCAAAGGAACAGCAGCCAAAGCACACACCACCTAGAACCAAACAAAAGGAACATTTCCTGAGGTTGAACACACTAGGGATAGGCATAATTAATCGACAATCGTCAAGAATTTCGTCAATGACATTCTTTTTTCATCAATAAAACGAATGCATGTTCTGTTGCATAGTGTGAGTCTTGAAGGAATGCAATCGATATCTTTACTTCGTGGCAGCAATAAAAAAAAAAAAAAAATTTAATGTAGACGAAATTCCGTCTGTTGAGCACGAAACGCCGCCGCCTGACTATCAAAGCTGACGAACCTTTAACTTTATGCAAATGCGAACCAGGCAGTAACCAATCAGCTCGGCGTGTGTCAGAATTGGAGCTCGACGTTGTGCAGAAGGGCGGGTGTAATAAAAAAACCATGATGGCGGAGCCTCGCGTGTCTGTTATTGGAAAATATTTGATATCAATAAAGCTGAATACAGGTGTTTACATGACTTTTATACATCTACATCGACTCGGTTTGTTTCTTATATACTACACGAACACTGTCAGGGCAAACTGAATATTGTAGGTCTTAAATTAAGCTCTCGACCGTTGTTAGCTGGGTGCTAACGCTTTAATTGAAGATCAATGTAGAAGCTAGCTGCTGATCCTGGGTCTCGGGAGTCTGTTTAACTGGAAATATTTGTATGTGAATAAAGGTGTTTACACAACTTGTATATGTCTACATCGACTCGGTTGGTTGTTAATATACTATACGAACACTGTCAGGGCAAACAGAATATTGTAGGTCTTAAATAAAGCTCTCGACCGTTATGGTTAGCTTGCTGCTAACACTTCAATTGAAGATCAATGTAGAAGCTAGCTGCTAAAATGCTATTAGCGCTGCACTGCAGCCGAACTTGCTACTTGACACTCGCTACATGACAGCCAAACATGTTTTTTCGGACCACGACCCCTAGGCGAAGGAGAAGGAGACGGTTTTGCCCGCTGCACTTTGCCAAGATGTTTTTGAAACGTCTGCGTCTTTAGAAACGCGTTTGGTGTGTTTCAGCCCTAATTATGTATTCCGTGGTATTTACAAAAACTGCCTGGCGAGAGTGTCTATTTTGCGGATTCATCGCCTCATAATAGCAGATCTAAACCAGTTCTGTTCTCATGCCAAGTCTTCTCACGACACAATGCGTTTCAGGTGTTGCGTAGCAACCAATTACTTGCTAACGTATCAGACCGGCGAGGAGGGCAATACGTGGCTGGCATGACCATAGACATATATACTTTATGCATATACGTATGTCTATGGCCATGACTATCCATCAGCCAATCAGAACGCTTTTACTGTCGTTGCCATAAAATAAATACCTTGCGGGGCAGGAGTGGCGTAACCATGACAACAATTGTCATTTCAACCTGTTAGTGTGGACGGCAAACATCGGAAAAAGATATGATAAAGGTAGTGTTTTAATTGCAAGTATTATTATTTGTATTTACCCGAGTTAGTGTAGACAGGGCTTAAGTTTGCTGTAACCTCGTGAACCAAATACTTTAATTCTAATTCTAATTCTAATTCTTACTCATCATCCACAGTGGCAGGAACACGCAGATTTCGCTGCGCTCGCAAATGTACGTAAATGAGGCCCTCAGTGTGGGACATAAAACAAAACAGTGTTGTGTTCACCAATACCTGGTCAGATAACAAGGAGTCTATATGACCTGCTGTGTTCACATTGCTATGTTTTGGGATGGTGTGCTGTACTTAGACTATTTTTATAATGCACAGCAGCAGTCTATACAGCAGGAAAACGTTGACACAGCAGTGAGAAATTATATTCAGAATATGCTCTCTGTGCCTTAAACAGTGCTCTTACTTGATTGGTTTAAAGAACAAAATTACAGCTGGCTTTAAAATAAATATATTTCTACAGATTATCTATAAAGCCAAGAAAATGGCAGAAGGAATTGCATACCAGCAGGATCATGGTGAAAGGCATAGTCCAGACTTTCCCTGGATAGGGATAAAGTTTTGGATATTAAAAGTTGCAAATCTGTGACTTTTCCATTATGTGGAAAACATACTGTATATCTGGACCATCTGCATGATATTTAAAAACAAAAACACAAATAATAGCAGTAAAACAAAACCACTATATGATATTTGTCTTATATAATAAATATACCAGTAAATACAGAGTAACGGAATATTAGAGTATAACTATGCTTTGACCCTGCACTTACATACTTTTAATTCATAGTTCATGCAGTATATTCTGTCCTCACTTACCTGTTTTTGTCTCAAAAAGTTGTATGCACAGGCACTACCAAAGACGCTTGTGATGTCGTGATCCTGGAGTTCTGTGACATAGTCTAGCTCATGGTCTTTTTATATGTTGCAGACAAACACTCACACACACACACACACACACACACACACACCAACTCTCTATTCCTGATCGCGTGCTTGCGACAGGGAAGTTTTGAGACCTTCCCAACTGTGTGCAAGGCACTGCCTGTAAATCTCTGAATAGGCTGGATATCATACGTCGGGGTTTTCCTCTTTTGCAGGTATTGTTCACAATGGACTGACTGTAAAACGAATCTAATCCAATTCAAAACAAATGCATTGGACTTGGGCTTCACTTTGTCCTGCCTGTGTGGTTGCTGCATTCAGTTCTCACCCTCTCTTTCACTGATTAGAGAGGACCAACAACATAAGAAAGGTTACATGGAGGTTGTGCTGATCCTGTAAGGCTTGCTCGGGGATGAAACCTGATTCGCTGGATTTTGGGAACCAGTGCTTCAGCCAAGTGTGTTAACAGCGGTAGTCCAACATGAAAGTTAACTCCCAAAAACACAGAAGATACTGTACAGGGCAAAAGGCCATAAACTAAAGGGGAACAAAATGTAGCTCTCAGGCGGACCTAAACAAAAGCGGCTTGAGAACCACAGCGAGAAACAAAAGCGGCTTGCCAACCGCAACGAGACACCAACCCGAAACTAGCTAGCGCTAGAGGCACCTGAGTGCAGGAGAGGGCTGCATGTCTTGTAGAAAGACTCAGGCTGGACTCACACGTACGCGTTGGAATGCATTGAGCCGTCAAGGTGGACGGAGCACCATTCACTTTGGATGGGGTGTCGTCATCCTTTGCCGAACTGAATTGTGGCTCCGTTCAGTCCGGCAAAGGATGACATCACCCGTCACCCTTAACGGATCAACGCATTACAACGCGTACGTGTGAGTCCAACTCTAACAAAGACTGGCAACCAGGGGGACAAAGACAATCTAACGACCCTATAAGGTCCAGAGGGATTGGCCAGGTATTTGTCCCCTTGGCTAATTAACAGAAGTGGAAATCACAAAATACGAGACAGGTGAAGGCACATAATGGAAAACAGGTGAGGGCACACAATGGGAAACAAGTGAGGGAACATAACGGGAAACATGTGAAAAGAAATAACAAGTCCGATGGCCAGCAGAGGCCGCCAATGTCCCATTTCGTGGCAATTGCTGGAAATCACTTGTCTGGGAATTCCCTGCCCCTTCACTGCATTGCATTTGCTCAGTTAGTCTGGAAAACTATCATCAGCGATCCACTTCACTCACGTAATTGGACACGCCTTTAACCAATCAGACCAAAGATACTATACAACGATACAACGATCGGTAATAAAGCAAACACATATTTTTTCTGTATGAATTGTTCCAGGGCAAGTTTCTGTTCTGTTTTCAAAGAAAACTTGCCTTATCGAAGTTTTGCGGTGCTTCGGCGGCCACCATGTCCAATGTTTAAAAACTCTCCGTGCAGTAGATTTTGTAACGTAGCCGTGGTAAGTTTAAATCCGCCAATGGCGCGCCAGGTAGCCAAAAGCCAGTTTGTGATTGGCTCCAAGGATTCTGGAAATCTTGAAATGAACGACTATCCAAAGTTGGCCAGACCCAGTGCAGAGGCAAAATCAATTTGGCCGGAAGAAGTGGGGCGGGACTTCCCAGACTAGGAAATCACTGCCAGAATCGACAGATTCTCCCAGTAGTAGTCCCAGCTGCATACAACACAGTTTGGTTAAAGGTGCAATAAGGATCAATAGCTATTCGCTAAAGGTATGCTAGCAGCTAAAACTAACGAAATCTCTTGAAATGTGCTGACTTTGACATTAATGACAAACTAGTTACTCAACGACTGTCCTTACACAGTCAAACATCAAGCAAGTGCAACACAAGTCTAAGCAAGACGGCAAATAAGCTACTTACTAGATCGGCAGAAGGTAAACAAGTCAGATCGGCGGGCTGCGGCAGGCGAAACTACAGAACGCAGTTATTTGCCTATCGACCCTGCTATGCCAATGGCATCGACACGATTCTCCATAATAAATGTCATTGTAGCGCCCCAATTTTTTTTAAGCTGTTATTTTAAGGTTAAACTGCTTATCCTAACCCTAATCCTGAAGCATAATTGCTGCATAATGCACCTTTAAGCCTGATGGACAAGAAATGATACAAGTGTGTGAATGAGGGTTTAATCACAGGCACACAGTGTTTTAATATTGCTGTCATGCTGCATAATCATACATGCCCTTCTACTCTTTTCATATTTAATACACTTGAAACCCTGCTCCTGTGTGAACACCACTATTTTCTGTGTTCATAAATGGTTCAGACTATTTATTAAGCACTTTACAGGGCAAAATAGACCGAACCGGCCTAACCACAGACATACAGTACATGTATACATATCTATTGGTCCAATCCCCTCTCAGGTGTGGACAAACCAGCAAATTATTCCCACACCACCCATAGGCTGTTGCACTGCCACTGTATGGCCAGTGGAGGTGCAGAGGGGCGAAACTGGGCCGGTGGTTCCCCAACTTTTCACGGCAGGCCCACCATCACCATAATGCAAAGATTGAGACACTCACATATTACAGATCCATCTCAATAAATTAGAATGTCATCAAAAAGTTGATTTATTTCAGTAATTCGATTCAAAAAGTGAAACTCATATATTATATAGATTCATTACACACAGACTGATATATTCCAAGTGTTAATTTCTATATAATAATTATGATGATTATAGCTGACAGCTAATGAAAACCCTAAATTCAGTATCTCAGAAAATTCAATATGGAAGACTCATGGTGTCTCACTCTAATTAGCTAATTAACTCAAAATACTGTACCTTCAAAGGTTTCCTGAGCCTTTAAATGGTCTCTCAGTCTGGTTCAGTAGGCTACACAATTATGGGGAAGATAAATCAACTTTTTGATGATATTCTAATTTATTCAGATGTACCTGTACCTGCAAGAGCTCTTGCATAGCTTTTCTCAATCACTCATCAATATTGGGTAATATTAGTTTGATACTGAAGCACAATAAAGACGTCACACATCAACCACTGCGTTTGTTATTATGAGTTATTTAATTTTGAACCTAGATCAGATAGTGTCTGTTAATTTGTATCCAGTTTTGGTACCTGTGGTTTATTGTCTCTCCAGGGGCTTACGTGCCGTTTCCTAAAGAACCTGTCGAGAAGTTTATTTATGAATGATGGCTAAGAAAATACATACTAATCAGCCCATACAGCAGGTTAACACTACGTAGTAGGCTACGTAGTCTTTAATACTGACATTGACAAGAGGCTTCTATATTGTCTACTTTTGGTTAGCTAAACAATAATTTAGAGCTGCCCTTGCTGTCCGGAGTTTGTAATAATAACTGCATAACAAAGCTAGCACCATAAATTATTGTTAACAGAGGTCTCGTTACAATGGTAAAATGTATAAGTTGTGGCTATGTTAATGGACCATGCAACCCCAATTAACCTGTTTATGGGTGTGGGGGAGGATCTAACAGAGAGGCAGAGGTTTGTGCTTACCGTGTGAATAGTGCGACACCCACAGTAGACAAGATATTCCGAAATGTTCGGCTGGGTAGATTGGTCGAGTGGACAGTTGGGTTCGCCGCTGTCGATTTTGCTCAGAAACTATTTCTGATGCGTCCTGTGGAGAGCAACATACCCTTTTTCATTAGTACAGTTACATGAGTTTTTATTTTAACATTATAAACAGTTTATTCATGACCCGTCTAAGATTATATAACCATCCTCATAGTGGTAGAGGGTCTGGAGGCAGTGGCGGCAGTAGCATGTGGTCGGGAGGACTGTCTGGCCCTCTGTGAGTCTGGAGAGGTCTACTCCTGGTGTCGTGGTGATAAAGGACAGCTAGGGAGAGACAGCGGTCAAAGATGTCTCAGCCAGGGTATGGCAACTTTGTGGACTAATTATTGAGGTATGTGGTAATACTGTAGGCCTAGAACAGTAATTCATTAATTCTTTCTTTCTTTCATTTTCAATTGTGTTTCGATACAAGCTCCCTGGCCAGTATTGATTACACAAGTTGCTTGTGGAAATGTTCACCAGTTGGCTCAATCGTCAAGTAAATATTTGAAATCTACGGATGTCACCAAAAATGATGATGATCAATATGATGATGATTAGGAGTAGTTACACATGATTGACATTTAAATTCTTGCAGGAGGGGATGTTTTATCATGGGGCAAGAATAGCCATGGTCAATTGGGTTTAGGGAAGGCAGTGGATTTCCAGTCCATGCCACTTCTAGTTTGTGCCCTTTTGGGGGTGCCTGCCTGGCCCTCACACCTCATGGACTGGTATATTGTTGTGGGGCCAACAATGCAGCAGGGTGGATGAGAAAGGTACAGTGCACTTTTACACTCTATTTTGTAAAGTATGACATTAAGAGAGTTCAAAGATATAGGTGGTATAGAGGTTAGCAGACACTTAGCAGTTTCCCTCTTTAAGTCTCTCTCGCTGTTTGCCGTCCTGACAGGTTTGGGATAAGCTCAATGCCTGCCCTCAGAGATCGTGACTTAAGGTCTATCTGTTGTGGAGAAGCAGAAGACTGCTGTTCTCGCCGGGATACAAAGACATGCACATGCATGCACGCGTGCACACACACACACACACACACACACACACACACACACACACACACACACACACAGCGAGAGATTGAGACTGTGGAATTATATATCCATTTTGTGAAATCAGTAACTTTATTAACTTTAACTGACATTGTGTTTGGGTGCCTAGAATGAAAATTTTTACACCTTTGGAGATTGGACACAGCTCCACAGCCAATGAGCTTCAACCCAGGATGGTGAAAGGTCTAGATGGGCCGGCCTCACAGAAAGTCTGTGGCCTGTCTGTCTTCCTGTCTGTCCTCTTCTCCATGTGACCCTTTGATAACCGGGTGGTGTGTCTAGGGCTTGATTCTCGATCGCTGTAAGTGGACTGTAGGTCACTTTGGATAAAAGCATCTGCTAAATACCTGGCCTTTACCGTTATCTTTTGATAACCTGGTCTGGTTGCCATCAATCTGATCTGCATGTGACCTGAGGAAAACACATGTAACCTCTGTAATAACTGCGATTATGTTGAGATTGATGTATGCTGTGTGGATATGATAATAAATCAAATAATGTTTGATCGTTCAGAAATCTAGTTCTGCAGTGATATTTGGATCTTCCTGCTTTGACTCATAAAGTCACCCCAGTGAGTGTGTGTGTGTGTGTCTGTGTGTGTCTGTGTGTGTGTGTGTGTGTGTGTGTGTGTGTGTGTGTGTGTGTGTGTGTGTGTGTGTGTGTGTGTGTGTGTGTGTGTGTGTGTGTGTGTGTGTGTGTGTGTGAGTGTGTTTGTCCCAAATGCATAGCATTATGCATGACCTTGACAGAGAAGCGAGAGTGTGTTTAAACGAATACTCTATCATTTACACAATGTCATTTAAGGATGCTAATCTGTGTGATTGATCTGGATTCACCAGTCACATGACTTGCTTGCATGATGCTCTGTGGTTTTTTGCTGGACACAGAAAAACGCAGCCAAAACACAGTTTTTTTTTTATCTTTTGTGCTTCAGCAGATGGTGCGTGCCCTCCTTATGTGACGTGGTTCTGCTTAAGGTTTCTTCCTGATTAACATGGAGTTTTCCCTTGCCCCTGTCATCACTTTGCTTGCTCTATGGGGGTTCAGGCCCTGGACTCTGTAAAGAGAATTTTATTATATATATTGTGTGCGTGACATGCATGTTGAGTGTGTGTGTGTGTATACATTTGTGGGATTTTTGAGTACAATATGCTTTATTGATCACCAAAGTCACAAGAAGACAGATAGAAATGATTATGATTATTTTAAAGACAAACTGTTCTGGAAATACAACCTGATATACAATCATGCAATGATAGGATCACTTCAGGATATTTGAAGTGTCTGGATACTGTTGTTTAAAATCTGCACAATAGGTGTGTTTTTCCATATGAACCCAACTGGATAATAGAACAGAATCACAGAATTATTATGACGGGTTCTGATAGCGTGTGTTTTAGAAGATCAGAAAATAATTAAGGGTGAAAATAAATGGTGCGTAATTGATTAAGTAATTAAGCTGCAGGGTTTGACCAGCAGGGCTGCCTCTGTGGAAGAGCAGAGCTCAGAGGTCAGTGCAGTCGTAGATGGTTTCATCCTTCAGGATGACCCAGAGATGGCCCAGATCATAGGACACATGCTTCACCTGTCCAGTGTAGAGAGGAATGTGTGTCCAGCTGGTACCTTCAGGTTTACAGGCAGACGTGGACTCCCTGTAATGAGGACATTTCACTTCTAGTCATGAAGGAACAATTTACAGTTGAGAGTAAAACACAGCACAATTATGAAAACAACCTTTGTGGCTTTGAAAAAATGAAAAAGTGCATTTCCCATACAGAAGAGCTTGTAAAGACGAACCTGCGGTACACATCTCCTGAAAGATTCACTCCATAGACAGATCCGTCACTTCCCACCTCGATCATGGACAGGACTCCAGTAACAGGCTGCCAGTGACCGTCCCCCAGACAATTAAAAGAGTTCACCTCCTACAGGGACACACAAAGGCTGATATTAAATTAATTTATTGATGAGTAATTATTACACAGACAGCTCAGCCCAGCCTTACCTTCCTCACAAAGATTGTATCATTACGGCTAACACCCCAGCAGCTATAAGGACCGCAGCTGTAGTACTTCAGGCTGCCAGGAATTTGGTGCCAGTTCATAGCACTATTTCTTCCACTGTAGCCAACTGTGTTCTTCTTTGGCAGACAGAAGGGGGTATCCTTATGATTGGCTCCTGCCACAAACTGGTCTCCCCCAGCATCAATCTGCTTCAAGAGCCCTGGTCCAGAACAAAAACATTAACTTGTGATTGCTCATGTTCCCATATAGAAAAGGTCTGTACAAAACCTATTGGAATTCCACTTGGCATGTACAACACTGGAACGACACATATGGGGGGAACAGCCTGCACATACATTTCACACAGAAATGGTACAAGGTCCTTCATCGTGCAGGTAGGTCATAGATCAAACATTAAATTTTTTTTGTTACCGTATCTGAAAGGAGCCATAAATATGTGGGTTAACACACTGTTATTATTAGATGTACTGTATCAAAATGAACATACTGAATATGAATTTTACAATCTTTCTCCATATGGGTTGACATCATCAACTAGACACACATTATTTTACATTCCTATGGAATCATAAAGGCACACATTTTTACATTCCTATGGAATCATACAGTTGCATATTGGTCAGCGTCAGCGGTTTTTAAATGTGCTTTATGAATACATTTGACTTGACATTCAGGTTATTCTTACCAGGTACATTCACCCAGTTAGTCCCAACAAGTTTAAAGATGTCATTTGCTCCGCTGACTCCCCAGACTCCTGCAGGTCCTACGGTGACATGCTTCAGTTTGCCTGGCAACTGTGTCCATGACGATCCAAACCTTGTGTAGATGTTGCCGTCATTGTTGACCCCGAACACTTGTCCAACACCTACATCAATCTGCATCAGTCTACCAGGAGCATTCTCACAGCTATACGCTGCAAGACAAAGAAATGGGGGCGGGGGGGGGGGGGGGGGGGGGGGTGCGGGGGGGGCAGATGTAGTATGACAGAGGAGGGAAAGATGGAAAACATGGGACAACAGGATGCATCAGTCAGACGAACATACCCACACATGAAGTCGGCAACAGACAGTGCAGGGCAAAGAGAAGTGTTGCGATGAGGAGAGGCATGGGTCAGTCAGCGACTTTAACTGACAAGTAAGTCTGTAGGACAGGTGAGCAGGTTTTTATACCTTCCCCAAGCACAAGCTTCCTGTTTCTGGAATGAGGATGGGAGGTTCCCAGCTGTCCCAGTCACACCCAGTCAGAAGCATTTGGAGGAAATTATTATTCATTTGTGGGTGTTAAAAATTCTGGACTGAAAAGGATACAGGTAAACGAGACGTGTGAATCAAGTGACCTTTATATGTAATCAAGAAAATACATTTGACCCAAAAAGGTAAAAATCTATCAGATGACAGTGTAATATTAGTCTAATTGTCAGGATCTTGTCAATGTTAGATGTGTGTTTCTTTCCTCATCCGACTGCAACTTTAACCTCAATAGATAAAAACCTTTTCAGGAGTGTGGGAGTGGAATTTCACCAGCGCTGCCATCCTACATTCAGGGCATTTGCTGGGTGGGGTCTGGATAAACTAGGGTGAACAGATTTGAGTTTGTGAAAAGGAGGACACTTCGTCGCAGGGGAGGTGGCGGGGTAGTGTATACTGGTTCTGGCCAGCGGGGCATACGGATGAACCCGAAGTTTTAACATCTACGTATTTCACGTGCAGATGACCCCGCCCCCTCCTCCTTGACGAAGTTTTGACATGCAGATGTCATGTGCTCTTGTAAACAATGCAACTACTGGAAGCGGCAAAGTGCTCAGTTTTGTCAGATTGGAAATAGCCTATCATACCAAATGCTCAAAATAATCGATGTCGCTAAGGTTTATGGAAAATGAGTGGCTTGTTGGAGTTAAACCGACAGGCTAAGTAGTGTTACAATAGTAATTGGGTTCACACGGACATGTTGGAATGTGACACCTGAAGTAAGAGTGGAACGTGAGAGATGCACGAAGGTTGTAAGTTAATAAAGAGTTGCCCTGTTGGGCTGTAATTCTGTAGTTCCTTTAAGAGAAAAGGAGCAGAATTAAACATGGTGGCAGCGGTCACGGACTTGACCAGTTAAAGAAGCGTTTCGCGGGAAGAGCTACTGCAACGTTAGGAGAGTAATATTAGAAACTGTCTATAGGGTGACTAATACGTGATATCTTTTTCCGTATGGAATATGTGATTGGTGCAGCGGTTAGAGCTCATGGCTTGCATGCAGCAGATTACTGGTTTGACCCCCCCCCCCCCCCTCACCTCCGCAATAAATCTAGTTTTACATCTCCTTGTAAATCGCTTTGAATAGAACCGTCTGCTAAATGACTAAATGTGAATGTATTAATAAGAAATTCAATAAATTGAAGCAATGAAAATAAATTGGGATTATTTCTCTCTTATCATGCATCCATCTTAATAATTTTCTACAAAAATGATATGCTATGTATGGTGTAGTACACTGAGACTTTATTCACTAGGCCTACTGCACAAAAACTAGACACGTTTGCAAAACTACACGTTTGCAATGACATAGGTAAAACAACTTTCGCCAATATCTCCGTAAGGGAGATGGGTTATGTGCTCAAATTTCCTGGGATCAAAGAAAACGTTAGTATTCCTGTGCAAACTAAAAACCACGTCTCAGGATTGCTGCGCATGCAAGTTATTTCGGGTGTATCAACTGTACCCATGTCTCAACTATACTAATACCACTGTCATATAATTATAATTATGAGTGCTTTGTTCTCCGCATCGCTGACAAAATGAAGGCTACCACTCGCAAAAAAGTGAAGACATTCAATGTTCGACTAGCTTTGCAATACATTACTCAAGAAGGTCTTTTAATTATTCCTTTTCGGGTGGATCGGTAGCGCTCATACAAAAACTCATCATGATGGAAAAAGGGATCTTGGCGATCGCAAATAACTCTTCCTATGCTAATCAAACTATAATATGACTAATTTTCAATGGGATCCCTACTTTTGGCGTGGGTGTGTCAAGTTTAGCCAGCTAAACTTTGGTTAGCCTGCCCTGGAGCAGGTTAGTGCTAAGTGATATGTTACTATGGTAATTTATCAGAAGTTGCTTCGCCGAACCCGATAAAGGGGCGTTCTCTTTTTTTAGCCTGGAATCTAGCTCGCTAAACCGTTTAGCGAGCGTCGCCGAACAGTACCCTGTTAGGAAAAGATTACCGGTAATTAGCCATGGATATCAGGCGATTTTTGAAGTGCTCCCACTCCCACAGATGCCCGCAAAAAGCCTTAAATTCAAAGTCAGTCTGAAGAAGATTAATTCACGTTTTTAAACGTCGTTTTGCTTCGCACAACATCGCATTAAGACAGGGACAAACGCTATTAATAATGTGCTTTCAAATACGATGATGCAGGTAACAAGCCAGCCTTCCCGGTTCCATCGAAATAGGCCTAATAAAACGTAAATTCTTTCAGCAGTTGAAAATGCTGGAGTAATTATCCTCACGCATATCGCTGCAGATAAGGCTAATTCATTGAGAAATTGTAGACAGATTATGTGCAAGCCAGTTAAAATAGCTAAGTGAAATGTTTTAGCTTAGCTATAGAATCTTCCATTTTTGCGGTCAAGGTCAAATATATTAGTTTTTTACTTTCATGATGACACCTCCGTGCTCTCGCATAGAAACATGAGCAGGGCGTAAAGCTGTTGATTCACTGAATAGGCCTATGCTTAATCAATGCGTTATTTGAAGTCATGAAAGGTGTAGAGTAGCCTGTAAACGAAATACACTGAAAACATGGATTATTTGAAAACAAGTCAGTTCTCAATGTGAAAAAAAAACATGCTGTAAAGGCTATTTATGAAGACATAGGCAGTACATGAGTATTCCTTTAACTTATGTTGTCAGTGTTATTGACAGGCTCCTTAACCAGTGTTCTCAGCCCCACAAATTAAACATATTCTTTCAGGCAATGATGCAGAGAGCACAGGGAGAGGGGAAACACCAGGAGGTCAAATAGAGAGAGGAGAAAGAGTGAGAGGGCTGGTGAGAGAACAAAATCATGGCAGTGGAGAACCAAAGAGTGGAGAAGAGGAAAGGGGAGAAAATGAAAAAAGACCAACAGAGAAGGAAGAAACAGAGACAGGGGAGACAGAGAAAGATGGAATAGAGGGAGGAGATGAAGAAACAGGTAGGAAGAAAGGAGTAAGAGAAGAAACAGGGACAGGAGAGATGGAGAGTGGATAATCTGAATTAGAATCTGAAGTAGAGGGAGATGCAGAGAAAGAAGAATCTGAGACTGAAGACACAGTCTGAGAACAGATAAGCAGATGCCACCCACATATCTGGACATAAAAGCAACATACTTTTCTTTACTGTTACTTGAAATTGAATCATCTTCAAATTAAAAACAATGGGCCTCATTCTCGACCTTTTTCTGTAATTCTTCAGAAATGTTTCTTACACGACTTCGCAAAAACAACGTAAGAGAAACGCTTCCGCTGCATTCCCGCACGCTTGAAAATGTGTTCATAAGCAGCCGAAGTCTTCTCAGCTGGGTTCCTTCCGATTAGCTTCTTAGATTGATGCGCGTTCTCGTGAAAGTGGATTTGCATACATACACGCCCTGCCAGCTCCTTATTAGGAGACGCAATTTTAGAAACGTGTGCTGTCGCAATCTCCCGAATCCACCTCGTAACAGGTGTTCATTAATAAGGTGGAGAAATTGTATAACGTTGAACGTCCGAAGTCCGTAAAACACATTTAAGTAGTCACTTTTTTTTTTAAATCGAAAAATAGGCACCATAGGTGTGAAGACCGGTCCCAAGTAGGAGTATAAATTGTAGTCCGTCTTGTCGTTCGAAATGGCCACCATAGGGGTGAAGACTGGCCACCAGTAGTAGTATAAATAGCAATAAATTCATGCCGTAGGTCTTAGAGATTGAGCTTAGTGTTTATTTATTTATTCACTTACATTTGCAGTGTTCATGTCATTCACAACCAGTCATTAGCAGACGCGGCCTTTGTCCAAAGTGACGTACAAGGGAGAGAACAGTCAAGCTACGAGCCATATAGACCTAGTGTAACAATAAACACTACCTCGTATAATTATGACTATAAATGTGAAACGTAATTGTTAATGATACAAATATTCTCGTATTTATTATTATCATAATTATTTTAATCCGAGGATGTCTGTAGAGTTGACGTGAACGCAATCACCAACGGGTTCTCACAAATTCGCCCGTTAACCCTTTTACTGTAATACGGAGTTTTTTCAAAAGTCATTGCTCAACACGATTCCTGAAATAACCACAAGATGGCCCGTGGAATCGCATTTGAGAAGATTACGGCAGAGTTACGACTGCTATTTCGAGTTCTGAAAGTTGTCTGAAGTTCAGAAGAAAGCACAGAAGAAAAAAATAACGAGAATGCAAATGTTTTCATAAATGTTTCCGAAGTGGAGTTCCTTCTGAAATCCTTCGGAAAGTCTTCCCAACTGCTGTCGAGAATGAGGCCCAATCATTGTCATTGATTGTATATGACTTTAACTGATAACATAATGCAATATAGCCAGGACAGCATTACAGAGTGCCAGCGCTTTGTGTTGCGTTGCTCCGCATCGTGTTGCATCACGTCGAGGTCTGTACGATCACAAAATTCATAGTTTACCCACCTCTAATTTTTACCACTACAGCACTGCTCGCAAGGTCATGGAAAATCTGGAGGGAAGAGTTTCTACTGTATTCCGACTTAACCGTGGTCGACGACGATAAGAAAACTGTCAAACTTTTCAGCTATCTCATCGGTGAGAGCGGGAGAGAGCTGTTGGACACGCTCATGGGTGAGACAGCAAAGTCTGATTGGAAGATGAAGGACATAATAGATAAAATGCAGAAGAGATTGAGACAGTGAGCTCAGTAGATTCTGATAAAAGACTGAACACACAGCTTTTTGCTGGAATGCTTTTGGGAAAACAGACTGTGAAATTTCAAATAGACTGTGGTGCTACTTGTAATATAATTCCAATTGATCTGCTTGATTCAAACACAAAGATTGAAGACACAAAGAGTGTGCTAGTGATGTACAAAAGCAAGCTTAAGCCACTGGGAAAATGCAAACTGAAGCTGAGAAATACCAGAAGCTGTACCAGTTGGAGTTCCAAGTTGTGGATGAGGGAGATACAGTGCCATTGCTTGGCAAAAGGGCCAGTGAGGGCATGCAGCTGATTAAAGTGCACTACGAAAATATTATGGCAATTGACAGCATAGTTACAACAGTGCCAGAAGTTAAGACTACAAGGGGCCAATGGACAATGGAGCAGATACAAGCAGAGTATGCTGACGTGTTCAAGGGTGATGGCTGCCTTGAAGTAAAATACAAGCTGGAGATTGATGACACTGTGCTGCCAAAGAGGCGGGTGCCAGTAGCAATGATGAAACCACTGAAGGCTGAACTTCAAGACCTACAGCACAGAGGAATCATCACACCTGTAGAATGCAACACAGACTGGATCAATGGAATGGTTGTTGTCCAAAAACAGAATGGGAAGCTACGGATATGCATTGATCCAAGACCCTTGAACAAGGCGCTGAAGCGTAGTCACTTCCCATTGCAGAAAATTGAGGACATTCTCCCAGATCTGGCTAAAACAAAAGTGTTTACAGTATGTGATGTGAAAGTGGTTTCTGGCATGTAAAATGAAAGGTCTTTCAGCGTAAGCTCACACAGGCGCTAGAGGATCTGTCTGGTCTGTACATCATTGCTGATGATGTGCTGATTACGGGACAAGGTGAGACACAAGAAATGGCACAGCGAGACCACAATGAAAACTGAAACTGAACGTAGACAAGTTCAAGCAGAAGGAAAAAGAGACTACGTGCATAGGACATCTCCTGACAGCGGATGGTGTAAGGATACAGACACTGATTTGGGCGCAGCACTTGTCCAGAGGGGTAAGCCCGTAGCATTCGCAAGCAGAGCACTCACACAGACAGAGAAGGGCTATGCCCAAATTGAGAAGGAATTCTTAGCAATGATTTTCAGTTTGGAGAAATTCCATCAGTACACGTATGGACGCAAGGTAACTGTACAAAGTGACCACAAACCTTTAAAGAACATAGTGAGAAAGCCACTATTGAGTTCACCCAAAATACTACAAAGAATGATGATGCGTATTCAAAAGTATGATGTTGATGTTGTTTTCTTACCAGGAAAAGATATGGTGTTAGCAGACACATTGAGCCGAGCGTACCTACCTGAGTGTTCATTCTTTGGCTCAGTGGAAGCTGAAATAGAGACTGTTAATATGTTGCGGCATGTACCCATCTCAGCGGACAGTGTCAGGTCAATCCGCTCTGCAACAACACAGGATTCGACACTGCAGAAACTCATTGAAACCATACAACAAAGATGGCCAAATGACAAGACAAAGACACCAAGCGAAATCAGACCATACTTTTCATTCCAGGATGAACTGAGTCATCAAGATGGAATAGTGTTTCGGGGTGAACGTGTTGTCATACCTGGTGCGCTAAGGAGAGACATCACGCAAAGTCTACACTCCTCTCATTTTGGGGTGGAAGGATGCCTACGAAGAGCCAGAGAGTGCGTTTACTGGCCAGGCATTAATGACCAGATCAAGACCTATGTAGCCAAGTGTGACATTTGTAGGTCAGTGGACTATAAGCAACAGAGAGAAACACTGATCTCACATGAAATGTCAAACAGACCATAGGCTAAAGTAGGCACAGATTTGTTTTCTTTTGACAACAAGGACTATCTCATCACTGTAGATTACTATTCAAATTTCTGGGAAATAGATTATCTCTCAGACACAAAATCTACAACTGTGATAAGGAAACTGAAAGCCCACTTTGCCAGACAAGGCATCCCTGATGTTGTCATCTCGGACAACGGACCACAATACTCATCGCAAGAATTCCACAGATTCAGCGAACGGTGGGAATCCCGGCATAAGACTTCGTCACCTGGGCACTCTCAGAGCAATGGCAAAGCAGAATCAGCTGTCAAAACAGCCAAGAGACTTTTGCACAAAGCGCAAATGGCTGGACAGGATCCCTACCTTGCTCTTTTAGATCACCGTAACACACCGTCACAAGGCCTGGACACCAGTCCAGCACAAAGACTTCTCAGTCCTCGCACCAGAACACTGCTGCCCACAAAAGCAAGCCTTCTGCAGCCAAAAGTCGAACAGGTGCATCAAGGACTACGCAGTAACCAAAAACGCTAGTCTGACTAATACAACAGATCAGCCAGAGATCTGGACACATTGAAACCAGGGGACTGTGTGCGAATACAGCCATTTGGATCTCACACTCTCTGGAGACTAGGCAAAGTTCTCAGGGCTGAGGATGCGAGATCCTTCGAAGTCCAGCTGCAGTCTGGGGGTGTTCTACGGAGGAATCGCAAACACCTCAGGCGTGCCCACGGACAGACCCTCAGTGAGTCTATGGACATGGAGACTGTTGTTGTTCTTCCACAGACTGTTCCTGAAACACACACAGACACAGACACGGGTGACACACACCCACCGGGTAGCAATGTATTACCGGTGACCACAAGGGCTGGTCGCACAGTGGTGACGCCACAACGCTACAAAGACTTTGTGAACAAATAGTTGTGGACCACTCATGGACTTTGGGGGGACTAAAGAAAGAATGCTGAGAAAAGCATAACATGTTTAGTAATGTGTGTTGTTATAAGTTTGTAGAACTTTTCATTTTGAATTTTCAATGTTGATCTGTGATTTGATTGCAGCTAGTATGTGTGAATGGTAACAAGGAAATTCCACTCTAGTTAAATTAGTTTAGTTTTCACTGTAACAGTAATGAGTTTTGTCATTCAGAGATGATTTATATTGTGTGTATTTTTGACAGTTCATTAAGCGTCAGAAAAAGAGTTTTAAGAAAAAAGAAAAAAGATAAAGGATGTTACAATAGTAATTGGGTTCACACGGACATGTTGGAATGTGACACCTGAAGTAAGAGTGGAACGTGAGAGATGCACATAGGTTGTAGCATAGATATCTTATATAAAGGCTAGATGGATTATGGCGGACTCTTGAATGTCCGCACAGGAGGCCATTTTGAGGACGGTATAGCTTCCGGTAGGGATCAGTGGTAACGTCAGTGATCTTCACAATCGTTTACTCTTATCTTGCGGAAATTTGGACGGATTTACAAATTACTTGATTTACAATCGTCATTACCTTGGTAATAATTCTGGATGCTTGAACATGTTGAAATGTGCAGCTTAATTGTGTATCACGGCTATTGTGTATCAGTCATTTTACATCAATTGGCGAGGACTAATTGTTCTTTCTTTTCAATATAACTTAAGTTGCACATAATAAAACTGAAGTTGCACATGATTTCCAATAAGGCTGGTTTGTTAAACATCTTACATTATGATTTCGACAGGAAATTGCTGACTTTATTGCCAATGACGATGCCAGAATTTTGTGCAGCCTGCTCTATTGAACGCTCCCTTGAAACGAAACCCCGTGGGATCACCTTGATTTTATTATTTCAGTAATATTGCTTTTATAAAGGTGAAAATAATAGTAGGCTATACATTTATCTCCTGTTGCCATTCTGTATGCTGAGTTTTAGTAGCCTATATTGCCGATATTGATTTCAAATAGCTTGTGCTGTGCATGTGTATTTATGGCACCGTTTTGTTCAATGTTATTTTTATATGAAAACCCATGTTTATAATTCTTCATAAGTATGTAGTGCCATAAGAAATATCTTACGTTTATAACAAACCAACCCGTTTGAAAATCGGTTGAAAATAGAGCATGTTCTGGTTATTTAAAAAGTACCACTACCAACACAATGTTAAGGGGGAGTGAGCTATACCGTCCTCAAAATGGCCGAAATGTGCGGACATTCGACTCCATCGTCCAGAAACGCAGGCAGGATATCTAGCCTTTATATAAGATATCTATGGGTTGTAGCAGTGAGTTAATAAAGAGTTGCCCTGTTGGGCTGTTATAAAGTAATTCTGTAGTTCATTTAAGAGAAAAGGAGCAGAATTAAACAGTAGAGCTAGCAAGTCAAACTTACTACACTTGATAGGGACATGAGACATACGCCCTCACCTCTCAAGACAGGCCTGTGTCCTCAACCCACCTGGTAGAAGAACCAGTAGAGCGAGCTGCTCACAACACCAAGATGGCATGGGTAGCTAGGGAGTTCACACATGCTAATATTGATGGATATCTCTACTGTACTATGAGTAAATTTGGATAAAAGCGTAAGTTAACTGAATTCATTTAAATCCATAAATCAATTAATATTTTACATTTATCAGACCTCTTTCTGGTCCCTGTCCCACTTTTAATTATTACCGCATTACTTGTCTTCAGTGTAGATCAATGTGAGGTCCTTTTGATACAGTTTGACAGTTTAGAGGCTCCTAAAATGGTAACAAAATTATCAAACTGGCCGAAATGAAGCTCTCACTACCAGTCCCGTAAGGTGTAGTTGTCCACTCCACATAACTGTACACTGTGCAGATGTAATTCAATCAATACCCTCAAATTTACGTTTATGCGATTGCCTGAAATTGTAGGAAACATCTGATAGGCTGCAGAGATTGTCCTTTGGGAGAAAAATGCGTGTGGGAATCAATTGACCTTTATATGTGATTAAGGAAGTACATTTGACCCAGAAAGGTAAAAATCTATCAGATTATATTTTCCAGAGATAATAGTGTAATATAAGGCTAGTGCAAAACTTCATTGTCTGGATCTTGTCAATGGAAGGTGTGTGTTTCTTTCCTCATCGGACTGCAACTTGAACCTCAATAGATAAATACACTTTTTCAGGAGTGTGGGAATGGAATTTCACTAGCGCTACCATCAACCATTCAGTGTATTTGCTGGGGTCTGGATAAACCCGGTTTGGGATGTCGCTAAGGTTTATTGGAAGTGAGGGTGGCTTTACACGACAACGCTCCCGGGTGAAACCGACAAAATATTTTATCAGATGTGCCTTTTGTTTAGACGGCGACAGCGTTTTTGGGGCTTAAAAACGCAAAAAAATGAACCCACCCTCCAGAGTGGAAATCTTAAAAACGCTCCACCGTCGCGTTCCCGTCTAAAGGGTTGAAAACGCAAAAGTGTGCTCTGAGCTGCTCACGCTGGCTATCCTCGCATACGCGTTGACATCATATCCATGTGCATACAGCCAAACAACAACAAACATGTCGGATTATTTCCATCAGTCGGAGATTCAAGTTGCTTTGATATCTATCCAGGAGTCATTTCAGCAAATAAGCCGAGTAATCACAGATAAAACAGAACAGAGAAGGCGCATTAATTACACTAGGTCTCGTAGCTAGACTGTTCTATCCCTTGTAGCCTACGTCGCTTTGGCCAAAGGCGTCTGCTAAATGACTAAATGTAAATGTACACGAACACTGCAAATGTAAGTGAATGAATAAATAAATAAGCACCCAATCGCGTTAAAATAGCCATAGTGGAATAGAATGGACACATATACATCCTGCAGTAGGTACCTCCACGTCTGCACCGTTAAGTTCAATTTCACACACTTTTGCGTCACCGTCTGCATGCAGATTTCCACCCAAAGACTCTCGTCTAAACGCGAAATAAAAAGTGGGAACGCAACGCCACTTTTGCGGTTTGCGTTCAGATCGTTGTCGTGTAAAGCTAGCCTGAGTGGCTTGTTGGATTAAACCAACAGGCTAAGTAGAGCTAGCAAGTCAAACTAACTAGCAACTACACTTAATAGGGACATGAGACATATGCCCTCACCTCTCAAGACGGGCCTGTGTCCTCAACCCACCTGGTAGTCAGGGGCTCATAACACCAAGATGATGGCCTTGATAGCTAGGGAGTTCACACATACTAATATAGATGGAGATCTACTGTACTATGAGTCATATTGGATAAAAATGTCAATTAACTGAATAAATGTAAATACATCAGTCAATAAACACTTTAAATGTCTCTGACCTCTTCCTGGTCCCTGTCCCACTCTCAATTCTTAATACATTACTTGTCTTCAGTGTAAAGCAATGTGAGACGTTTTTGATACAGTTTGACAGTTTAGAGGGTCCTAAAATGGAAACCCAAGTGTTGAGGTTTGTAACATGTTGACTCTCTTAATTCTGCTTCCAGACTAGATGTAAAACAGTACTGCTTACTGCTGAGTATGCTGAAGCCCAAATCCCAGTGTGTTACACTGTGGACCTTTAAGACATCTTCATCCTCTTTCTCACACCTCACAGCTTTTGTTACCGTGTTGTATTGCATTCTAAGATGATTTCTTTATCATGTTTAATTTCAATGGTGTCAGTCCTGCAGCTGAAGAATAGATCAGCTTCAACATAGATCTCAGAAACATGCTGCAGGTAACCCCCTTCAGGAGGTGACATATCCCTCCATTTGTCTCCCTATCAGTAAACATGATGAAGTATTATATCAGATGTAGGACTAAATTAAATGGCTATTTAAGGGGAAGATAGTCAAAAGACTTGGAGTATTCTGTAGCCAGAGACTGTAGCCTCTCTCTCTAGTCTCCTCTCCTCCTTTCTCTCTCTCTCCACTCTATTCTCCTCTTTCTCTCCACTCAACTTCCTTCTCTCTCTCTCTAGTCTCTCTCTCCACTCCACTCCCTCCTCTCTCTCTCTCTCTCTCTCTCTCTCTCTACTCTCCTCCCTCCCTCTACTCTGAGTAGACTAAATGAGTGCATGAGCATGAGAGTGGCAGCGTTTCTGAGTGAGTTTTGATCTCCTCTTTGTCATTTTCTCTCCAGTTTAACGGAGGTTATCTAGGTTGTGCCAAAAAACAGTTTGTTTGTGTGTAGCTTGTTGTCATTTATTATGCTGACATTTGTCAACGTTAACTCCATAATGAACTCCATAATGGGGGCCGATGGGGGCAGAGTATAGCTAGTAGCTTTAGGGCCAGTATCATAATAATCCTGTTTTCACAAATTTGAGTTTTTTCTCTATTTCTTCTCTCAAAATATTGTCTATTTCTCCTTTAATGACATTTAATGTCTCTCAGAAGATTTTGGTCCAAAGAAACTTACTTAACATTTTAAAGAATATTAACAACAGTGACTAATTCAGCATTATGCACAATGCATGCGGTTGTCCCCAACACACACACACACACACACACACACACACACAACCAACTGACACAGTTACGAATGGTTTGTGCCGAACTGCTGGTTGTGTATATTGAGGTGTGTATGCCTCCATCTTGTGGCTAAATATGAGAACTGCAGCCCTCACAGAGGTTCCTGCCCCACCCCTTCCATCTCTCTTCGTACTCTCCTCTCTCTCTTTCTCCATCTCTCTACCTACTCTCAATCTCTCTCCCTCTTTCTCACTACTGTCCTCCCTCTCTCTCTCTCTCTCTTTATCTCTGTCTCTTTCCTCCCTACTCTCTCTCTCCATCTCTCTCACTTCTCTCCTCCCACTCTCTCTCTTTTCAACTCTCTCTCTACTCTTCTCCCTCTACTCCCTCTCTCCACTCCCTCCTCTCTCTTTACTTTCCTCCCTCTACTTTATCTCTCTCTCTGAGAGCATGTGCAGGGTGTCTGAGTGTCTGAGCCTGAGAGAGGCAGTGTTTTCTGAGTAGGTTTTGATCTCCTCTTTGTCCTTGTCTTTCCAGTTAAATGTAGGTTATCCTGGTTGTGCCATAAAATAGTTTGTTTGTTTGTCGCTTGTTGGCGTTTATTACACCGACTTTTGTCAACATTGAAGTTGAACTCCATAATGGGGGCCGATGGGGGAGGTGTGCGAGATACTGGATGTTTCGGTTAAAAACCGGCATGCATGGTTGATTGTCCAAGCTTGAACCTGTGTGCTCGAATGTTCTCACTACAGAAGGCATTCTATAGAGCAGACTATGGGCCTAGGGGAATCAAGCCCTTAGGTTTTTTTTGTGCATACATGTCGTCAGTCATTTCTGATATACAAATTTGACAGAGGACACAGCCCCCCTTGTTCAAAGTGTGGAATGGCAGAAAAAGTTTGAGAACCACTGCGGTAGTTGAAGATCGAGAGAGCTGAGGGATTGTTGGGCGGAGAGTCTCTGTTTAAGAGCCAAAATGATGGAACAATCGACAAAACTATGTAGCATTTGTCATTTGTAGCATTTGATTACTCGATAAATTATACAGATTTAGTCTGAAGAAGAAAAACTAAATTTGAAAAAATAATCGATTGGCAACCCTAGTTTTTATGTTTTATGTTATGTGAAGTACTTATTGTGTTTGTATGTTTTTATGTGCACTGTGCACCTATACACCAGAGCAAATTCCAGGTAGGTGCAAACCTACTTAGCAATAAATACTATTCTGATTCTGATTCTGATTGAAGATTATCTGTAGCCTCTCATAGGTAATAGACAAATAATTCACTACATAAGTAAGTAAATGAGTGTGTTATCCCTTTTGCATTGGTTGACGGATTTTCTCCAAAATATCTCATGGCCCTCCTTTGGCTTGGCCAACAAGTCGTGAGCACCCGTAACCGGGTCTGGTTCCCATTGAGTCGGTCTCTCTCATGCAGCAGTAGAGTTCAGCAGAGCTGGACGGACTCACGTGAGCAGCCTGTGGAGTCGCCTGAAGGCCCAGTGTTCTCACGCTCATCCATAGGAAAGTTCTTTCAAGACAAGCCTCTCCTAAAGAACCCCTTTCTAGAAGATGCCTTATTGCGAAATTACCTGCGGCGACACTTACCTTCACAGGTAGGTCAGACCGTCAGTCATTTGAGCTATAGTTCTAGGTTGACTGTTGACTCTAGGTTTAAATGTTTTCACCACTTTCCTGTTCCTTCTTTGTTTGTTAATACTGTCACTGTTCTGAACTGTAGGTTTTACAAAGGTGCAGTTATACCGATGAACTTTTAACAAATCAAATGGACATGTTTTTAGACCTGTGATGAAGACAATAGGGTTAATATTTGTCCATTGTCTGGTCAGGACACTAAAATGACTTTATTTCTCAGGATGTGGAGGAGGACCTGACTAAGTTTGGGGAGCGCATTGTGCAGGAGATCGATGCTCTGGGTCTGGAGTGTGAGGAGAACCCTCCTCGCCTGAAGCACTTCGATGCGTGGGGCCGCAGGGTGGACCGCATCCTCACCTGTCCCGCCTGGGCCCGCATGAAGGAGATCTCAGCCGAGGAGGGCCTGGTGGCTGCCGGCTATGAGAAACGCTATGGAGAGTGGAAGTGAGTGAGTCAATCTATCCACAAAAACAAAAGAAACAGAGAAAAGAACAAAACTAATAAACACACAAATTGGCGTGAGAGGGTGGTTTATATACGGTTGGCTATGATATTTAAGTGATCTTCTGGACGTTCGTGGTAAAAGTTCTTACTCAAGTTCAAGAAAAACTGCGGAGAATGTAAAAGTATTGAGACGCTGTTGCCCTGCCTCAGTTATTTTCCTGCTTTTCAGGATACTATCTGTGATCTCAGTGCCGTTGCTGCGGTACCCGTTACAATATGAAACATCAAAACTAGTAAAACACAAGAGAGCTCAGGTACTTCTGCACAACGGAACTCTTGATATGTATTTTATACACTGACGCCACTATATCGAAAAAATTGTTCAGGCTTTCCTACTCAATCGGGGATATTCTGCAAAGTGAATAGCAGAAGCGCTGTCCAAGGTTCTGAATTAGGACCACAGGATCAGTGCTCATGGAGGCAGAAGAGGGAGGTATTCTGTTATGGGATGGCCATCTCAGTAGTGTTAGTTTCTAGCAAGAAAACATGTGAATTTTAAATCAGTGTCAAATAACTTTATAAAATCGAACAGTATTTAATATTATGGTCAAACTTTATCAAAATGTCTTTTCGATTCCCCTTAAAGTTTGTCAAATGCCAGTAATGTGCCACTGGTTTTAGACACACTACCACAATATTCGTTAACTTATTACATTCAATTTAGATAATGAAAATTAGCAACAGAATTGTAAGCTCATCATAACTGATGTATTCAAGTTCAGTATTTTTGGTTTATGGCATGTGTGCTTTTATACATTAAAATAATTCGTTATCTCTTGTGGTGTTTCTACACACATCCACATACTAACCATGTGCAGGTCATGAATAAGAATTTTTATCAAGAAGCTTTAGTACTGAGGACATGGGGAAGGACATACGATAACTGTTGTGGCCATTCCTGTGTTGGGATATGAGAACGAGGGTACTTGAAAGGGTTTTACAGCTACATTGTAAATGGAAATGATGTTTGATTCTGTGGTGCTATATTCATTTAAAGAACAATATGTGAAGTGATGCATTAAAAAATATCTGGCTAGACATTTGATAGTATTTCATTTTATACCATATATTGGAGACCCAGTCTTGGATTTTGGTCAGTCAGTCATGATTAAGGTTTAGTCTTGAACAATGGTGGCCACACATTGTTGAGACAGACCTGAAGTTCCACACTCACTCATAGCGCTTCACCTAAGCCATATCTGATTTGTTCACTGAAGGATTTGCTCTTAAATGCTCTCTGAGAAACAGGGGTGTTACCCTCTATTCAAAAAGCCCTTGGAGACAAGGTACCTGGATTTGACATGGGGGGCAACCCATCAAAGTATATTCACCCAGAAATGCTTACACTTGTTTAATAAAGTAACAATTTCAACTAGGTATAAGAAAGATTTAATTATTGACCTGGCATATCCTTATTAACTATAAATATCTTAATTCCGGTTCCTTCACATAATCGTCTAATGTACTTACTCCACTGTTGCTTTTGCTAACATGCAACCTTGGGGTCCTTGTCGCAGATCAGACGGGGTTGTTAACAGTATAGAAGCTTCTTGATGGCAGACGCAGCTGAAATGGTACTTCTTATTCTACATTAATAAGTCCAAACCCATGACAGGCTGTGGAGGGAAGGTGTGTAAGTAATCTGTGTAAACTGTCTGACTTGAACCCAACAAACTGCCAGTTAAGAGGTGCATTATACTGGTTGGTAATGGTAATTTCCTATTTTTTAGCATCATAGCCGTTATTCAAAAATATATTGTCCCCCACTAGATGGTGACATGACCTACAATGAGACAACAATTTTAGTCTGATTGTAGACGCATACATTTACCCCAGATGCTGCCAGAGAGGTCCGCAACTCTTAAGAGGTGATGTGTGGGTTGGCTTTTACCTGATTTATTATTCTTCTGGTGCTTTTTGGTGATAGTCTTGATGGGCGTCCACTTATAGGCAGAGATGCGGTTATGTTGAATGCCCTCCATTTGTAAATTATTTGTCTGACAGTGAATGGCTGGAGCTGGAATCTTTTGGAGATGGTCTTATAGCTTTCCCCAGACTGATGGGCTGTCAGTACCTTCTTCCTGATGTCCTCGGATATCTCCTTTCCTCTCTGAATTGTTGCCCAACCCTTTTCCTAAGGATGTCTGATTTGACTGGTTTGCTAAATTGACTAATTAGGCACCCAAATATGTTTCACCGAATCTGTTACCTGCTTGACTTCACCAATGCAGCCTGGCGTTCACTTACTTTTGCGGATACACTAATTCCATGTTTCATGTAGTTTTTTGGCTACTCACACAATTCCCTTAAACAAGTACATGCAATTGATAAACATAAACCTGATATTTCATCTATGGAAAATTGGTGATGAAAAAATTGAAAAATCATCGTAAAACAACAGAAAACTCTAAACCTTTCAAGGAGTTCACATACTTTCAAGCGGCACTGTAGCTCTATCCCTAATCATGAACATGAAGCTGTAGGCTACGTAACATAACGTCAACTTAGTCGACTAGTTTATTCTCATTTTCTATCCGTCCTTGTTGTGATATTCCATCAAAAAACAAACAAAACACCTTCAGAGGGGTTCGAACTGCTTGCTTGCTGTAATGTAGAACTTTTGTAAGCAGTGATATCCAATTGAGCCATTAAAGATTTAATTGCGAACATGCATGGCTTAAAACAGTTGTGGATCATTTCTTCATCTAATAAAATAAAGTCTCTTTCAGAATATTCTAAATTCGGGGATTCGTTGAGTAGACAGTTATAAAAGTCTTGACTCTCCCAATAGTTTACCTCCCATTTTCTGATGTCACATTGAGCATGGCCTATCATTAAGGAACAGCGTCCCCTTGGCAATTTGCCACTATTATTTTGGGTTCTCATTTCTTCCTTCTACTGCAAATTATGACAGGTGGTGCAGGTTAAAAGTTACAGCCAACATATTATGAAAATAACTATGTGCTTCGAGCCTGCCCTTATGGGGGATAAGAGATTGCGAAAGCTTGTGTGGAGGTGGTGTCTCGCATAGGATCGAAAGTGATCAATGTCACCAGTTCTCCCCTAACACCAGACTGCCCTATTTGCATATTTTTAGTGTTTATGATGTTTGTATGTCTTTGTCAGTGATTTGTCTAATACAAGTATGCAAACTTTGCAAAAGTAAAAGGAATATGGTTTTGTTTTGCTTTCATTAACCTTGTGTTATGTCTTGTCCTATCATACTAACAACCCAATCATGGTCTTCAAAACAAAGTTTTCTAAAACAAAAGGCTTTGCAGTTTGTTTGGTCTTTTTCTACAGGTCTTCAGACTTTAACAGTTTATGCATGGGCATATGACATAAATATTTTACTGAACAATATGGAAATAAAATGAGAAGACAATCATATGTAGACAGCCTTTGTTTATTTGGTCCCTGATGAGCACATAGTTAGGAAAATGACAACATAATGAGTTTGAACGTCTAAAGCATATTTACTGTGACTATGAGACACACATCTGCTTAAGATTATGATGTGTTTACAAATTATGTGTTTACAAATATTTTGAAGCAGTTTACACATTGTACTTTCAAAGATGACCGTATGAAAGAGTATACAAGTTGGGTTATTTGAAGTTAAAGCATATACTTAAAGTATATATTTTACTACTTACAGTATAATTGCAAAGAAGGTATTTATAATTCATGATAGCACCTGTCATGAAATCATAATGGCCAATGTTAGCGGGTGTGTGTTGCTTTTGTGTGGGAGTGTTAAAATGTATCTACGGCTATCTGAGCTGTAGCTTCCTTGTTTTATTCCTCTAATTCTAAGCAGTGTAATTAGGATTATGTGATAATCTAAGTTCCTAAGAAGGACACCTTCAATTTGGTCTCATCATTTTGGAGAAACACTTGCTTTAGTAGCAAGCTGTAGGACTCCTGTTTTTAGTCATCTGAATTCTGCAACATTTGGATTGGCATTGGTGTTTGGCTTTCTTCAATGAAGACAGTGTAAAAACTCCAGTATGGGCAATCAGTTAACATTGGGCTCATACTGCATATTGTTGTGCTGACTTATGCTGCGCTGCCTAATTCAGAGTAATGGGCGTTTGGTTCTTTACTATCAGAGCCCAAATAACACAGAGGGAGTCAGATGGATCAACAAATAAACCCAGACTACAACCAGAGAAATACTAATGGCCAAAAAACTTTTACATTAGTGTAAGGGGCACTGAATGGGGTGTTATTGAGAATAATGAGATGTGTTTATTTACATGTATTTATATGAGACTCTTAACCTGACATGGGCTATCGGCATCCGTCTAGTTTCATGCAGGCTTCGGAGGGGAGGGCAGGCGTCCCGGCGGGATGAATGAGTGGGAGGTTCAATCAATTATGATGTTTTAAAAAGGAAGAGAAACTTTGTGACAAGGCGGCCGCTTTTGTCTGGGAATTGCGGGAGTCGGGAGAGCAAGCCAGCAAACCATTGCACGTGGATAGGTGAGATTCGGTGTCTACTAGTAACATTAAAGATAGCATATAGGTTACCAATTGATACAGCTCGCTGTAATTTGACTAGGCAACGGCAACGCATAGCCCCGACCCTCGCACTTCCCACCTGGGTAAATGTATTGTTTCTTTTTGTGCTTTATTTCTGTTTGCTCTCCATAGCTTGAATTAACACTTTGTAGCATACTTTAGCAAACACCTCTCCAGCTCACCTGGCTGTACACGGTTGCTGTGTTGGAGCCCAGCTCAGGAATTTGTTGTGTTTTGTGTGTGTGTAAAGAGACTGGCTCATTTACTTCACGTTTTTGTGTCGTGATCGTATTGATGGTTTTCATTTACTTGCTTTGATTTATTTTCCTTTCATCATTGTTTCTGGGCTTGGAGTCAGTGTCTTTGCTGTTGGTACTGCAAGCAGTGTTTTATACATTTTTAACATTAGTTCGTTAATAAATTCCAACTAGAAAATGCATTTCCTGAAGGAAATACCAGTGCATGAAATGCAAAGGTTAAGAAAGGAAGAAGAAAAGAAAGAAGAGTGAAAGAAGGAAAGAAGAAAGGAAAGAAGAGTGTAAGAAGGAAAGAAGAGTGAAGAAAGGAAAGAAAAGTGGAAGAAGGAAAGAAGAGTGGATGAAGGAAAAAAGAAAGGCAAGAAGAGTGGAAGAAGGAAAGACAAAAGGAAAGAAGAGTGAAGAAAGGAGAGAAGAGTGGAAGAGGGAAAGAAGAAAGGAAAGAAGAGTGAAAGAAGGAAAGAAGAAAAGAAAGAAGAGTGAAGAAAGGAAAGAAGAGTGGAAGAAGGAAAGAAGAAAAGAAAGAAGAGTGAAATAATGAAAGAAGAAAGGAAAGAAGAGTGAAGGAAGGAAAGAAGAGTGGAAGAAGGAAATAAGGAAAGAAAGAAGAGTGAAAGAAGGAAAGAAGAAAGGAAAGAAGAGTGTAAGAAGGAAAGAAGAGTGAAGAAAGGAAAGAAAAGTGGAAGAAGGAAAGAAGAGTGGATGAAGGAAAAAAGAAAGGCAAGAAGAGTGGAAGAAGGAAAGAAAAATGGAAGAAGAAAATAAGAAAGGAAAGAAGAGTGGAAGAAGGAAAGAAGAGTGAACAAGAGTGGCTCTGGATGAAGAGATAAAGAGAGAGTGAAAATATTGAAAAAAGGAGATAAAAATGGAGTGAAGAAGAGAGATTGAGTGTGAGAGAAAGTTGACAGAGAGAAAGATGGAGAGATGGAGAGAAAAAAAAATAGAGAATGGATGGTGTCTTAATGTTCCTAGTTACAGTTAAATTGAGAGGGACAGAGAGAGAAGAGGTTCTTTGGATTTGGCACAGGTGTCAGTGAAGCATACTAAGGCAGAAGGCAGTAACTTCTATGTTAAAGCTCAGTGGTATGATAACAATGGAATAATGACCCTATTAATTAATCAGTAGTAATACTATTTCATTTATCACAATTACCAATACAATGATTATCACACACACACACACACACACACCATTGAATTATCACATTAAGCACATAAAACAATGAACTTGAATTGTCACATGAAACACATAAAACATCTATGTCAGTCCATTGGGGTGTGTGTGTGTGTGTGTGTGTGTGTGTGTGTGTGTGTGTGTGTGTGTGTGTGTGTGTGTGTGAGAGAGAGAGAGAGAGAACGATAGAGAATGAGGCCCATTTTCCCCCTCCACATGCCCCCGCTCGCCAAGCGAAGTTACCCGATTTAGATGCACCTTTTTCGGACTAGCCACAGGCACTGGGTGGGGGAATAGCCCGATAGCTTAGCATATCTGCCATGCAATTCTAATGGTAATGCTACCTAGCTTGGTATGCTAACTGTCGGTAGCCTATACATCGTGAAATCAACCAAAATACTGATGTCACTGGCTTTAATTTGATAATGGCATGTTAGTAGTACATTTAATATCAGTACATTTGTTTAATTACAGTGCATGAAATGCCCTGTATTGTTATTCCTAGGCTTCTTCTTCTTCTTCTTCTTATTCTTGTTACCTTTTTCTGCGATTAATTCAGCCCGAACCACTTAACGTAGAAACTTCATTCAAACTTTGTCGCGTAGGTCTTGTAAACGACACTTATGCTATGTATTTTTCACTTTTCTAAACTTTATACTTTTTAAAATATTAAAGAAAAACGAATATAAATTTCTCCCATTGACTTACATTGGGCCATTATGACATCATAATAGGGTCTTTAAACTGGCTTGCACCTGTGCTTTACTCTGCCGTGCTAAGGCAAAAGACCGTAACTTCAAGTTTGGTCAAAAATGAGTTTTTGACGTATTTGTAAAATATCAGCAGTAATTAAACAAATGTACTGCTATTAAATGTACTACTAACATGCCATTATCAAATTAAAGCCAGTGACATCAGTATTTTGGTTGATTTCACGATGTATAGGCTACCGACAGTTAGCATACCAAGCTAGGTAGCATTACCATTAGAATTGCATGGCAGATATGCTAAGCTATCGGGCTATTCCCCCACCCAGTGCCTGTGGCTAGTCCGAAAAAGGTGCATCTAAATCGGGTAACTTCGCTTGGCGAGCGGGGGCATGTGGAGGGGGAAAATGGGCCTCATTCTCTATCGTTCTCTCTCTCTCTCACACACACACACACACACACACACACACACACACACACACACACACACACACACACCCCAATGGACTGACATAGATGTTTTATGTGTTTCATGTGACAATTCAAGTTCATTGTTTTATGTGCTTAATGTGATAATTCAATGGTGTGTGTGTGTGTGTGTGTGTGTGTGTGTGATAATCATTGTATTGGTAATTGTGATAAATGAAATAGTATTACTACTGATTAATTAATAGGGTCATTATTCCATTGTTATCATACCACTGAGCTTTAACATAGAAGTTACTGCCTTCTGCCTTAGTATGCTTCACTGACACCTGTGCCAAATCCAAAGAACCTCTTCTCTCTCTGTCCCTCTCAATTTAACTGTAACTAGGAACATTAAGACACCATCCATTCTCTATTTTTTTTCTCTCCATCTCTCCATCTTTCTCTCTGTCAACTTTCTCTCACACTCAATCTCTCTTCTTCACTCCATTTTTATCTCCTTTTTTCAATATTTTCACTCTCTCTTTATCTCTTCATCCAGAGCCACTCTTGTTCACTTTTCTTTCCTTCTTCCACTCTTCTTTCCTTTCTTATTTTCTTCTTCCATTTTTCTTTCCTTCTTCCACTCTTCTTGCCTTTCTTTTTTCCTTCATCCACTCTTCTTTCCTTCTTCCACTTTTCTTTCCTTTCTTCACTCTTCTTTCCTTCTTACACTCTTCTTTCCTTTCTTCTTTCCTTCTTTCACTCTTCTTTCTTTCCTTATTTCCTTCTTCCACTCTTCTTTCCTTCCTTCACTCTTCTTTCCTTTCTTCTTTCATTATTTCACTCTTCTTTCTTTTCTTCTTTCCTTCTTCCACTCTTCTTTCTTTTCTTCTTTCCTTCTTTCACTCTTCTTTCCTTTCTTCTTTCCCTCTTCCACTCTTCTCTCCTTTCTTCACTCTTCTTTCCTTTTGTCTTTCCTTCTTCCACTCTTCTTGCCTTTCTTTTTTCCTTCATCCACTCTTCTTTCCTTCTTCCACTTTTCTTTCCTTTCTTCACTCTTCTTTCCTTCTTACACTCTTCTTTCCTTTCTCCTTTCCTTCTTTCACTCTTCTTTCTTTTCTTCTTCCTTTCTTAACCTTTGCATTTCATGCACTGGTATTTCCTTCAGGAAATGCATTTTCTAGTTACTGCTGATATTTTACAAATACGTCAAAAACTCATTTTTGACCAAACTTGAAGTTACGGTCTTTTGCCTTAGCACGGCAGAGTAAAGCACAGGTGCAAGCCAGTTTAAAGACCCTATTATGATGTCATAATGGCCCAATGTAAGTCAATGGGAGAAATTTATATTCGTTTTTCTTTAATATCTTAAAAAGTATAAAGTTTAGAAAAGTGAAAAATACATAGCATAAGTGTCGTTTACAAGACCTACGCGACAAAGTTTGAATGAAGTTTCTACGTTAAGTGGTTCGGGCTGAATTAATCGCAGAAAAAGGTAACAAGAATAAGAAGAAGAAGAAGAAGAAGCCTAGGAATAACAATACAGGGCATTTCATGCACTGTAATAAAGAAAACTTGACGATAACAATACTGTGCTTCCCTTCGGGCAAGCACACTAATAAAGAAAACTTGACGATAACAATACTGTGCTTCCCTTCGGGCAAGCACACTAATAAAGAAAACTTGACGATAACAATACTGTGCTCCCCTTCGGGCAAGCACACTAATAATAACTAGAAAATGCATTTCCTGAAGGAAATACCAGTGCATGAAATGCAAAAGTTAAGAAAGAACGAATAAAAGAAAAGTGAAAGAAGGAAGGAAGAAAGGAAAGAACAGTAAAAGAAGGAAAGAAGAGTTGAAGAAGGAAAGAAGAGTGAAGAAAGGAAAGAAGAGTGGAAGAAAGAAAGAAGAGTGGAAGAAGGGAAGAAGAAAGGAAAGAAGAGTGAAGAAAGGAAATTAGAGTGGAAGAAGGAAAGAAGAGTGGAAGAAGGAAAGAAAAGTGGAAGAAGGGAAGAAGAGCCAAAGAAGATAAGAAGAAAAGAAAGAAGAGTGAAAGGAAAGAAGAAAAGAAAAAGGGAAGAAGAGTAGAAGAAGGGAAGAAGAAAGGAAAGAAGAGTGGAAGAAGGAAAGAAGAAAGTAAAGAAGAGTAGAAAGAAGGAAAGAAGAAAGGAAAGAAGAGAGGAAGAAACAAAGTAAGGAAAGAAGAGTGAACAAGAGTGGCTATGAATAAAGACAGTAAAGAGAGAGTGAAAATATTGAAAGAAGGAGAAAAAAAGAGTGAAGCAGAGAGATGGAGTGAGAGGGAAAGTAGAGTGAGAGTGATAGAGAGAAAAACTAGAAAATGCATTTCCTGAAGGAAATACCAGTGCATGAAATGCAAAGGTTAAGAAAGGAAGAAGAAAAGAAAGAAGAGTGAAAGAAGGAAAGAAGAAAGGAAAGAAGAGTGTAAGAAGGAAAGAAGAGTGAAGAAAGGAAAGAAAAGTGGAAGAAGGAAAGAAGAGTGGATGAAGGAAAAAAGAAAGGCAAGAAGAGTGGAAGAAGGAAAGACAAAAGGAAAGAAGAGTGAAGAAAGGAGAGAAGAGTGGAAGAGGGAAAGAAGAAAGGAAAGAAGAGTGAAAGAAGAAAAGAAAGAAGAGTGAAGAAAGGAAAGAAGAGTGGAAGAAGGAAAGAAGAAAAGAAAGAAGAGTGAAATAATGAAAGAAGAAAGGAAAGAAGAGTGAAGGAAGGAAAGAAGAGTGGAAGAAGGAAATAAGGAAAGAAAGAAGAGTGAAAGAAGGAAAGAAGAAAGGAAAGAAGAGTGTAAGAAGGAAAGAAGAGTGAAGAAAGGAAAGAAAAGTGGAAGAAGGAAAGAAGAGTGGATGAAGGAAAAAAGAAAGGCAAGAAGAGTGGAAGAAGGAAAGAAAAATGGAAGAAGAAAATAAGAAAGGAAAGAAGAGTGGAAGAAGGAAAGAAGAGTGAACAAGAGTGGCTCTGGATGAAGAGATAAAGAGAGAGTGAAAATATTGAAAAAAGGAGATAAAAATGGAGTGAAGAAGAGAGATTGAGTGTGAGAGAAAGTTGACAGAGAGAAAGATGGAGAGATGGAGAGAAAAAAAAATAGAGAATGGATGGTGTCTTAATGTTCCTAGTTACAGTTAAATTGAGAGGGACAGAGAGAGAAGAGGTTCTTTGGATTTGGCACAGGTGTCAGTGAAGCATACTAAGGCAGAAGGCAGTAACTTCTATGTTAAAGCTCAGTGGTATGATAACAATGGAATAATGACCCTATTAATTAATCAGTAGTAATACTATTTCATTTATCACAATTACCAATACAATGATTATCACACACACACACACACACACACACACACACACACACACACACACCATTGAATTATCACATTAAGCACATAAAACAATGAACTTGAATTGTCACATGAAACACATAAAACATCTATGTCAGTCCATTGGGTGTGTGTGTGTGTGTGTGTGTGTGTGTGTGTGTGTGTGTGTGTGAGAGAGAGAGAGAGAGAGAGAGAGAGAACGATAGAGAATGAGGCCCATTTTCCCCCTCCACATGCCCCCGCTCGCCAAGCGAAGTTACCCGATTTAGATGCACCTTTTTCGGACTAGCCACAGGCACTGGGTGGGGGAATAGCCCGATAGCTTAGCATATCTGCCATGCAATTCTAATGGTAATGCTACCTAGCTTGGTATGCTAACTGTCGGTAGCCTATACATCGTGAAATCAACCAAAATACTGATGTCACTGGCTTTAATTTGATAATGGCATGTTAGTAGTACATTTAATATCAGTACATTTGTTTAATTACTGCTGATATTTTACAAATACGTCAAAAACTAATTTTTGACCAAACTTGAAGTTACGGTCTTTTGCCTTAGCACGGCAGAGTAAAGCACAGGTGCAAGCCAGTTTAAAGACCCTATTATGATGTCATAATGGCCCAATGTAAGTCAATGGGAGAAATTTATATTCGTTTTTCTTTAATATTTTAAAAAGTATAAAGTTTAGAAAAGTGAAAAATACATAGCATAAGTGTCGTTTACAAGACCTACGCGACAAAGTTTGAATGAAGTTTCTACGTTAAGTGGTTCGGGCTGAATTAATCGCAGAAAAAGGTAACAAGAATAAGAAGAAGAAGAAGCCTAGGAATAACAATACAGGGCATTTCATGCACTGTAAAAAGTAGAGTATGGAAGGTGTCTATTAATATTCCTAGTTATACAGTTGAATGGAGAGGTACAGAGAGAAGAGGACCCTTGGAGGCTTGCCGCAGGTGTCAGTGAAGCACAGGTGCAAGCCATTTTAATTACCCTATTATGATGTCATAATGGCCCAATGTAAGTCAATGGGAAAATTTAGATTCGTTTTTATTTAATAACTTAAAAAGTATAAAGTTTAGAAAAGTGAAAAATACATAGCATAAGTGTCCTTTACAAGACCTACGCGACAAAGTTTGAATGAAGTTTCTACGTTAAGCGGTTCGGGCTGAATTAATCGCAGAAAAAGGTAACAAGAATAACTAGAAAATGCATTTCCTGAAGGAAATACCAGTGCATGAAATGCAAAGGTTAAGAAAGGAAGAAGAAAAGAAAGAAGAGTGAAAGAAGAAAGGAAAGAAGAGTGTAAGAAGGAAAGAAGAGTGAAGAAAGGAAAGAAAAGTGGAAGAAGGAAAGAAGAGTGGATGAAGGAAAAAAGAAAGGCAAGAAGAGTGGAAGAAGGAAAGACAAAAGGAAAGAAGAGTGAAGAAAGGAGAGAAGAGTGGAAGAGGGAAAGAAGAAAGGAAAGAAGAGTGAAAGAAGGAAAGAAGAAAAGAAAGAAGAGTGAAGAAAGGAAAGAAGAGTGGAAGAAGGAAAGAAGAAAAGAAAGAAGAGTGAAATAATGAAAGAAGAAAGGAAAGAAGAGTGAAGGAAGGAAAGAAGAGTGGAAGAAGGAAATAAGGAAAGAAAGAAGAGTGAAAGAAGGAAAGAAGAAAGGAAAGAAGAGTGTAAGAAGGAAAGAAGAGTGAAGAAAGGAAAGAAAAGTGGAAGAAGGAAAGAAGAGTGGATGAAGGAAAAAAGAAAGGCAAGAAGAGTGGAAGAAGGAAAGAAAAATGGAAGAAGAAAATAAGAAAGGAAAGAAGAGTGGAAGAAGGAAAGAAGAGTGAACAAGAGTGGCTCTGGATGAAGAGATAAAGAGAGAGTGAAAATATTGAAAAAAGGAGATAAAAATGGAGTGAAGAAGAGAGATTGAGTGTGAGAGAAAGTTGACAGAGAGAAAGATGGAGATGGAGAGAAAAAAAAATAGAGAATGGATGGTGTCTTAATGTTCCTAGTTACAGTTAAATTGAGAGGGACAGAGAGAGAAGAGGTTCTTTGGATTTGGCACAGGTGTCAGTGAAGCATACTAAGGCAGAAGGCAGTAACTTCTATGTTAAAGCTCAGTGGTATGATAACAATGGAATAATGACCCTATTAATTAATCAGTAGTAATACTATTTCATTTATCACAATTACCAATACAATGATTATCACACACACACACACACACACACACACACACACCATTGAATTATCACATTAAGCACATAAAACAATGAACTTGAATTGTCACATGAAACACATAAAACATCTATGTCAGTCCATTGGGGTGTGTGTGTGAGAGAGAGAGAGAGAGAGAGAGAGAGAGAGAGAGAGAGAACGATAGAGAATGAGGCCCATTTTCCCCCTCCACATGCCCCCGCTCGCCAAGCGAAGTTACCCGATTTAGATGCACCTTTTTCGGACTAGCCACAGGCACTGGGTGGGGGCATATCTGCCATGCAATTCTAATGGTAATGCTACCTAGCTTGGTATGCTAACTGTCGGTAGCCTATACATCGTGAAATCAACCAAAATACTGATGTCACTGGCTTTAATTTGATAATGGCATGTTAGTAGTACATTTAATATCAGTACATTTGTTTAATTACTGCTGATATTTTACAAATACGTCAAAAACTCATTTTTGACCAAACTTGAAGTTACGGTCTTTTGCCTTAGCACGGCAGAGTAAAGCACAGGTGCAAGCCAGTTTAAAGACCCTATTATGATGTCATAATGGCCCAATGTAAGTCAATGGGAGAAATTTATATTCGTTTTTCTTTAATATCTTAAAAAGTATAAAGTTTAGAAAAGTGAAAAATACATAGCATAAGTGTCGTTTACAAGACCTACGCGACAAAGTTTGAATGAAGTTTCTACGTTAAGTGGTTCGGGCTGAATTAATCGCAGAAAAAGGTAACAAGAATAAGAAGAAGAAGAAGAAGAAGAAGAAGAAGAAGAAGAAGAAGCCTAGGAATAACAATACAGGGCATTTCATGCACTGTAACTAGAAAATGCATTTCCTGAAGGAAATACCAGTGCATGAAATGCAAAGGTTAAGAAAGGAAGAAGAAAAGAAAGAAGAGTGAAAGAAAGGAAAGAAGAGTGGAAGAAGGAAAGACAAAAGGAAAGAAGAGTGAAGAAAGGAGAGAAGAGCGGAAGAAGGAAAGAAGAAAGGAAAGAAGAGTGAAAGAAGAAAAGAAAGAAGAGTGAAGAAAGGAAAGAAGAGTGGAAGGAGGAAAGAAGAAAAGAAAGAAGAGTGAAGAAAGGAAAGAAGAGTGGAAGGAGGAAAGAAGAAAAGAAAGAAGAGTGAAATAATGAAAGAAGAAAGGAAAGAAGAGTGAAGGAAGGAAAGAAGAGTGGAAGAAGGAAATAAGAAAAGAAAGAAGAGTGAAAGAAGGAAAGAACAAAGGAAAGAAGAGTGAAAGAAGAAAATAAGAAAGGAAAGAAGAGTGGAAGAAGGAAAGAATAGTGAACAAGAGTGGCTCTGGATGAAGAGATAAAGAGAGAGTGAAAATATTGAAAAAAGGAGATAAAAATGGATTGAAGAAGAGAGATTGAGTGTGAGAGAAAGTTGACTGAGAGAGAAAGATGGAGAGATGGAGAGAAAAAAAATAGAGAATGGATGGTGTCTTAATGTTCCTAGTTACAGTTAAATTGAGAGGGACAGAGAGAGTAGAGGTTCCTTTGATTTGGTGCAGCTGTCAGTGAAGCACAGGTGCAAGCCAGTTTAAAGACCCTATTATGATGTCATAATGGCCCAATGTAAGTCAATGGGAGACATTTATATTCGTTTTTCTTTAATATCTTAAAAAGTATAAAGTTTAGAAAAGTGAAAAATACATAGCATAAGTGTCGTTTACAAGACCTACGCAACAAAGTTTGAATGAAGTTTCTACGTTAAGCGGTTCGGGCTGAATTAATCGCAGAAAAAGGTAACAAGAACTAGACTAGAAAATGCATTTCCTGAAGGAAATACCAGTGCATGAAATGCAAAAGTTAGGAAAGGAAGAAGAAAAGAAAGAAGAGTGAAAGAAGGAAGGAAGAAAGGAAAGAAGAGTGAAGAAAGGAGAGAAGAGAGGATGAAGGAAAGAAGAGTGAAAGAAGGAAAGAAGAAAAGAAAGAAGAGTGAAGAAAGGAAAGAGGAGTGGAAGAAGAAAAGAAAGAAGAGTGAAGAAAGGAAAGAAGAGTGAAAGAAGGAAATAATAGTTGAAGGAAAGAAGAGTGAAAGAAGGAAAGAAGAAAGGAGAGTGAAGGAAAGAAAAGTGAAAGAAGGAAAGAAAAGTGAAAGAAGGAAAGAAGAGTGGAAGAAGGAAAGAAGAGTGAAAGAGAAAAAAGGAGATAAAAATGGAGTGAAGAAGAGAGATTGAGTGTGAGAGAAAGTAGACTGAGAGGGATAGAGAGAAAGATGGAGAGATGGAGAGAAAAAAAGTAGAGAATGGAAGGTGTCTTAATGTTCCTACACTGTAAAAAAAAAAAAAAAGTTGGGTGAACTCAAAATTTTAAGGCAACAAACTTCAGTAAAATTTTAAGGCAACAAACTTCAGTAAAATTTTAAGTTTTGCTTTTGAGTTTGCTCAACTCTGAATTCTGATTTTGGTCAACTCAAGAGTAAGTTCTACTAACTCATAATTTTACATTGTAATAACATTTAATCCTTACTTGTGCCAACTCTCCCCTAAGTTGTACTTACTTATTATTTAACATTGTAATAACATTTAATCCTTACTTGTGCTAACTCTCCCCTAAATTGTACTTACTTATTATTTAACATTGTAATAACTTTTAATCCTTACTTCTGCTAACTCTCCCCTAAATTGTACTAACTTATTATTTAACGTTGTAATAACTTTTAATCCTCACTTCAGCTAACTGTCCTGTAAATTGTAGTAATTTATAATTTTACATTGTAATGAGTTCTTATACAGAATTCACTTTAAATGGGTTTAGTTAGTATAGCAGAATAATTTAAGAGGAATTTAAAATCGCACACTGCAATAGTTTATAATGTAACTCAACTTTATAATTTATAACCAGGAACTTCTAATCAAATGTATAGATAATTACAGACGCAACATATACATTCAAAACATTTGTTTTATTTATACTGTATCAAATCCCTTCCAAAAGGGGCAAGTAAATGCAAACTATCGAGACCATGTAACATGTTTCAGAAAAACCAACCAAAAAAAAAATGTTTCAGAAAAAACTAAACAAAATAAGATGCAAAATAAATGTAAAGTGGGAGATCGAGATACACAACAGTTGATTAATTAACATGGAGTTGGATGGACAGAAGGGAACAATTCCAGATCCAAGTAAATGTAAAGTGGGAGATCGAGAATACACAACAGTTGATTAATTAACATGGTGTCGGATGGACAGAAGGGAACAATTCCAGATCCAACACTTTACTTCACTGAAGAAGTTTGTTTTTTAGGGATCTGACCGTTGCAGAGAGGTCCGACCCCAGTTCCATTATGACCTTTCGGACAGTTTCAAAGGTGTATTTCAAATCCTTTGGGTAACTAAGGTTTAATGTATAGATCAGTCCAACAAGGTAGGCAAATGCAGTTGGCAGGTAAGGGAGATCTTGGAGGACAATCTCTTCTTCCAACACAAGAGCAACATTCCTGACACTTTTAGAGACTGCTCTGCTATCATCCTCCAACACAGTGAGGATACCCACAATGAGGCCTTTCGTCTGTCCCTCTTCTGGGTCAGTGTCCTTGTGTTGACAGACAGAAAACACCAAAACATGAATTGCAAGACATTAGTAATTAAAATACTGTGAATCAGAATAAGCTCTTAATCTAAAATAACTCAAAATATTGTATAAACATTTTTTTTCCAAATAGAATTAATTATGAGTTTGACATATTAACTATTTCCATCCCATACACCACAATCAAAAATGTAACCCTCATACACACATCATATGACATCAATTAGGCTACATCAAGTCAAGGGCAGGACAGTGAAACTACAGAAGACACTCTGGACATGGTTAGGGAACCAGGAGGACAGAGAGGTTATGGTTGAAGACAACGTTAAATACAGTATAATAACATATTTACAATTTCTATTCATAGCCACTCACAGTTCCTGAAGAGCTTCTCCTGACTCTCACGGAGATACAAGGGAAGGCCCTTTAAAGCTGCAGTTTGTCTATGTGCAGTGATGTCAGATGTCTGAAACAAGAGTTGCATGAAACATTACAAGATGTAATTGACATATAAGAAGTAGAGTAAACATGCAGGCAGCTGTCCTTTTCAATATCCAAAATGATTGCTACGATTACGATTGCTCACTGTGAAGGTATATCCACTGGAGGTGCTTTTTGTGTCACTGACAGGCTCATATCATTATCAGTGTCTGACAACATTATGAAAAGGCTCCCCACAGAGCAATGTCTTTTTGTTTTTAAGATTACAATACCCTTTGTTTAACAAGAAAAAGCCGCTATCACCTCGATTTGAAAACTGAATCAAAAACGTCTAAAAATGACCCATATATTCCACAATTCACACTACATGGACAAAGATGTAAACAGTGTTGTTGGACTGATCATTAACTTCACTGGAGCAATTCCAAGAACGCGATTGGATAACAACGACAAAACGTCACGATTATCGGACCCAAAGTGTAGCTGCCCTCTCCATTTGCCTCGGGAATAAAGTTATCGATAACGACTTAATAAGCAATAACTGCAAGTGGCAACAATTTTTGTCTAAACGTGAATACAAACGTAGAACATATTTACAAAAATATGGCTTCTCCATATCCAGGGAACGTTAAAATGCACGAAATCGCACCTCGGCCCACCACCTATTAGGGGAAGCCAAGCTTTAAAGAAATCGCCACTGGTCGTAAGTGTGAACTAGCCAGGTAACAAACTACACACGATGGCAGACAATGCTAATATTTGTATGATGTACGCAAAAAATGAGCTCCCCCTCTTTGAAAGATCAGCAGCTGCCACTGGTGGGGCAGGCAGAACCGAGCAGCAACCTGTCGCTGGCCCCGCTCTCTCTCTGTCCCTACTAAACCAGCCTGCTCACCTGCTACCTGGAGCAGAGACGGAGCATGACTACCACTGTGTAGTAACACTACACTTCTGAAAGATGGCATAAAATGTCAGCTAATGTTGCAACCACAATTTTGAGTTAGCATTAATACCATAATGTCTTTTTTGTATCTGTAACAAGCTGGCAAACACGAATTAAAGCAGCACAACGGATCAATAGCTATACGCTAGCTATATGCTATCAGCTAAAACTGACGAAATCTCTTGAAATGTGCTGACTTTGACATTATTACAAACTAGTTATTCAACAACTGTCCTTACACAGTCAAGCAAGTGCAACACAAGACAAAGCAAGATGGCAAATAAGCTTACTAGTTCAGCAGACAGTGGAAAGTTGGGCGGCAAAACTACAAAACGAAGTTATGTGCCTATAGACCCTGCATAGCAATGGCGCGGATGCAATTCTCCATATTAAGAGTCATTGTAGCGCCCCAATTTTTTTCAAGCTGTTATTTTTAGGTTAAACTGATTATCCTAACCCTAATCATGACGTATAATTGTTGCATTGTGTTACTTTAACACAATACCAACAGTCAGAAGATAACATGCCTGTCCTGTTTGAATAGGTTGCCTGACTGATGCTAGCTTTCTCTAATGACTGAAAAGCTTTGTGTAAATGTCTAGGTCGCTTTCTCCATTAAACGACGTACAACATAGGCCTACTGCACAACACAAATTAAAGGTTGATTTAAAACGTACCTGTTTGGACTCCAGCAAGAGGCAGCAGCACAGCCAGAATGAGACTTCAATTGTAAAGTGCCAACGGACAGTTGGCTATTTGGCGCAGCTGTCAGTAAAGCACAGGTGCAAGCCAGTTTAAAGACCCTATTATGACGTCATAATGGCCCAATGTAAGTCAATGGGAAAATTTCGATTCGTTTTTATTTAATATCTTAAAAAGTATAAAGTTTAGAAAAGTGAAAAATACATAGCATAAGTGTCGTTTACAAGACCTACGCGACAAAGTTTGAATGAAGTTTCTACGTTAAGCGGTTCGGGCTGAATTAATCGCAGAAAAAGGTAACAAGAATAAGAAGAAGAAGAAGAAGAAGAAGAAGAAGAAGAAGAAGAAGCCTAGGAATAACAATACAGGGCATTTCATGCACTGTAAAAATGCATTTCCTGAAGGAAATACCAGTGCATGAAATGCAAAGGTTAAGAAAGGAAGAAGAGTGAAAGAAGGAAAGAAGAGTGAAGAAAGGAAAGAAAAGTGGAAGAAGGAAAGAAGAGTGGATGAAGGAAAAAAGAAAGGCAAGAAGAGTGGAAGAAGGAAAGACAAAAGGAAAGAAGAGTGAAGAAAGGAGAGAAGAGTGGAAGAGGGAAAGAAGAAAGGAAAGAAGAGTGAAAGAAGGAAAGAAGAAAAGAAAGAAGAGTGAAGAAAGGAAAGAAGAGTGGAAGAAGGAAAGAAGAAAAGAAAGAAGAGTGAAATAATGAAAGAAGAAAGGAAAGAAGAGTGAAGGAAGGAAAGAAGAGTGGAAGAAGGAAATAAGGAAAGAAAGAAGAGTGAAAGAAGGAAAGAAGAGTGTAAGAAGGAAAGAAGAGTGAAGAAAGGAAAGAAAAGTGGAAGAAGGAAAGAAGAGTGGATGAAGGAAAAAAGAAAGGCAAGAAGAGTGGAAGAAGGAAAGAAAAATGGAAGAAGAAAATAAGAAAGGAAAGAAGAGTGGAAGAAGGAAAGAAGAGTGAACAAGAGTGGCTCTGGATGAAGAGATAAAGAGAGAGTGAAAATATTGAAAAAAGGAGATAAAAATGGAGTGAAGAAGAGAGATTGAGTGTGAGAGAAAGTTGACAGAGAGAAAGATGGAGAGATGGAGAGAAAAAAAAATAGAGAATGGATGGTGTCTTAATGTTCCTAGTTACAGTTAAATTGAGAGGGACAGAGAGAGAAGAGGTTCTTTGGATTTGGCACAGGTGTCAGTGAAGCATACTAAGGCAGAAGGCAGTAACTTCTATGTTAAAGCTCAGTGGTATGATAACAATGGAATAATGACCCTATTAATTAATCAGTAGTAATACTATTTCATTTATCACAATTACCAATACAATGATTATCACACACACACACACACACACACACACACACACACCATTGAATTATCACATTAAGCACATAAAACAATGAACTTGAATTGTCACATGAAACACATAAAACATCTATGTCAGTCCATTGGGGTGTGGGTGTGTGTGTGTGTGTGTGTGTGTGTGTGTGTGTGTGTGTGTGTGTGAGAGAGAGAGAGAGAGAACGATAGAACGATAGAGAATGAGGCCCATTTTCCCCCTCCACATGCCCCCGCTCGCCAAGCGAAGTTACCCGATTTAGATGCACCTTTTTTGGACTAGCCACAGGCACTGGGTGGGGGAATAGCCCGATAGCTTAGCATATCTGCCATGCAATTCTAATGGTAATGCTACCTAGCTTGGTATGCTAACTGTCGGTAGCCTATACATCGTGAAATCAACCAAAATACTGATGTCACTGGCTTTAATTTGATAATGGCATGTTAGTAGTACATTTAATATCAGTACATTTGTTTAATTACTGCTGATATTTTACAAATACGTCAAAAACTCATTTTTGACCAAACTTGAAGTTACGGTCTTTTGCCTTGGCACGGCAGAGTAAAGCACAGGTGCAAGCCAGTTTAAAGACCCTATTATGATGTCATAATGGCCCAATGTAAGTCAATGGGAGAAATTTATATTCGTTTTTCTTTAATATCTTAAAAAGTATAAAGTTTAGAAAAGTGAAAAATACATAGCATAAGTGTCGTTTACAAGACCTACGCGACAAAGTTTGAATGAAGTTTCTACGTTAAGTGGTTCGGGCTGAATTAATCGCAGAAAAAGGTAACAAGAATAAGAAGAAGAAGCCTAGGAATAACAATACAGGGCATTTCATGCACTGTAACTAGAAAATGCATTTCCTGAAGGAAATACCAGTGCATGAAATGCAAAAGTTAAGAAAGAACTAATAAAAGAAAAGTGAAAGAAGGAAGGAAGAAAGGAAAGAACAGTAAAAGAAGGAAATAAGAGTTGAAGACGGAAAGAAGAAAGGAAAGAAGAGTGAAGAAAGGAAAGAAAAGTGGAAGAAAGAAAGAAGAGTGGAAGAAGGGAAGAAGAAAGGAAAGAAGAGTGAAGAAAGGAAATTAGAGTGGAAGAAGGAAAGAAGAGTGGAAGAAGGAAAGAAGAGTGGAAGAAGGGAAGAAGAGTGGAAGAAGGGAAGAAGAGCCGAAGAAGATAAGAAGAAAAGAAAGAAGAGGGAAAGAAGAAAAGAAAAAGGTAAGAAGAGTGGAAGAAGGGAAGAAGAAAGGAAAGAAGAGTGGAAGAAGGAAAGAAGAAAGTAAAGAAGAGTAGAAAGAAGGAAAGAAGAGAGGAAGAAACAAAGTAAGGAAAGAAGAGTGAACAAGAGTGGCTCTGGATAAAGACAGTAAAGAGTGAAAATATTGACAGAAGGAGAAAAAAAGAGTGAAGCAGAGAGATGGAGTGTGAGAGAAAGTAGAGTGAGAGTGATAGAGAGAAAAAAAAGTAGAGTATGGAAGGTGTCTATTAATATTCCTTGTTATACAGTTGAATGGAGAGGTACAGAGAGAAGAGGACCCTTGGAGGCTTGCTGCAGGTGTCAGTGAAGCACAGGTGCAAGCCAGTTTAATTACCCTATTATGATGTCATAATGGCCCAATGTAAGTCAATGGGAAAATTTAGATTCGTTTTTCTTTAATAACTTAAAAAGTATAAAGTTTAGAAAAGTGAAAAATACATAGCATAAGTGTCCTTTACAAGACCTACGCGACAAAGTTTGAATGAAGTTTCTACGTTAAGCGGTTCGGGCTGAATTAATCGCAGAAAAAGGTAACAAGAATAAGAAGAAGAAGCCTAGGAATAACAATACAGGGCATTTCATGCACTGTAACTAGAAAATGCATTTCCTGAAGGAAATACCAGTGCATGAAATGCAAAGGTTAAGAAAGGAAGAAGAAAAGAAAGAAGAGTGAAAGAAGGAAAGAAGAGTGGAAGAAGGAAAGACAAAAGGAAAGAAGAGTGAAGAAAGGAGAGAAGAGCGGAAGAAGGAAAGAAGAAAGGAAAGAAGAGTGAAAGAAGAAAAAAAAGAAGAGTGAAGAAAGGAAAGAAGAGTGGAAGAAGGAAAGAAGAAAAGAAAGAAGAGTGAAAGAAGGAAAGAACAAAGGAAAGAAGAGTGAAAGAAGAAAATAAGAAAGGAAAGAAGAGTGGAAGAAGGAAAGAATAGTGAACAAGAGTGGCTCTGGATGAAGAGATAAAGAGAGAGTGAAAATATTGAAAAAAGGAGATAAAAATGGAGTGAAGAAGAGAGATTGAGTGTGAGAGAAAGTTGACTGAGAGAGAAAGATGGAGAGATGGAGAAAAAAAAAATAGAGAATGGATGGTGTCTTAATGTTCCTAGTTACAGTTAAATTGAGAGGGACAGAGAGAGTAGAGGTTCCTTTGATTTGGTGCAGCTGTCAGTGAAGCACAGGTGCAAGCCAGTTTAAAGACCCTATTATGATGTCATAATGGCCCAATGTAAGTCAATGGGAGACATTTATATTCGTTTTTCTTTAATATCTTAAAAAGTATAAAGTTTAGAAAAGTGAAAAATACATAGCATAAGTGTCGTTTACAAGACCTACGCGACAAAGTTTGAATGAAGTTTCTAGGTTAAGCAGTTCGGGCTGAATTAATCGCAGAAAAAGGTAACAAGAATAAGAAGAAGATGAAGAAGAAGCCTAGGAATAACAATACAGGGCATTTCATGCACTGTAACTAGAAAATGCATTTCCTGAAGGAAATACCAGTGCATGAAATGCAAAAGTTAGGAAAGGAAGAAGAAAAGAAAGAAGAGTGAAAGAAGGAAAGAAGAAAGGAAAGAAGAGTGGAAGAAGGAAAGAAGAAAGGAAAGAAGAGTGAAAAAAGGAGAGAAGAGAGGAAGAAGGAAAGAAGAGTGAAAGAAGGAAAGAAGAAAAGAAAGAAGAGTGGAAGAAGAAAAGAAAGAAGAGTGAAGAAAGGAAAGAAGAGTGAAAGAAGGAAATAATAGTTGAAGAAGGAAAGAAGAGTGAAAGAAGGAAAGAAAAAAGGAGAGTGAAGAAAGGAAAGAAAAGTGAAAGAAGGAAAGAAGAGTGGAAGAAGGAAAGAAGAGTGAAAGAGAAAAAGAGAGTGAAAATATTGAAAAAAGGAGATAAAAATGGAGTGAAGAAGAGAGATTGAGTGTGAGAGAAAGTAGACTGAGAGGGATAGAGAGAAAGATGGAGAGATGGAGAGAAAAAAAAGTAGAGAATGGAAGGTGTCTTAATGTTCCAAGTTACAGTTAAATTGAGAGGGACAGAGAAGAGGTTCCTTTGATTTGGCGCAGCTGTCAGTGAAGCACAGGTGCAAGCCAGTTTAAAGACCCTATTATGATGTCATAATGGCCCAATGTAAGTCAATGGGAAAATTTAGATTCGTTTTTATTTAATATCTTAAAAAGTATAAAGTTTAGAAAAGTGAAAAATACATAGCATAAGTGTCCTTTACAAGACCTACGCGACAAAGTTTGAATGAAGTTTCTACGTTAAGCGGTTCGGGCTGAATTAATCGCAGAAAAAGGTAACAAGAATAAGAAGAAGAAGAAGAAGAAGAAGAAGAAGCCTAGGAATAACAATACAGGGCATTTCATGCACTGTAATAATAAGAAGAAGAAGCCTAGGAATAACAATACAGGGCATTTCATGCACTGTAACTAGAAAATGCATTTCCTGAAGGAAATACCAGTGCATGAAATGCAAAGGTTAAGAAAGGAAGAAGAAAAGAAAGAAGAGTGAAAGAAGGAAAGAAGAAAGGAAAGAAGAGTGTAAGAAGGAAAGAAGAGTGAAGAAAGGAAAGAAAAGTGGAAGAAGGAAAGAAGAGTGGATGAAGGAAAAAAGAAAGGCAAGAAGAGTGGAAGAAGGAAAGACAAAAGGAAAGAAGAGTGAAGAAAGGAGAGAAGAGTGGAAGAGGGAAAGAAGAAAGGAAAGAAGAGTGAAAGAAGGAAAGAAGAAAAGAAAGAAGAGTGAAGAAAGGAAAGAAGAGTGGAAGAAGGAAAGAAGAAAAGAAAGAAGAGTGAAATAATGAAAGAAGAAAGGAAAGAAGAGTGAAGGAAGGAAAGAAGAGTGGAAGAAGGAAATAAGGAAAGAAAGAAGAGTGAAAGAAGGAAAGAAGAAAGGAAAGAAGAGTGTAAGAAGGAAAGAAGAGTGAAGAAAGGAAAGAAAAGTGGAAGAAGGAAAGAAGAGTGGATGAAGGAAAAAAGAAAGGCAAGAAGAGTGGAAGAAGGAAAGAAAAATGGAAGAAGAAAATAAGAAAGGAAAGAAGAGTGGAAGAAGGAAAGAAGAGTGAACAAGAGTGGCTCTGGATGAAGAGATAAAGAGAGAGTGAAAATATTGAAAAAAGGAGATAAAAATGGAGTGAAGAAGAGAGATTGAGTGTGAGAGAAAGTTGACAGAGAGAAAGATGGAGAGATGGAGAGAAAAAAAAATAGAGAATGGATGGTGTCTTAATGTTCCTAGTTACAGTTAAATTGAGAGGGACAGAGAGAGAAGAGGTTCTTTGGATTTGGCACAGGTGTCAGTGAAGCATACTAAGGCAGAAGGCAGTAACTTCTATGTTAAAGCTCAGTGGTATGATAACAATGGAATAATGACCCTATTAATTAATCAGTAGTAATACTATTTCATTTATCACAATTACCAATACAATGATTATCATACACACACACACACACACACACCATTGAATTATCACATTAAGCACATAAAACAATGAACTTGAATTGTCACATGAAACACATAAAACATCTATGTCAGTCCATTGGGGTGTGTGTGTGTGTGTGTGTGTGTGTGTGTGTGTGTGTGTGTGTGTGTGTGTGTGTGTGTGTGTGTGTGTGTGTGTGTGTGTGTGTGTGTGTGTGTGTGTGTGTGTGTGTGTGTGTGTGTGTGTGTGTGAGAGAGAGAGAGAGAGAGAGAGAGAGAGAGAGAGAGAGAGAGAGAGAGAGAGAGAGAGAGAGAGAGAGAGAGAGAGAGAGAGAGAGAGAACGATAGAGAATGAGGCCCATTTTCCCCCTCCACATGCCCCCGCTCGCCAAGCGAAGTTACCCGATTTAGATGCACCTTTTTCGGACTAGCCACAGGCACTGGGTGGGGGAATAGCCCGATAGCTTAGCATATCTGCCATGCAATTCTAATGGTAATGCTACCTAGCTTGGTATGCTAACTGTCGGTAGCCTATACATCGTGAAATCAACCAAAATACTGATGTCACTGGCTTTAATTTGATAATGGCATGTTAGTAGTACATTTAATATCAGTACATTTGTTTAATTACTGCTGATATTTTACAAATACGTCAAAAACTCATTTTTGACCAAACTTGAAGTTACGGTCTTTTGCCTTAGCACGGCAGAGTAAAGCACAGGTGCAAGCCAGTTTAAAGACCCTATTATGATGTCATAATGGCCCAATGTAAGTCAATGGGAGAAATTTATATTCGTTTTTCTTTAATTTCTTAAAAAGTATAAAGTTTAGAAAAGTGAAATATACATAGCATAAGTGTCGTTTACAAGACCTACGCGACAAAGTTTGAATGAAGTTTCTACGTTAAGTGGTTCGGGCTGAATTAATTGCAGAAAAAGGTAACAAGAAGAAGAAGAAGAAGAAGAAGAAGAAGAAGAAGAAGCCTAGGAATAACAATACAGGGCATTTCATGCACTGTAATTAATATTGTACTTGCCCTTCTGCCTGTGTTTTTATTGGCCACCGAGGTACCAGATCCCTAGCGATAGAACCCTATATTTACTTCTGTTACATTACAAGTCCTAGTGGTGAGTGTCTGCCACCAGTTCTAGTGGTGTGTGTGTGTGTGTGTGTGTGTGTGTGTCTCTTTTCCCCTCACAAGTCCTAGTGGTGTGTGTGTGTGTGTGTGGGTGTGTGTCTTTCTCTTCTCTCCCCTGCATTTCTCTCTTGTGACTACTATAGTTTAGGCACGGTTCTTCAGCTCCCTTGACATCTGACACCACGAACAAGGGTAACAAAAGCAGGACAGGAGGCAATCTTTACAATCTGAACCCTGATAAAGAGACGAGAGAGAGAGAGAGGACATGATTGGTTGAAAGTTTACAACATGCCATAAGAGACCACAACAAGACCACAATGTTTGTGTCAGGCTTGAACAGTCTCAACGGGTAACTGTCTACATCTCAAATAATTTTCATAGAACCGCTTCCTGTCGATGGGTCATTTCATCTCATTGTCATATGACCACTTCCTGTCTGGGTCATTTCATCTCATTTTCAGACCACTTCCTTTCCATGCATGTCTGCTCTAAACAGCTTTCACTTCTACATTTGCGGTCATGTGGACATTAAAGATGTATTATAGTTACATCAGCTCTGTGCATCATGCTCCAGCAGGTAGATACACTAGCAAATGTATAAGAATGATTCAGGCACATTTAACTACTTTAACTTTTTTTGACCAATGTCATACCAAATGTGCCAAACTATGAAACAACATGAGGAATTTTTACAACTAGATTGGGAATAATCTCCAAATTAACTTTGAGACAAACACACCCATCTTTCCCACTAGCCTGCCAGATTATGCAATAAGCAGTTCTGTGGAATTCCAGCCCCCCCCCCCCCCCCCCCCGCCCTCTCTCTCACGCACTCTCCTATCTCTTCTGTCTTTCTTGCTCTCTCTGTTCTCTGTTTATTTCAATGGAACCACACCGCAAGACTATGTCTCTTCTCACACTGTCACAGGCTTATTCATTTTCACACTTTTAAAAAAGAAAATACCCCGCAATCATTGATAAACTTAATGTTACAGACCCCGCTATCAACTGATGAACTGACCCCAAGTTACACATTGCAGCACACAAACACAGATATACAAGCAGCCCTCTCAGCATTTTTGATCTAGTGCATACTGCAAAGCGCACATGATTGGTTAAGTGCATACTGCAAAGTACACATGATTGGTTAAGTGCATACTGCAAAGTACACATATTTGGTTGAATGCATACTGCAAAGTGCACATATTTGGTTGAATGCATACTGCAAAGTGCACATGTTTGGTTGAATGCATACTGTAAACTTGGTATCGTTTAATAAGGCCTCTCCTTCTTTTGGGCAATATCTCTAAACATTTGTTCACAGTTCTGTGGAAGCATCATCACAGTTATATACTGTATAACACAGATTAAGTTTCCACAGTCCCACTTTCCACAAGGAGCCAGCAGGGCATCAAGCAGTGTAACTATTGCCTCACCTGTCGTAAATATGCCTGATCATACATTGCACTGGTGATAGAGGCCATGTTTCTGCTATCAGGCCAACTCCAGGTGAGCCAGTGCATGCCAAGGCCTGTTGCGTTTGAGGTGCTTAGGGAGATACATCCTTGAAATCCCACATCAGCATACCACACCTATTCTAACCCTTTCCCAGGCCATTCCTGTCTGCATGTTTCTGATTCGCCTCAGTTCCCCTCGCTCTCTCCTTCTGAAACCGCCGGCAGCCTTACCTCGATGCCATGTCGCTCCCGGATGGACTTGCGCAGGAAGTAGCCGACCAACGGGTAGGCCACTAAGTCCAGCAGAGGCATTAAGGCGCACCAGCCGTGCTGGGAGGCCGTCTGGCACTGCTGGCAGGGGAAGCACCACCACGCAAAGCAGACTGGAAGGGCATACCATGGATAAGAGGCACAAGAAAGGTCAGATGCATGCGTACCTTACAGTTCCCAAAGCACATTTGTTATTGCATGTCAGGTTCATATAGTCTGAGTTTTGTTCTCATTCGTGCACATATATGAATGAGGAAGAAGAGGGGTTCTGGGGAGGATTTTGTGATTTTTGTCAAAAAGAGCAGGGAGGGCACATATCACTCCATACACAGACTCTGACCTGCCCGCCGCACCCATCATAGGGAACCAGAGGCCACAGCAGCTTTCCTGATTACTTTAACCAGCTCTCCCTTTCTAATGCAATTTGCTGCCAAACTGCTCCTCTCTCTATCAAGGGCCCCTGACGACTCTCAGGCTCCAAAATCATACATTTTCCAGGGCTGCTGTTCAGCAAACCGCGTCACTTTCGGTGAATATTAGACACATGGGCTTTCCTTTAGTGAAACCGGGTAAGAGGAATGCAAAATTGTCTCTCCTTTCCTCTTTATAGTCTCTGTTTTGGTTGCTAACTTAGTAACATTGGTTGCTAAATTCTTTGCTAACTTCTCTCTGCACGCAATTTTCCCAAGCAATAAACATTGTTACATTGTAAGGAGGTGGGTCAACCAACTATTTCGAAATAAAAGTAGCTTGAGATAGACTCCAATTAGTAGCCTAATCCTACTTGGTAGCCTTAGTCTAATGAGGAGGCTCAGTGTTGAATGTCCATCATTGCTATTATTTACAATAGGCAAGGCTATATTGACAGAGGGGTCTAAGATAGAGTTCATTAGAATAATGAAATTATTCAAACAGACCACCAATGGGCTCATTCACATGGTTTATTATCATTAGTTATTTTTAGTAGACCTATCCATTCTCCATGTTGGCCTAGTTGTTGCAAGTTCACGTAAGGGGCACCTACCGCAACGTCTAAAAAGGCAGTTACCTAGATAGTCGATACCAAATTACTTGTTGACCCCTGCCATAGAGAAATGTTGAACTTGCAACTGTCAACCATTTCAAAGTCAACTGTTTCAAAGACCTTTGGGATGGATAAACAACAAGAGGTAAATAGTATTTACAAAAGTGTAACCAATAAAATAAAAGAAGCTTATTAACCCATTTAATTATAAGACACTTTGTGCTTGAAGTATCTGAATAGCTTGTCACGTGAATAAGCCCATGGATAAGATAGGACAAGGCCTTTGACTGAACATTAGAGAATCAACATTTGGTCTAATCAGTTGCAGAGGATGGCTACTACAGGCACGGAAGAAAACATTTCCTTCAATGTGACACCTGCACTGTAAGTGAATGTCCCACCATATACTCCATTACCCACAATTCCCTTATCACATTTCATTCCTTATCTACATTTCAGTGACCTCGCATTGGTTACAGCGAAGTCATAAAAAGGGTGACGCATTTTGCCCTTTAAAACAGCAATAAACCCAAAAATCTGTCTCTGTGGCGGTGGGTTTACAACACGTGAACTCCGTTCAATTAAGAGATACCCTCTCTGCAGAACAAAGGACAACACACGACAGACGTATTTGAGCTTTTGGCCGAAGTTAAGAAAATACTTTGACTCGTTAAGTTGCAACCTAAGTTATACCGGTAGAATTATACTGCAGCCCAGCAGTGTTCTGACTAAAATAAGGCGACCGGCTTCCCTTATTAGTTTCTCCACGTCGACACAGAACTTCTACATCCTTCTAAACCGATCGGACATCCAACCAGGGACGTGCAGTCATAGGAGGCAGGGGAGGCAGAGTAAAGTAAAAAAAAAAAAATATTTAAAAAATATATTTTTTTTTGTATAATAATCATATATATTTATGTATTATAAAATAAATATTCATATTTCTCTAGTTATCTGTGTTACGAGTGTCATTTCTGCATGATTCCGATCATTTCGAGCATTTTTATTATCAAAATCGCTGAATTTGAGCATTTCCGGTTCCCAGTGATCAGCCAATGAACATTGGACGTGCGGTCAAGGGAGGCAGATGCATTGCAGTCTATGGGCAGGGTAGGCAGTGCCTCCCCTAGGATTGCGAAATCACTCCAAACTGCGTTTTACGCATGCGTGCGCAAGCGTAGAACCTTTTGAGTTGAGCTGAAAACGCATTGAAAAATATTGCAAGGGAGGCACGCACTACCACGGATTCAAGAAGGGTGGCGAGCGAGAGGGCACTTGTTGGGTATATAATCTGACGTTGGATTTTCTTCTTCACTTCTCTACTTGAGTTTGACAGCGAAAATGGAAGATTGCATTGCTAACCTGAGGCATGTTGAATTAACTAAGAACGTTTAAGTATTTTAAGTTAACACAGTAGTATTACACATTTGCATTGGAGTATTTCACGTTTCCCAACGGGACTACATATTCATGCGCAACACGAACCTAAAGAAGCTAAAGGCTGTTGATGCAGGAAAGTTGTCTTGAAGTTGTGAGCAGACTAGGTAGGTGCTAATCCTTAGCTAAACTAGCCACTGACTGCATTCACTCAAGAAGAGGACAACGGATTTCCACTGATCTATACTGATAATCGTGAGTGGATTAATTTTGTTTCACCTCAAACTGACGGTTATGAGCTCCAACGAAAGTGCACCAACTTTAAATTATACTGGCCAGTAGAACATTTTGGTATTGTGTGCTATGTATGCGGTGTTTAACTGTTTACATGTTAATATGTTGTGTAAATAAATATGGAATTGTTTTTTCGAAACTGTCCGAGTTGGTTAAATGGTCATTTAAATTAGCATCCCACCACCGTAGTTATATTTTCTCCAGACAAAATTAAATGAGCCATATCATTGGTGGGAGGGCTACATACACTAGCTTGCAACTATTAATATCTTATTAATAACTCATCATAATACAATAAAAAAACAATCGTTTGAAAATAATGGTATTAGACAATAAAACAACGTTTTTTCAGTTCTGATCAGATGACAATTTTAAAACCATAGACATATATACATGTATATATACATGTATATATATAGTTTAAACTAGAGCTCAAAATGACGTAATCACTTCCGGTTTCTGTGCCTCACCAGCTCCGAACCTCACTGCACGTCCCTGCATCCAACCAGGCTTCCGCGAGTTTCAACTAACGAGTTGCAGAAAGAAAGGATACACGGACATTCCGAGAACCTATACGTCCCGCGTTGTTCACAAGGAATTCCGCAAAACACAGTTGAACGCTAAGCAAAAGCGTTCTTCAAGTAAGGCTGACATCTGGGCAGAGATTAATCTTTACTGTATGTGTGTTAATATATGTGTGAAAGTATTTATTTATTATTTAAATGTTTTGTTTGTAATTCACAGTGCACGGTCTGTAACCATGATATATCTTGTTTTTCTTTTACTTTGCTAATTTGTTAGAATGTGCATGCACCGTCTCTCTCTCTCTCTCTAACTCTCTCAATCACCATCTGAACATACACATGTTCACATCACGAGTTCAGTGCTGTTTGAATATATTGTATTGAGTTAAAGGCCGATTCTACCCTTGAGATAAGAATCCTTTGTCTGTAGCCTACTCATTCAATTCGTGCCCATCCTCCAACTTATATTGGCGCCTTAAACAGGCAACTCTGGCCTCATCTATCGCCTGTGCGCTTGCACATAGCTCCTCTCTCACTCCCCCTCTCTCCACTTAGCGCGTCACTGCACATACCTGCGCACGCACGCACGCACGCACACACACACACACACACAGAGACGAGCAGGCTCTCATGCCCCCTCCTCTGTAATCCCAACTCCACTTTGTCCCTTGTTTCATTGTTATACTCAGTTGTTTATGTGATTAGTATTAGCCATTAATTACTGTTTTTTACTTTTAATAAATTGTTTATTTAGACTTAAACAATTGTCTTGTCTGTTGTTGTTCCACTATTCCACTGAAAGCCATTTTCCGCCATTCAAGAACTCCAATTGCCTTCACTTCTCTGGTTGTTCCATGTAGTGTTATAGACTTTGTAGTGATATTGTAGTATGATAGTATTGTGATACCATACTCAGACTGTAGTATAGTGGTACAACTAGAGCTTTCCATTATTTTAGTAATTTAATGATCACATATTAAATACTAAATTTAATGATTAGTACATTTTATGAGACTTTAATTAAATTAAACTTATCTAACAACCCCGGTTTCACCTACAACAGGTCTGTCATGCATGTTTCTAAGTGTGTCAGTAAATATGGAATATGATGTCTAATACAATGTTTGTAGGCAGCAGTCCTGCAAATAGGGGTGTTAAGTCTACGATGGTGCCTTGTGTTATAGTCATGACCAGATGCATTTTGAGTGAACACGATCAGGAAATAAGCAGGGAGGTTTTTGTTTCAGAACTTGTGGTAGAATTTCAGGCACTGTATTATGTAGATATCATCTCATTTTAACTGATTTAACCGTTTGAAAATTGGCTCAGTATGCTCATTATATTTGCTTTTTGGTGATGATCCTCATGGCTCGTTTCTGTAGATGTACCAGACGTGCCGGATTGAGACCCCATAATAGTACACCGAAATGCAGATGCGGAACTATTAGAGCATTGTACATAGTTGTTAAAGTGGAACCTGGTAAAACATTTTTCATACGGTTCATTAGGCCTAGTGTACGAGAAATTTTGTTAGCGATTTTGTCGGTGTGATGTTTCCAGCTTAGTGTCTTGTGCAAAGTTAATCCCAGAAAATTAAAACTTTCTACCTGTTCCAGGGGTTCACCACTGATCTTTAGGTCGAGGGTTATATTTGAGATATCTTTCTGTCTGAAATGGAAGAGCATAAACTTGTTTTTTTTTACATTCAGTGAGAGTCTATTTATATTAAGCCATGTGGCAACCTTCTTAAGCTCATTGTTAATGGTTTCAGACAGGGCGTCTGTATTGAGCTGGTCATTGTCTAGTTGAAATGAGCATATGGGGCTAACCAATGTGGTGTCGTCAGCATATAATATGGCGCGGAAAGTTTGGCTCACTTTGTGGATGTCATTCATATAAAGCAGAAACAAAAGCGGCCCCAGTATAGAGCCTTATGGTACTCCTGTGCTGAGTGGTAGGATGGAGATTTTGCTCCATTGAACTCTACATATTGTAGATGGTTTGTGAGATAGTCTTTTAACCAGTTAAGAGCGCTGTCCCGGATGCCATAATGGAATAGCTTATTTATCAGAATGTCGTGATTAAGCGTGTCAAACGCATTCGACAAGTCCATAAAGACTGAGATTGGGATTTTTCCCTGGTCTAGATTATTTGCAATAATATCAACCATTTCAAGGGACGCGGTCTCTGTCGAATGCATTTGTCGAAAGCCATACTGACTATTATACAGGAGACTATGATTTTCTAAGTAGGTGTATAATTGGTTGAAAACAGTTTTTTCTAATACTTTTGATATTGCAGGGAGGAGAGAGATAGGTCTGTAATTATCAAATAGCTTACTGTCTCCTTTTTTGTAAAGTGGTATAACTTTAGCAATTTTGAGTTTTTCCGGGACAGCGCCGCTGTTTAAAGATTGATTTATTATGAGAGCAATTAGGGCTGCAACCAAATGATTTACAGCCTGAAGAAGTTTGGATGATAATGAGTCATGGCCTGAACTTGACTTCGGTTTTAGGCCTTTAATAATCTTGTAAATATAGCTATCGGAGATTGGAGTGAACTCGAAGGAACTGTTGCTTTGAGTGATCAGGAAATCTTTGTAATTTACCCCCGAGGGATCGCAGGTATGGTTTGAACCAGTTCAGGTCCTTTATTGGCGAAGAATTGGTTGAATTTTGTCATTGATTGATTGATTATTTACTAAAAATGTTGTGCGTTTTCACACCCTTGTTATAGAACTCTTTAATAGCACCCCAAGTTTTCTGTGCATCATTTTTATATGATTCAAACAGAGTCATATAATAACTTTTCTTGGCATTTCTGATGCATTTAGAAAGAATGGAGTTGTATGTATGGAGGTTTGTTGATGGCCTGGAGTGTTCTATACTGCCAGAAGGAGCCTGTTTCACTTTTCTGTACAATTTGTCCCTGTAAACTATCGAGTGTAAGATACCGTTCGTAATCCAACTTGACTTCTTGTGCTTGTGCTTATTAAAGCGAGCTACAGTAACTGGGTAACTACGCTCATAACATTTGACAATGGTTTGATGCATCTTATTGTAATTATCATTGGGATTAGATGTAAAGTCTTGGTTCAACTCGGCCATAATATTACTTGCCTCAATGTGGTTGATAAAGTCTATCAGACCCTTTTCACTATTAGTTCTCATATTAACATATTTTGGAGGCAAAGACTTCTTCTTGATTACATTAATACAAGTTAAGTATGGAAGATGGTCAGAAATTCAGCTGACGATAATTCCTGATCGGGATTTCATTGTCTCTGATGAATACCTGCAGAAAAATTGATCAATTAGAGTACAGTTCAGGTTGGAGAATCTGGTAGGCAGATTCATTTTGGGGTCATTTTGGGGAGGTTGCACCTCGTCTCCCGCCATTGACAGTCACATCAAGTCGTCCCATCTGACGAAGTCGGTTTCTGTAATTACCCATCTTATATTTTAGACTATTCACCCATCCAGCATAGCCACAGGATGAACCTCGTTCTTGAAGACAAGGGTGAGTCTGTACTAAGGCTTTTGCAACAGCTTCGAAATGTTTAGCTGTTGGATATGCTTTAAATTAATACATGGCCTCAGCCAGCTTTTGTAGGATTTCATGCTTCAATTCTTTGGTCACTTTCAGATAGGCTCCATCCCTGCGATACAAAAGGTTGCCTTGGCGGAGTCGATATGCTACATCAACAGAAAATGCAGGGGTCTCAAACTCCTCCGGACACTGCAAACTTATATCAAGAGAGGAAGAGGACAATATTTCTGTGTCTGCCTGACTGCCTGTCTCGCTGCATGTTTCCATTTCTGCTGTGACTATTTGCACGTCAATGACAGGTACAATCTTGATTGTTGCCTTGTCTGGTAACTTTAAATATCAACTAAATTGCAAAGTTCATTATTAAATTCCGGATCCTCATACTGCAGGCAGAATTTGTAGTCTGCTTGAAGAAGGTTTTTAACCCACCCAATCAAGTGTGTCAGGCTTTGTTGTTGTCACCTTCCTTATGTCTCCATCACAAACAACAATCCTCATTTTTAATTTTGGTTGCACAGCCATCTGGGGTGGGGGGGAAGATTATTTAGCAAATAAGAAATCGTTTCAGCGTTACCATCAGCTTCCCCACAGACCCTGTAGGCTGATAATGGGAAAACACCATTCAATTCTGAGACCTGAACCACAGACATAGAGGGAATAGCACTGCCTTCAAGCTCATAAGACCTCAAATGCTCAGAGTACCATGAAGTCATTTTGTGACAGACAAACCAGATTTGCTTGTTGCCAGCTACAACTTTATACATTTGGGGGGTTACTTTTGTTAATTCAATTGTTGTTCTGAAATATGAGCTGGAATCAAGGTGGTAACTGACTGCTTTCTGGTGTTTGGTAGCAAGGCTCATGGCAACGTTTTTGAAATTTTTAGAATTACGAATTGCCCCCTTAAAGAACTTGTGCTTCCCCTCAAAGCGCATTGTCCAAACATGAGACAAGGGACCAAATTTTCTCACATGCTGGGGGTAATGCTCCAAGAAGTGGTGTTTTGGCCTTAGCTGAAAATCTGTGAATTTTGACTGCAATGCAGTTCTGTGCTCTGTATGTCTTGGTGACACAACTAACTCCACAATGTCCTTAAGCAGCATTAGGATATCCCAAGCATCATCACCCTCAGGTACAGAATGGCCAATAAGAAATGGCAAGAGCCTGATAAGACACCAATTTTCATGGGCATTGGCACCAATTGTTTCCTTGGTGGCAAATCCCTTTCCAATTACCTGGGGACGATCTGTTTTGTCAGACAATGAGTATTTAAAGAGCCTGATAGCCAAATTCAATGAATCAAGTGTGAAATATCTTTTGCCAATCAGGTCTTTTAGACACAGTGACAACTCGAATGGAACGATGCCTTCAAAAACATCATGCATCTTTGTGTCTGTTCTCAAAGAGGGAAGAACTTACCTCGTGTTGTTTCGCTTCTCTGTTACTGGCCAAACAGAACCGGCAGAATTTGTCCACAATGAAGCTCTCCAGAAATCCTGCAAGAGAGTGCACCGAGATTGTCAGCAGCAACAAACAACACTGTGCCTTTCACACTGACACCTAGTTTCTCCAGGTAAACCCCATTTTGTTCTAATGACTTGAGATTAAATAAAAGGGGCTGTATCCACACTTCTTTACTCTGCAAAGAAGAGCCAGGTTGATTGAGTCAAGACTTGACCTGTCCTTTGAGGGTATGTTCGCAATTACCCAATAGACTGCACACATTTTATGTTTCAGTTTTGATGTACCCAATGGATTGGCTATTTCAAACTCATCAATATAGAGGCCAAGAGCAATTGTGAATTCATCTGTTGCAAGCAGTGTGTTTTCATTAAAATACTGCCCATCATGATATGACCTGGACATGTATTTCCTTGGCCTTGGCTTTCTGTAACGCTTTGTTCAGCAATCTCTGGAGCATGGGTATAATGGGGACATATGCCACTGCATGTTGGCCCTTTTGCACAGCATATTCTATGGGGCTTACCTGAGAAAATTCTCTGCGTACATAGGTTGCTCTCCTTTTACCAGTTCCTAAGGGTCCATCTTTGGCACAAAATCTCATAATGCTACTTTCTGATACGGCATTGGTAACCACTTTGACTATGGTTTCATCCATGTCTACATAATATTTCTTTAGTACAGCCCTCACTCTGTTACACATCAGTGGCTCCGACATCTTGTCAAGCTCTCAAAGCCGTTGTATCATTTCTTGTACAGTACTCTCTGGTACATGTAGAACAGCTTGTACCTTTAACAGCCGAGATGCAAAGTTGTGCTCAAGCTGTTTTTCTAAATCACAAAGATCACATATGCTGGCTTCTTCACCTACCTCCTCTAACTCCTCCACATCAACGGAAGCATCGGAAATATTCTCTTGGATCACATCATCATTACCGTATGTATGTACCAATAATTTGTAACTTGAAACTCTTCCAGTCTTTCTCCTTGTGAAGCTTACTCTTGTGCGCTTTGAATGTGGAGTAGACACTGCTTTTGAAATTACTTATAAGTGAAGCCCTGGGATAACCTGAGGTTATTGTAGTGCTTTAATATTAATGAGGTTATACCTAAAGTGTACAGATGCTTATCAAATAGCTTCTGAAAAAGTAAAAGGATATGGTTTGGCAATAATATGTTTTCAAAGTTTCTGTAATAAGTTAAAATAGCAAAATAGTGTAGTGTGTAGTAGGCAATCTAACATGTAAATTAGGTAAAATGGTCAGTAGTTGGAGATTATGTCCATCACTCATGAATAGTGACTCCCTATTGGTTGAGAGGCGGGATCTAAAAAAAGAGACGTGAGAGAGCACTCAAAACAGGTGGAGAGAATACCGCGTTTGTGTTAACAGTTAAGTCACGATAAAGACTGAAATTGAGAAGACTACTACAGTAGTAGTTAAAAGGTTGAGACACTATTAGTTATAGTGTACCTAAGGCTTTATTGTTTTATTCAGCCAATGAAAGGGCACAGTATTTTATGTTCTGTTTGTAATGCTAGCTAGCTTGCTTTGCATTCTAAACTCTAGACCTGGGCGCATGCGCACGCTGCGACCGGCAGGAAAAGTTTGGCTGTCAATGTTTAGATCGTGTTTTATTGTTTTAACGTCTGTCTGTGTCTGTGATTACGAGACCCCAAGTGATTCTAACTGTGCACGGTGCTTATGACTGAAGCGACATGGATCTCTTTCACGTCGTATCGCTATTTTCGCTACTTTTCCTGTTTTGCCTGGATATCATCTCTGCCTGCCCGGCTAGGAGGCAATACGACAGAAGTGAGTTGTTGCAACTGAACTTTGTGAGACCGGCTGGCGTGCCAGACATCACGCTACAGATTCCGGTTTTATTGAATCGGTCATCTCCTTCAGCCTGGTGTCTTGGTTCAGCAACCTACCCCTAAAAAATAAGAACTCCCTCAACCAAATTGTGAGGTGGGCTAGTAGGCTGATTGGAGAGCCACAGCTGAACCCAGAATCCCTACACACTAGGCAGCTACAGAGGCTAGTTGGGTACATTTTAGAAGACAGATCCCATCCACTAAATGGTGAATTTCAGCTTCTTCCATCAGGCTGCAGGTACATAATGCCTGTATGCAAAACTAAGAGGTACAGGGGCAGTTTTGTTCCCTCAGCTATTAAAACACTAAATAGCCAGACTATAGACTACAAATGGTCAGACAACACACTAATCTATTAATTTATGGACCGTACAGCCTTCTTAATCTATTTATTTATTTATTTATTTATTTATTCTGGACTAGTGTTTAATATCTATGATGGCTTTTACTCTGTATTTTATCCACTGTATTTCGACACTAATAACTATTTGTATATTTATTATCCATGTCCCTATGTCTGGAGCACTAGTCGTCACTGTTATGTCACTGTCCGTTTTCTGTTAATGTCATTAATGTTGTCTGTGTGTGTAAGCAGCCCACTCTTTTACCTGCAACAAAATCTACCCTCGGGTATAAATAAAGTTAACTTACTTACTTACTTACTTACTTACTTACTTACTTAAACTAGCTAGTGCTAGCTAATACAGTAGAGGAGTACTGTTGATAATACGGTGCACCCAGTGTTGTACCTGAACGCGTTCATTGAACGAAAGTTCATGAACTAGTTCATAATTTTGGTGAACGTGAACTGAACGTTCTGTATTATTGCCTGATGAACGATACTGTGAACGCGTTCATTCTGGTGTCTGTGAACGGTACGTTCACTCTTTTTAATTTCGTTCAATAAGGTGCCAGATTTCTAGAGACTTCCAGGCGAAAATCACACATTTAACAGTTCCTTTTCCAATCGTTGCGTGTGCTTCCTTTTACTGTCAATGCCTGGCAAGTGTAAGAGCGCCAAAGTTGCCTAGAGGCCGAAAGCGGTATTGCAGACATGTAGAGATTTAGATTTTTTTTTAGCTCGCAACATATTGAAAAAAAGAACTGAACTAATTCATTGTTTGGAGCTGTGAACTTAGTTCAAAATTTTGAATTATGAACTATGAACTGAACTAGTTCATTTTCAAATGTGTGAACTATGAACTGAACTAGTTCATGTAGAAAGTGAACTTTCCCAACACTGGGTGCACCGCCGCCATTTGATAAGAGAACGTGCTGCTCAAATAGCACCTGAGTAACCAGGACACTCGTGGTTCCTTTGAGGCAGCCTACGTGGGAGCCACGCCACTGAATAACGCTGCTAGCTACCAGGAACGTTAGCAGTTCCATTCAGCTACGTGGGACCATAGACATCCTATTACGTAGACGCAGCATCGAACGTAACTGCCGACAGGCGAGACGAGACACAGGGCCGCCATCTTGGAATGGTGATACGTTCCATTCATTGTAACTGGTGTAATACGTTTCACAGATGCAACGAACTAAATACCACTGACATTCACACGTTTTTTTTGTCAACCGTGTTGCTATGATATAGGCTAGGACACATTATTCGACGGGGGGTTTATTATTCCAAAAAAAGATGGCCGCCGTATTTCTCGCGTCCTGGCAACCAATGCTGCATCTACGTAATAGGATGTCTATGCGTGGGACAACCAGTTTGCCAGAAACGATTGCCGCCTAAAGGCTGATTCATGCTTCATTACGTAAGCGTAAGCTGTCTTGCGTGCGTCGGCCCCTTTCTTTTTTATTTTCATTGGTTTCATCTTACCCAGATACAACAGATACAAAATAAACATATTTTTCTGATCAGCTATTGTGTAGCCCATTTCTTTTTTTTTATTGGCTGATAAGTGGCACCTCACGGCAGAACTGCAGGGGATTCGGTGAGACGTGCTTCATTCCTCCATGGTGAGGGCAGCCAGCCAGGTCATGTTTGCCCGCTGCGGCACATTAAATAGCACAGTTTTTTTTCAGTGTGAAAAATACGATGTGTGGCGGGAGTGCGTGACAAAAGACCGAAATGATTGACTGTCACGCTCAATGCGTGACACTTGAGAGCCCTGCTTGAAGTATAATGTGAGATGTTCTGGGGTAAATCGCGTTATTGAGTATTTAATGCAGCAAAAGTCTGTCACTTCCAAAAAAAGTGTCCGTCGACGTAATGCTAGTGTTGGTATAGCAACTGTCACTCAAGAGTCGTTCGAAAGCCAATATTACATCACCCTGACCCTTTTGGCGCCCGGACACCTTTTGCCATGACAAGTCCTCTTCTCTCTGTCCCTCTCCATTCAACTGTATAACTAGGAATATTAAGAGACACCTTCCATTCTCTCCTTTTTTTCTCTCCATCTCTCTCTTTATCTCTCTCAGTCTACTTTCTCTCACACTCCATCTCTCTGCTTCACTCCTTTTTTCTCTCCTTCTTTCAATATTTCCCTTTTCACTCTCTTTTTATCTCTTTATCCATAGCCTTTACCTTCTTTTAAACTTTTCCCTCTTCACTCTCTTTTTGCTGTCTTTATCCATAGCCACTCATGTTATTGTTCTTTCTTTTCTTCTTTCACTCTTGTTCACTCTTCTTTCCTTAATTCTTCCTGTCTTAAATTTTGCATTTCATGCACTGGTATTTCCTTCAGGAAAGGCATATTCTAGTTCTTGTTGTTGTGCGCACAGGAACAATGAGTATAGGTAAGATACTCCGGGGTCTACATATTACACACACATAGGTTTACTTCTTGTTACGTAATTGTGAAAGAAATATTCTATATAAGTGTTATCATGATATGGTTTTTCGTTTAATATATGAATTCCTCATTCTCTGTCTCTGTTCGTGTGAGGAGGAGATGCAGTGTCTGGCAAAAGACCATAAGGATTGAACCAAAGCAGACTGGAGGGTCTCCTAGTTCGTCTTCTCTGATGAGTCCAATTTTCAGCTTTGCCCAACACATGGTCGTCTGATGGTTAGACGGAGACCTGGAGAGGCCTACAAGCCACAGAGTCTTGCACCTACTGTGAAATTGGACTCATCAGAGAAGACGAACTAGGAGACCCTCAGGTCGGCTTTGGTTCAATCCTTATGGTCTTTTACAAACCTCAGCCAGGCAAAGTACAACGTTGTCCCGGAAGAAAAACTTGCTTCCTTTTGCTCTGACAATGTTCCCCAACTCTGAGAAGTGTTTTTTCCAGCAGGGCAATGCTCCATGCCACACAGCCAGGCCAGTAAAGGTGTGGATGGAGTATCACCAGATCAGGACTCTGTCATGGCCAGCCCAATTTCGAGACCTGAATCCCATAAAAAAAAAACTCTGAAATGTGATCAAGAGGAAGATGGATGGTCACAAGCCATGAAAAGAAGCCGAGCTGCTTGAATTCTTGCGCCAGGAGTAGCATAAAGTCACCCAACGGCAATGTGAAAGACTGGTGGAGAGCATGCCAAGACACATGAAAGTTGTGATTTTAAATCAAGGTTATTCCACCAAATATTGATTTCTGAACTCTTCCTAAGTTAAAGCATTAGTATTGTGTAGTTTAAAAATGAATATGAGCTTGTTTTCTTTGCATTATTCGAGATCTGAAGACACTGCATCTTTTTTGCTATTTTGACCAATTGTCATTTTTCTGCAAATAAATTATCTAAATGACAATATTTTTATTTGAAATTTGGTAGGAATGTTGCCAGTAGGTTATAGAATAAAACAAAAATGTACATTTTACTTTAACACATACCAACAAATAGTAAAACCAGAGAAACTGATAATTTTGAAGTGGTCTCTTAATTTTTTCCGCGGCTGTATATATATATTTGTTTTGGCGCCTCCCTCTAGGTGGGGCTCTAGGCAACTGCCTTTGTAGCCTATAGGAAGGATTGGCCCTGCCTGGAGGAGAATAGTGTGGCCTAGGCTATTTTACGGGGTATAGTTTGGCCTATGACAGTTTATCCCCTGGGATATACTCTGGCCTGGAGGGGTATAGTATGGCCTAGGACAGTTTATCCCTGGGGTATACTCTGGCCTGGGCCAAAGTATGCCCGGGTTTAATGTGGATGGGGGTTGATTTGGCCTGTTACACCTGTAAAACTGGGATATGCATGAAGGCAATACAGAGTAACACTGTACAGACTAAACGGTGAGTATGAAGCACTATTTTTCTAATCTTGAAATTGAATATAAAGGATACCATGTTATTCAAACCAGGATGCAACTTCTTTCGTGCGCTTTCTCACCATGAGTTCAGGATAACAGTGCAAACTCTGGGGCCCTCTGGTCCAAACAGCTGAGACACTCCACAATGCCACATTCAACGAGCCTCATGGTGGTGCTGTGGTTCTGGAAATAGCAGGTATGAGCTCGTTAAATTAAAACCTCATCTTACTCGGTGGAGGGTTTTCATCACAGACCTCACGCTTTCTGGTAGGTGGGTTATTTAGGACATGCTGAAAATAGGGGAAACGTGTAAAATCTATCAGGGGGAAAAAACTAATTCATTAAAAACATTGAAAAAGCCAATAAAAAAATGCAGTTCTAAAAAAAGTTGTATGTAGACCTACATTATCTTCTCACATGTGTTGAAATGGTTGAATAGAACTCAGGAAATGGGCTTACCAACCAACACCATACACTTCACTGTACTGCAGTGCACCCAACACCATACCCTTCACTGTACTGCTAGAATAAAAGAAGTTGCCAAAGAAAATATATCAGGAAAGAATCAGTCGTGCTTCCATTATGTGTTGCCATGTTGCATATATCACTTTCAGAAAGAAAATATATCAGGAAAGAATCAGTAGTGCTTCTGGAGAGGGGCGTCCCTCTCTACCTTTAAGAAGCTCTTGAAGACCCAACTCTTCAGAGAGCACCTCCCTTCCTAACTGGCACCTTGGCTTAACCTGCACTTAAGCAGTAACAGGCCCGCACTTCTTTTTATTCTTTCTATGTCGTTTTCTATTTCTTTGAAAAAAATAAGCAGTATTTATTGTTACACCAGTTTTTTTTCTTTTTTAATGCTCTTAGATTGATTGTTCTCTCCCTTGAACGTCGCTTTGGACAAAAGCGTCTGCTAAATGACTAAATGTAAATGTAAAAATGTAAATGTAAAACTCAAAAACAGAATGTGATCAAGGAGATCTGGAGACAACAGGTAGACAGAAGCAGCATTGCAAGAGGAGTGGCAGGAACAAGTCCGACTACACTGACAATATGAGGGGAGGGTGGGGGGGGGGGGGGGGGGGGTGGTTGTTTTAAAGTGTTTATGCTTATTTGTATTGCAGGGGGCGATGAATGAGAAAGGCTTTCGCATCTTACCTGCTGTACAGGTAAGAGATCATTCTGTGTAATCCTAGTTTTTACTGCCAGCACATTCTTGGATTTGGAAGAAGAAATGTGAGCTGAAGGCACTAGAACTGTCCATCATGGTTCTAGGAGCTGTGTGTTATGTAACCAATTTTGTACAGATTTCACTTCACCATACTACTGAATTGTGTGATCAGCATATCTAGTTCCTTAGTACTAATGGAACCTTCTTCTAATACAAGTATGCAAACTTTGCAAAAATAAAAGGAATGTGGTTTTGTTTTGCTTTTTCATTTACCTTGTGTAATGTCTTGTCCTATCATACTAACAACCCAATCATGGCCCTCAAAACAAAGTCTTCTAAAAGAAATGGCTTTGCAGTTTGTTTTGTCTTTTTCCACAGGTCTTCAGACTTTAACACAATACCAATATTAAAGACTTCAGCATACAGAGATGTCCCACCAAATGACTGGCAACTATCTTCCTGCCATCACACAATACTTAATTTCTATCATATACATCAAGTCTTTTTTTTAAACCAACACACAGTAAAAATATAAAGATAAACATGTTTCAACCAATTCTGATGTTTTCACGGTATTGTCAGCTAAATTACATATTAGCACATTAAGGAAATAAATCTGCAGAAGGATCAGAATCACAGAGAGTGGCAAGCAGTCTGTGAGAGTCAGATTAATGATGTCTGTGTCTGTTTATACTGTTGGTATCTAGATTTATGCTAACATGCTAATAAAAGTAACATTTTTACTAGGTATAAATAATATGGGATTATTGACTGGCATATACTTATTAACTATGAATACCAGTCCCTTCAATACAGAGTTACTGATGTAAGGAGAACATGAAGTATCAAAACATTTACGTGAGGGATAGTATAACGTGACCAAGAGCACTTCTGCAAGAATTTGATCAAGCCCTTTCTTTGTTCCTCTCCCTCCTACATTGCATAAACGGAGATGCATGCAATGAGTGATTGATAACAAAGATGAATCAAGTAAGGATGAGTCGAAGTGGAAGTGACACAAAAAGCCTGAAGGGTAGAGGGGAGAGAGTATCTGTGCATACACACACATACAACGCTGTTGAATCATCAAAAAAAAAAAAAAAACTAACACGCCCGACTGTGGAACCAGGTCTCATGGGAAAATCCATTGACTAAACCTTTTAGTCGGACTGGTCAGACAAGTTCCAATGTTCCAACGGCTTCCAGCAAACGTCACACCCTTCTAACTTGTTCTGTGGAACACAATTTTCTTGGCTCACACTGATACACTACCATACCTGAAGGACATACACAAGGAATGGACAAGAACTATAGAGCCAATTACGAGAACATTTTAAAAGTAAAACTCTGACCCAGTCTAAATCTCATCCGTACAGATTATGCTTCCTGTTCAAAGTTCAAGGGAACAAATGTCAGAGTCTATGGGTTCATTCTGTTATAGATGTGCAAGGCCGCCAATGTCCAAATCCAATGAACATAGCCACGGCAGGGTTCAAATCCAGTCATGTATTGAAAAGATATGGACTGAATTTGATGCCTATCCGTCAATTGCTTCTGGCTATAGTTGTACGTTTTGTGTTGAATTGTATTCGAATTAATAGATAGCTATTATCATTTATCATCAGTAGGTGCATCGTTATTAAAGATAGACAACAGTTTGAAGCAACACATCACATGCACTACACTTTTTCTTCATTGTTGTGGTAGAAAGATCCTTATTGCTTAATGCATGTGTAGCAGGACGGGTTAAATCTGACATCACTGCACCATCTGTTTACTTCTCCCCGTCCCTCTTAATTTACCTGTAATTAAGTGACACTTTGTGAGTCTGCCCAGCCCCTATAATTTACCAACAAGATGCCATCACGGCATGCGTCAGACTCCACCTGTTGCATCAAGCTCAGGTCGACCAGTTTGTGATAGTAGCTAAGCCTTGTTTGGTTGGGTCCTCGTTACCAGCTGTTGCACCTGTATCACTCCAGGTTGAATAATACGCTTGTTATGCGCTACGGACAGCTAGCGTACTGCCTGTGTCATCCTGCGGTCCGTGCCTTTGGATGCTTGAAATTGGCCTGGGTGGTTTGACACCCGCTGCTGTTTTGCTGGTAGCTGTTTTGCTGGTAGCTGTTTTGCTTATGGTTGTGTTACTGTTTCCTGTTCGTCTGGCTTCACGTCTTGTCCTCCTTCCAAGCAGCAGCTGCTAACAAGTGCTGCTGCTGCGTGGGTCTGTGCGTCTCTGTGCGTGTGTGTGTTATTGTTGATGTTGGTTGTATTATTTATATATTTTCTGTTTATTTGTATCTATCTTTAGGTGGCTACTTTTTTTTTTTTTTAGTGTTCAATGTTCTGTTGGCTGTGCTGGGTACCCAAGGTATCCTCCCCCACCCTAGTGGTGGTAGTATCTCCAGTGTGTGTGATTTTGAGATCATTTGATGTGTGTGGATTCACCTTTCACTAGGTTTGTGTGCATTTGGTGTGAGCGGTGCACGTTTGCTGTGTCCTCCTGGAGGTAATACCCCGCTACTTAAATACCCCTGCCTGACTAGTAAGCCTCAGTCCAGTATCTGTTGTGTATGTGTTGTCCCAGATCTGTCCTCTACTGTTACCAATTTGAGTGTTTGGTACTTTATACCAACGTTGTAATTACGTTGTAATAAAATAAAACATATTTATTATTTATTAAAACACGTCTCCAGCTTCCTCAGCAGACAAACATGTGTGCCCCTAGTGGGCTAGTTTAATTCCATCTAGACCTTAACTACTTCTCTGGGTGAATCTCCCAGGGTGGTGTAGTCGTGCATGTGCACGGTTTAGTCCTAGCTCCACTCCCTATATTGTCATGCCACAATTGTTGATGTTAACTATGGATCGCACCGCCCCCAGTCAGGTCTGAGCCAACAAACATGTTTGCGCATCCTGGCAGGTGGTCAATGGAAACCTTTTACCAAAAGTCGGCCTGTGGTTACACTGGATTTACAACATTTTTCATTGCGCCTACACACGCTTAAAAATACTGATCTGCTCTAACATTAAGGACTGCTGCTGACATACGCACTGTTATTATTATTAGTTCTTCAAAGAGGAGGCTACTCAAGGATAAAACTGGTAAGACCACATTAAACCTTTCTGATGGTTTAACTTCTCTACATTTCTATTCTATTGCTTATTTATTTAGGCCAAGGCTTTCTTTGTTCACACAAGTTTCTCTGGAACTCGGAAATATAAATAATACCTGTTGCAAATGTCCCTGAATTCGAACAAACTCGGTTAATGTGTGTAACCGTATATGTATCTTTTTCATCCGTAATTCCATTTCACACGTTCACGTTTTTCTTTGGCAATAAACGCTTTTTCTGTAGACTGCCATTTAGGAAAATGTAATGCTTTTGAACATTTTTCTTCTCATTTCTTAACTTCTCATTTACAATTTTGTCAATACATTTATTTTATGTCCCATTTAATTTGAAATACGCATAGCCTAGGTTGCCTGTCAGACCTCGTATGCATTCATCTGTCAAAGTAGAGGGTTTAGGTGAAATAATACTCGTTCTGTTCTTCTAAATGCCTGTTGGAAGTTCTGAGCTAGAAGCACTGACCCTGGCTATCGGCAATGTCCGACGGGTAGCAAGAGACTCCCTCAAGGAACAATTCCCGGATTTCAGACCAAGAAATAAGGGGGGATATGTGACTTGAATATGGTACAAAATTCTTTATTAATCAGGTAATGAACTAGACTGGCTGGCGGAACGGGTTGGGGGAGGTAAGAAACATGTCTCTTTGGAGGACAACTTTATTTTTAATAAAGCACTTTTTTTCCCAATGCAATAGAATATAATCAGGATTTACATTCACTTCATATTTACATGTTCTCCTACCATAACCATTTTTAGTGTGACCCTGAATCCCAATCGCACCACATTTAAAGTGTAACATTGAACACATGAGACGCGACAAGGTGACGGGCGAACAATAAGTAAGACAGAGAGGCAGACAAACAGGTAGGTTGACAGGGAGTGAGACGGGCGAAGACAGACAGATAAGACAGGACTGGACAGTTAAACAAAGGGATGTTTTCTTAGTTATTGAATAGAATGGTCTCTGGGTGGCCACGGAAGAATGTTGAAAATGTTTTGCTTGGGTGTTGGTGTGCTTGAGTGTTGCTAGTGAGTGCCTATGTAGAATGGTAATGCAGGAGGGTGGGGGGTCACAGAACATTGAAGGGGGGTGTCTGTTAATACGTATATCTGGCCTATGGTTATGTTTTTGTTCAATTTAGAAATGATAGAAATGGTGACCAATCAGTTTCAAAGGCTGACATTTGCCCCTATGTGTATGGAGGACCAAACCTGCCATATTTACAAATGAATGAATAAATAAATAAATGTCCACATCCATGCATTTAGACAGAAATAAATGGATAAATGTATCAATTAATGCACAATTGTCAATCAATAGTTACTTATAATTTACATTTACGTATGTATTTATTTATTCATTCATATATTCATTCATTCATTCATTCATTCATTCATTCATTTATTCATTCATTTATTTATTCATTCATGTATTTATTCATTTATTCATTCATTCATTCATTCATTCATTCATTCATTCATTCGTTGTTCCTAATATGATAATGAGAGGAGGCCAGTAGGCGTGGAAACTGACGTGGAAACTGACGTTCAGACCTTTTGCAATCAATCCAGAGCCTTGATGATACTGATTTAGTGCTATGGCTTTGTATCAGATCGCCATGTTATTGCTCTCAGGTTGTGCTTTATGCATACCATGGGATACTCAGGAGTAGGCTTCCCATTCACAAAATGCTACAAAGATTTCAATATAAAAAGTTATTAATGGCCTTTTGGGACGTTTTGTTCAAGGTTGTAGTGTGTTGAGCTCCTGGCAAATAGCTGGCGTTTTCTATCGCTAGTAGCTAGGAGGATAGCTCAGACTGCAATTTTTCAAACAGTAACATTAGCATTTTGACGGTGACATTAACATTTTGATTTTAACATTAACACATTTGTTGGAGAGACTAGTTATGTACTTCTGATGGTAATAATACTAGTTGCCATGAACCACAACTGTTAGGCCGGGGATGTTCTCTCAACAAGATAGTTAGTCATCATAACTAGCGATAGATAGCTAGCTTACTGCAAGCAGCTTCATTTATTTTGGAGCAGACATATGTGCATTTTGCGATATATTGAGTTGGGAGTGGGGTTTCCCACACTGTTTAATCCACAGCTGGCAACTTTCCTCCTATGTTTTGGGCTTTGGAAATGCGAACAAAAACGATGTGTCCCTCTAATCTCTCAAGGTACCTTGTGTAAGATCTACAAGTCCCGTAGGCACTCTGGGGACGGCCCAGTGTTCTGAAAGGCCAATATTCCGAAATGTCAATATTGCGGGGGGAAAAAGTCCCCCTTGCATACTTTAGAACTAGTTTAAGTGGCACAAAACACCCACAGGTTTTAATTTGCGCAAGGGGAGACGCCCATCGGGCTATCACGCAGATCACTTTTCCTAGGCAATATTTGTTAACTTAGCCTACTATGGTTTTGAATATGGGGTACCATTCCTGTGAAGGAAATCATGGTTATTGTAAACAATGCACCTAGTGGGGCCGGCAAAGTGCTCAGTATCGTGCCAAATGCTCAAAATGATCGTATTTGAAGGATCATTATTGTGCACCTGGCAACACTGGGAGGGCTGTCGATGACCTATGACAGTTCTCTCTAGTCAGAGCTCGCGCAAGAGGGTGGAACATAAGGGAGATACCCTTTCCCAAACTTGTAAGGGCTTAAAAACGAGTTTGTGAAAGACCCAGAAACACAAATTTCCGATGACGCAAAATCCCGGACAATTTTGGAATCCCAAAAATGTTTAGGTCTCGGAATGTCCGGGTTAAAGAGGACGTCTGGTCACCCTAAAGCACAACCTGAGAGCAATAACCTGTCGATCTGATACGAAGCCATATCATTACATCAGTATCATGAAGGCTCTGGATTGATTGCAAAATGTCTGAACATCAGTTTCCACGTCAGTTTCCACGCCTACTGGCCTCCTCTCATTATCATATTGGGAACAATGAATGAATGAATAAAGAAATGAATGAATGAGTGAATAAACAAATGAATGAATGAATGAATGAATGAATGAATGAATGAATGAATGAATGAATGAATGCATGCATGAATGAATGAATGAATACATAAATAAATAAATAAATAAATGAATGAATGAATGAATGAATAAATATATGAATGAATAAATAAATACATACGTAAATGTAAATTATAAGTAACTATTGATTGACAATTGTGCATTCATTATTACATTTATCCATTTATTTCTGTCTAAATGCATGGATGTGGACATTTATTTATTTATTCATTCATTTGTAAATATGGCAGGTTTGGTCCTCCATATATGTGCGTTGTGTTTTTCTTTTGCAATGTATTGGGCGATAAGATATTTCCAGTGGTTGATGTGGCAAGATTTCTTTGACTTCCAGTTTTGCAGGACTACTTTCCTAGCGACAGCTAGAGAGATGAGCAAGGGGTTCTTACATTTTTGCGGGAAAATATCTCCCTTGCCTGCGACCAGTTTTCTTCTTTTCTTCTTTTGTTTTTGTCAAGGAGGGTCAGAGTAAAACAAACCAGAGATTCTAACATTCAGAATTAGACCCTGTACGAACTCAGCCATCTTTGCCTGAATGATAAACATCTGTGAAAAAGTCAAATTCAAAGTCAAAGTAACTTTAGTGAAACATATAAAGGTGCACAGGCACAACAGATAAGACAAGACATTTCTTAATACTAAGTAAACATAAAGATTCACGTACAGTGGTTATAAATACGTAATACAATCTTAAACGTAATACAAGAAAAAAAGTGCATAGTCCTGAGTGATTTTTAGGGGGGGGGGGGATTTTTCCGGGTGAGGCGGGTGGTGTGTATGGCTGTGTTCACTATGCGTTGCAGTGCTTTTTTTGCTGAGTTCAGCGCAGCTACTGCCCCACACAGTGATGCAGCTGGACATTGTGCTAACCCTCCCCCCAAAACACACATATCTGATGCAAGTGATTTCTAGTCTAGTAGATGTCAACTCTGAAATTTTTGATTTTGAAACCTTCCTCTCTTGCTGTCTTAGAACCATGCCAGTGACACAGCAGGTAACCACAGTGACGACCACGACCACTCGCGGCACCGGCTCCTGGGGTACTGGACTCTTTGAATGCTGCTCAGACATTGGGACCTGTAAGTGTCTACCCCTTCTTCTGAACATACATCTGATACACAGTTCTGATCTTTTGTCATGTCTGTGTACTGTTTCCTTGATTCTTTCATATCCATCAAAAATCTTGTCAAGTGGTAGGATTTGGGTTATCCTGCTTAACTTTGCTTAAAACAATAATTATTGTTTAATTATTTCAAGTTAGCCATTCCTTAATGTCTCATAGTGCAGACATTAAAACCTACTTTTGATGAGGTAAAGCCAGCTAAAGTTGTCAAAAAAACTGGTGCTTATATGTCAAATAAATGCTTGCACTGTCAAAATATAATTTATTTTTCAACCAGAAAAAAGACAGTTCCCAGAACGAGAACTGCGAAGTAAGGAATTCTTGAATAGGATGGATAGTGCAAGTATAACATTGAGGGAAGTGTTCTCTTCCGTGCCTGTAGTAGCCATCCAACAGCAACTGATAAGACCAAATGTTGATTCTCTAATGTTCAGTCAAAGGCCTTGTCCTACCTTATCCATGGGCTTATTCACGTGACAAGCTTTTCAGATATTTCAAGCACAAAGTGTCTTAAAATAAAAATGGGTTAATAAGCTTCTTTTTTTTTATTGGTTACACTTTTGTAAATACTATTTACCTTTTGTTGTTTATCCATCCCAAAGATCTCTGAAACAGTTGACTTTGAAATGGTTGACAGTTGCAAATTGACCTCAAGTCCATGGCTCTATGGCAGGGGTCGGCAAGTAACTTGGTATTGACTTGGAATTGCGCAAAACAGTATTTTTCCCCTAATTGAAAGGGGGAGCTGGTTAAAGTTATCAGGAAAGCTGCTGTGGTTGCTGGTTTCCTCTGGTGGATGCAACGGGCAGGACAGAGTCTGTGTATGGAGTGATATGTGCCCTCCCTGCTCTTTTTGACATCATGAAAAATTATGAAAAACACAAAATTCTCCCCAGAACCCTCTTTTTCGTCTGGCTTCCTCATTCATATATGCGCACGAATGAGAACACAACTCAGTCTATATGAACCTGACATGCAATAACAAAAATAAGCTTTGGGAACTGTAAGGTACGCATGCATCTGACCTTTCTTGTACCTCTTATCCACGTTATGTCCTTTCAGTCTGCTTTGCGTGGTGGTGCTTCCCCTGCATGCAGTGCCAGACGGCCTCCAAGCACGGCTGGTGCCTCTTAATGCCTCTGCTGGACTTAGTGGCCTACCCGTTGGTCGGCTGCTGCCTGCGCAAGTCCATCCGGGAGCGACATGGCATCGAGGTAAGGCTGCCGGAGGTTTCAGAGGGAGAGAGCGAGGGGAACTGAGGGGAATCAGAAACATGCAGACAGGAATGGCCTGGGAAAGCGTTAGAATGGGTGTGGTGTGCCGATAAGTGTGTTTATCTCAAAATTAATTTGAAGATGATTCCAAATCTAGTTGTAAAAACATTCCTAATGTTGTTTTATAGTTTTGCTTTTGGCACATTTGGTATGACACTGGTCAAAAATAGTTAAAGTAGTTAAATGTGCCTGAATCATACTAATACATTTGCTTGTGTATCTACCTGCTGGAGCATGATGCACAGAGCTGATGTAACTACAATACACCTTTAATGTCCACATGACCACAAATGTAGAAGTGAAAGCTGTTTAGAGCAGACATGCATGGAAAGGAAGCGGTCTGAAAATGAGATAAAATGACCCATCGACAGGAAGCAGTCCTATGACAATGAGATGAAATGACCCATCAACAGGAAGTGTTCATATGACAATGAGATGAAATGACCCATCGACAGGAAGTGGTCCTATGACAATGAGATGAAATGACCCATCGACAGGAATCCGTCTTATAAAAATGAGTTGAGATGTAGACGGTTACCCGTTGAGACTGTTCCAGCCTGACGCAAACATTGTGGTCTTGTTGTGGTCTCTTATGTCATGTTGTAAACTTTCAACCAATCATGTCCTCTCTCTCTCTCGTCTCTTTTTCAGGGTTCAGATTGTAAAGATTGCCTCCTGTCCTGCTTTTGTTACCCTTGTTCGTGGTGTCAGATGTCAAGGGAGCTGAAGAACCGTGCCTAAACTATAGTAGTCACAAGAGAGAACAAACAAGAGAGAAATGCAGGGGAGAGAAGAGACACACACACACCACTAGGACTTGTGAGGGGAAAAGAGACACACACTAGGACTGGTGGCAGACACACACACCACTAGGACTGGTGGCAGACACACACACCACTAGGACTTGTGAGGTGTACTTATAAAACTAATGTTAACGTTTTTTGGCCATTAGTATTTCTCTGGTTGTAAACTGTGATTAACTAACAAATTTGGCCTTTTTTGGATCCAGTCTGGGTTTATTTGTTGATCCATCTGACTCCCTCTGTGTTACTTGGGTTCTGATAGTAAAGAACCAAACGCCCATTACTCTGAATTAGGCTGCGCAGTACAACAATATAGTACAACAATATATGAGCCCAATGTAAACTGATTGCCCATACTTGAGTTTTTACAGTCTTTTTTTTTTTTTTTTTTTACTCCTGCTCACATTAGCCGTTATGATTTCATGACAGGTGCTATCATGAATTATAAATACTTTCTTTGCAGTAATACTGTAAGTAGTAAAATATATACTTTAAGTATGACATTTTTGAAGGTACAATGTGTAAACCGCTTCAAAATATTTGTACTGGTATGCAAACATATATTTGTAAACACATCATAATCTTAAGGAGATTTGTGTCTCATAGTCACAGTAAATATGCTTAAGATGTTCACACTCATTATGTTGTCATTTTCCTAACTATGTGCTCAGCAGGGACCAAATAAACAAAGGATGTCTACATATGATTGTCTTCTCATTTTATTTCCATATTGTTCAGTAACATACTTCTGTCATATGCCCATGCATAAACTGTATGTTCATATCATGTTTACCAGATGTTAAATGAGTGTGCTTTCTATCTATCTATCTATCTATCTATCTATCTATCTATCTATCTATCTATCTATCTATCTATCTATCTAACCCTGGTCATTTCCTTAATTTTTTACAAATCTATTTGATTTCTGCATTCTCTTCTTCTTTTGGAAAGTTTAGCTTCCTCTTTACTTGCAATGTAAGAAGTTATGTTACATAAGAGGAAGTGATGCTCCACTCGAGTGAGAAGGCGAACAACAACAACAGGTACAGACCAAATTAAATACAAGATAGAAAGCCAAATTTGTGCTAACAACCATGAACAATGACAAATGAAATGATCACCAGTTAAACCAAACACACCTAAATGTACCTAAAATAACCTGAAAAGAAACCCAAATTGAGTCAGTGAATAACACAACAAAACTAGAATATGCATTTCCTGAAGGAAATACCAGTGCATGAAATGCAAAAATTAGGAAAGGAAAGAAGCGTGAACAACAGTGAAAGAAGAAAAGAAAGAAGAATGAAGAAGACTGGCTATGGATGGACAGTAAAGAGAGAGTGAAGAGGGAAAAAACTGAAAGAAGGAGAGAAAATTGAGTAATGCAGTGAGATGGAGTGTGAGAAAGAGGAGTTGAAGAGGGATAGGAAAACAAGTGGATGGAGGTTCTACAGAGAGAGGGAATTAGTGAAAATAGGAAATAGAATGGACTGGAGGAAGGAGATTTTAGAACCTGGTCCTGATCTGTCCATCTGGTGTAGGTGTTGGGCTTTTGTTATTCCCACCCAGTCATTGTCCAGAGCTTTGTTGAGGTGTCTGTTTGCTTGGCTCTGAGGCCATGTACAGACGAAGTCTAGTTTGTCTTCGTCCGTAAAGTTCATAATACAGATAGCCCTATCATTTAGACGAACACTAATACACAGCCAGCATTTGGTCGCTGGACATAGTATGTATACAGACATCCGGTGGTAAATACATGATACAGGCAAGACCAGATTACTGTACCAATAGGCTTACTGTTACAGGGGTAAGGGATGTAGGGACAGAGAAACATTTCAGTGGTGGCAATAATGTATATTCTATATAAATGCTAGCATAGGGTATTGGGTAGAGTAGGTGTACGGCAATGCAGTGGCGGTGGGTGCGATTGGCTGAGGCAGTAGTAGTGGGTGAGTATAATATTTGTAAGTAGCGTGAGTATTAGTCTGATATCATTAAGTATTGTTTTCCGTTACACTCACAGATGTCAGTGGCTATCTTTTGCCACGGCCTCTCTGAAAGAGGTGTTGGCCGTAATGGTTCTTTGCGCTGAGTGCGTCTGTTTGTCTGACAAAAGTGGCATGTTTGCACTTTGTGCTTAATGTCTGTTGCTTTTTCAGGCCACCACACTGCGCATATTCTCTGCATTTTGACTGGGTTTGATGACCCTCATGTATGCGATCCAACATCTCCTGCCTCATGGATCTGGGTATCACAATGCGGCAGCCTAATGTGATAAGGCCTTTGCACTCTGATAGTGAGTCTTTCACTGTGTGATACGGTCTGTGGTTCAGCTTACGCCCTCTTTGTAGCTGCTCGTCCTCCTCTGTAGTTGACCTTATCATGTCCATCTTGTCCTGTGAAACGGGCCAGCTGTGGACCACTGCATTCACATGACTTGCAATGATCGACTCTGTGGTATTGTCCAACTCATTGATTGCGGGACAAAGTGTCTGCTATGACCAATGTTTTAACCGGTGCATATTCCGCTTTGCCGTTGAATCGCATCGGCCGCATCAAGAGTCTTTGGCACATCACAGGTTCTGCGTCCAGGTCTTTGCTGCTACCTTAATCTGCTGTACTCTTTTCACCAGTCCCATCTCTACTGCTGTCTCTCTGCCTAGGAGGTTGCTGACTGTTGGCCCTCTTGCCAAATATACTGTATATACCTATAGTATATGTTTAGTCTAAGGTACTACACATATTGAAAAAAGTAGTATCTTAAAAAAAGGCTTATGTCACATCAAAACTAGTAAAACACAAGAGAGATCAGGTTCTACTTCTGAACAATGGAACTCTTTGCATGTACTTTATCCACTGATGCAACTATTCCCAAAACGGAATATTGTCTAGTGAAAAGCAGGGACGCTGTCCAAGGTTCTGAATTAGGACCACAGGATCAGAGCTCATGGAGGCAGAAGAGGGAGATACTCTGTTATGGGATGGCCATCTCAGTAGTGTTAGTTTCTAGCAGGCAGGAAACATGTGTATTTTAAATCAATGTCAAAGAACTTTATAAAATCAGTATTTAATATTATGGTCAATACGTTATCAAAATTTCTTTTCGCTTTATCTTAAAGTTTGTCAAATGCCAGTAATGTGCTACTGGTTTTAGAAACACCACGATATTCCTAAACGTATTACATTAAATTAAGGTAATGAAAATCAGCAACAGAATTGTAAGCTCTTCATACCTGATGTATTCAAGTCATGTTGTGGCTAATCCTGTGTTGGGATATGAAAACGAGGGATTTGCGCACAATGTAAAGTAAGTATAATTGTATTTATCTGAAAGCTGTGTTCTGTTAACCTTGCGTAACCATTCCTTCAGATACTGTAAGACTTCATACAATGACACACTGAGCGTGGTGCTACTGAGCGTGCCGGTAGGTGCATGACCTCCTCTCTGATCTCCACTGCACTTTCATATTAGCCTCTCACTTAAATAGTGTCTACATTATGGTTGTGAAGTAGAGTGTGAAGGAATACAAAAAGAAAGACCATCGCACTTCAGTGTTAACACAGTTAATATTAACATAAGTGCATTAATGCACCGATATTACACAAGGCAATTAGTGTGTATGCAGTGTTGGAAGCAGATGGAACGTGTGTAATTTGTGGTTCACTGAACCAGCTGTGTCTGAGACGTAGACAGGGCCTATCGGGAAAAGATGCAAGATCCTAGAAGAGCAGTGCCAAAGTGGACGATGGAGTTTGCAGAGAAGGCCAAACCCTATTAAGACATTTATGGGTAACAGCCTAGCACAGAGGTCAGTAATGCGTCCATGGATACTATGTCTTCCTCCATCCAGTGCAACTTCCAAGTAGGCACCTATTAGTCTGTAGTGATTTTTGCCCTAATTATGTAACGGTGCATGTGTTGCAAGGAACCATTTACATTAGGAGGAGCTGTGTGTTATGTGTTCCATATGGTTGCAATTTGGTACAGATTTGGTACAGATTTCACTTCACCATACAACTGGATTGTGTGATTATCATATCTAGTTCCTGAGCACTAATGGAACATTTTTCTAGAAACATTCTTACTTTGTGTATTGTTTACAATGAAATCTTGCCTAATTTGGTCCATTGTAATTTCAATGTTTAGTATTTAGTATCATAGCAGTTATTCAAGAATATAATGTTCACCACTAGGTGGTGACATGAACTAACCTTAATCTAAAGAACAGTGTGGTGGCAAGTGCCAATATACGTATTTGGATCCATTTTCTGTTTGAGATGGTTATAGTCTCGCGTCAATATAACTGACACTAATATTGTGTCTATGTATTTGTTTATTTTCCCGCAACAGCCATTGGTATCGTGAACTTGCTTATTTATCTTGAACAAACATCCGGGGTCTAAAAGTGCTGGCCAACACAACAGTTGCAGGTAACTGCAAACATCTCAACAGTAGGCCTACTTCCCATTGAGTAGCCTTAGTGTCATATTCATAATTTGGTCACAATTTAATTTGAAGGGCTGATGTCTTTTTTTTTTATGTCTTGACTTGACTTGACTGCTAGCGTGTGTGTGTGTGTGTGTGTGTGGGTGTGTGTGTGTGTGTGTGTGTGTGTGTGTGTGTGTGTGTGTGTGTGTAATCAAGAAATTGATTACTTTCTGCCATCTTTCCCAAGGATCAGGCCGTTACCTTTGACAAAGTCAAATTGCGAAAACAAAATCAGCTCTAACTTCAAACTGTGTAGGCTAATGTTTATGGTTTGCAGTTATTGCAATTTACACTTACAGCAATCATGGCAATATAGATTATAGTGGTATAGATGAGGTAACCGGTTTGTGTGCCGTCCCAAGCTGATCATTTTTGCTTCACTGGTTGAGGATTCAAGTCCATAAGTACCATAACACGTGGTTGTAACCATTATAGGTCAGTACACGTGGAGCCGTGCCGCTTCTTATAGGAGAAGCTGACAGATGGCATGATGCTGTGATGCGCGGGGCATGGGACCTGAGTTGTAGTCAGTGTATGAAATGAATGGAGCGATTTAAAAATGAAGGTGATTACTGTAAAACCCTTGAAAGATATTTGTTTTCGATAACTTCACTAATAGTGTTTTTTTGTATCCAGTCTATGGAATTTTATATGGAAACTGTTCTCCGGTAGGAACGCGAGCTCTAGGGGCGTAGGTTTTTAACTTTCCCTTCCTACACCGCTCCCTGACAAACGTCATCACGTTGGCTGTCAAAATACGGAAGTGTGTAGCTGGACATGAGTGTTGTGTCGTGTGTTGTGTGTGTCCCTCGTGTTGAATGTGCCTGACCCGCAATGTCAGTTAAGCCCGAAGAGGAGCTGAAGAAGGAATGGGAAAGGTTGGAAAGTTTAATCTATTCATAAGATTTTGTGCGAGTCACGCCTCGAGAAAGAGACGTTAGCCTCCCTCAATCCTGAGAACGAGCGGCACTTCGCTATCACTGACTTTAGATAACTCTCCGTCAGTCCGTCATATTACGCAGAGTGAGTCATTCACTAATGAAGCAAGGCGACTTGCTGTCACTGAAAAAATAGCTGAGAAGGTTAGTTTTCTCATAATAAACATAGTTGTGTGAAATCACTTGTAAGTAAATAAGTAGGTTGCAATGACTGTTTTAGTTGGTAAGGGTTATGTTTCTCAGACAGGAAAGCTATACTGACCGGTGATGCACACCTCGACAAAGTGAAGAGTACCGAACACAGGGGATTTAACCAGGTCTTCAGCAGTTTATTGAGTCATTTAAGACTACTACGGTTTTTATTTGTGGTAGATTTGTTGACAAACGTTTATTTTCTGGCCTTGGCAACGTTTTTCTACAGAATAGGCGTCAACGACACTGATATCTGCAGCAGTCTCTCCAGTGATTCTGGGAGAGAAGTTGTACATAAATTGGGCACTGGATGCCCGCCAGCATGGCACAGATTGATGACTTTTTGAATCCCTGATGAGTGCATCCCTGATAAGGACATAACTTCAGTCTCTCTCGTCACCCAAGGCCGATTTGTGGCACAAGTCACCAAATAAATGACATGATCCGTGCACAGAGACAACCCCAAAGGCTACCCTAGGATTTAATCTAAGCTTTACAGTGTGCTGACAAAAGGGATCTGTTCAGGGTTATGCTCTGAATCTTTGAATTCTCTTAGCAGTAGAGCAAAATATATTTGATGCACTTAAAAACATCTTACGTTTTTTTTTCTCCAAGATTACAGCACAACTGTACCATTAGAGCAGTGGTTTTTAACCTTATTGGAGGTACTGAACCCTGCAAGCTTCATCAGTCCATTTACCGAACCCTTCGTAATTGGAAAAATAAAATATGATTTCTTCCAAACATATAGGTATGTTTTTTATTAGTGCAAAAATTAACCATGCATCATTTGCACACAAAATCACTGTGTTCAAAGAACAAAACCAACAAAACATGAATTTCACACAAAAACTTAACTCAATGAATATTTACTGTAAATCAATTTGACTTTTGCTGTTGCCTTTCAGATACTAGTTCAGAAATGCACATTTTTACTAAGCAACAAACTATTTGTAATCTTACACGGCGAAAAGAAAAATTGTGTGTTGCCAAATTGTCGGCAGTCGACATTGCTAGTGTAAAACCGGGCTATAGCCTCAAAAACAGCCCGACATTGCTAGTGCGATCCAGGCTATTGCCTTCTGTGTGTCTTGACCCCTGCCGAACTCCTGAGAGTGACTCAACGAACCCAGGTTAAGAACCACTGCATTAGAGTGTAAAGCAACATAATATATGTTTTTAGGGATGTTTTTGTAGGAAACTACTTTATGTAACATTTTGAAATTAATTTTGATGATGCACGGTTATGTAAAATAGAAATAAACACAACTCACTTGCCCACTTGTTGCTCAGGCTATTCACTCGGTTGTTTCGTGCTCTGGCCACGAACACAAATGCTTACAGCACTTTGTTGCAGAATATATCAGCAAAACACATCAGTTAGATAGTTAGCTTTTATTAAATCCTACTGTGCTGCTGTTGGTGTGTGCTTGACAGGTCTGCCAGCTATTGGCTAGTTAGCTTTAGAAAAACTCCATAATGCCTCTTTAAATAGCCCAAATGGTTTCAAAGGCACTGTATGCACGTAGGTGTTGAGCTGTCCCTGTGTTCCCTGTGAGCAGAGAGCAGGCCAAGCTGAAGGAGCTTCTCCAGGTGGGGGACACTGAGGACTGGCAGAGGAGCCCCGGCTTCGCTGGACTGGAGCGTGTCGGAGGAGTGGATCTGTCCTTCATCAAAGGGGACGATGTTAACGCCTGCGCACAGCTGGTCGTCCTCAGCTACCCAGACATGAAGGTACCGAACATGAAAATGTAAACTCACTTAAGGTTGAACAGGAGGATGTTTTTTTAACAGGTTTGTGTGTATCAGCCTTTTAGAAAGGCTGACCACACCTCAATTCTTCTCCTCCCCGCAAATAGACAAAAGCTAAAACAGGTCAGACCTGTTGCAAGGACAGTCCATCAATGGAGTGACGAGAGTGTGGCGACTCCTGTTTTGACACCACTGACTATACTGAATATACGGACACTGTTTCCAGCTACATCCATCACTGCATGACTATGCACACCGCCCTCTCAAAGGGAAAGGGAATACGTATGTGAGGATGCTGTTCATTGACTATAGTTCAGCATTCAACACCATTATCCCGTCCAGACACCTCTCCAAGCTTGTAGACCATGACTGCGGCTGGTGTCAGGATAATAACCTCTCTCTCAACATCAGCAAGACTAAGGAGATGATTGTGGACTAAAGGAGTCGGCAGGAGGAGGAGCATGCACCCCTTAACAGATCTAAAGTGGAAAAGGTCAACTGCTTCCGGTTCCTTGGGGTGAACATCAGCAGTGATCTCACCAGGTTTGCTCACATGGACAAGGTGGTCAAAGCGGCATGGAAACGCCTCTTCTTACTTCCAAAATAAAGTTCTCTGTAAATTTGTCCTCATCCACATATCTCACGTTAGCGATCAGCTGGCAAAGGCCACTAGCATCAGGGGACTCGTCTATTTGAAGAGCAAATGTCCCCCTTAGCCGTAGTTTCTCACTCAGCACAGATTCCATGTTCTCCGACATATCATCAATGCGATGTTTGATCGTGTTATCATCGTGTTTTCTGAAGTGTGTGCTTTTTAGATTTAGCAAGCAACTCTGCAACTAAAAAACTAGCCTTTTGTACCTTCTCAGACACATGCACGGTAGAAAGCGTTCGCTCTGTGTGGTATTCTGTGTTTTAAGTCTTTCAAAATATTCAATGTCTATGTTCTGGTGTGTCGGGTGCTTGGTCTCCAGGTGCCTTGCCAACCTGTAGACACCTTGGCTGCATTATCCAACGTCTCCCTGCAGAACAGGCATACTAGTGTGGGGCACGTCACCTCACCACACTAAGTGAACCCATACTGGAGGTACGGGTCGTTATAATGGCTCACTTTTCTATTTGATGAATTCGATTCCGATGTCTGTTACTGTGGAGATGGATGCACTCTCTTTAAAAATGTATCCATTGCGCCTACCTGCACTCCTCCATCTGCTGTCAATACGGAATAAAGAACAATGTCAACAAGAGAACTGTTGTTGATGTTACGCCCTGAATCAACAGTAAACTGTAGCCTATTGTTGTTTGTGCTGCAAATACATTTTTTAATTGATATAATTACAATAAAATGAATTTTGAAATTGATATATATATTTTCTAAATGTCATTAAATGATCAAGCCTTGGGCCATTCCACGGCACCCCTGAGCTTGCGTCACGGCACCCACTTTGAAAACCCCTGCTATAGAGAGCATCCTGACTGCATCACAGTGTGGTACGGGAGCTGCACAGCCAAGGACCGTAAGGTCCTACATAGTGTGGTCAGGTCTGCTGAGTTCATCATAGGCCGGGAGCTTCAAGCCCTGCTGGACATATCCACACACGATGCCTCAGAAAAGCTGGCAGGATCCTAAAACACTGCTACCATCTGACCTTTCACAGTTACATGGATACAGTCTCGCCACTTTACATGTTACAGTTTCATCTACTGTTTGCACTCGGTAATATTGCACTACCTTATACCAGACACACTTGGTTTTGTCTTAGGTATAAGTATAGGTCTATAAGGTTAGTATAGGTTACTTTATGTGTATTATATGTTTAGCAGATTGTATTGTATATTTATTTGGTAGATTTATTAGATTTATTATATGTATATCATATGTGTACATTTATGTTCAGAGTACTTGTCCTGTGTTTACGAATTTCAGTGCCCAGTCTGACTCTGAGTTGTTGTGTGCATCTGACAATAAAAGACTTGAATTTAAACTTGAACTTGTAACTACTCCTCCTGTTAATCAACCTTTTTCTACAGGTCAAAGGTATGTTGATGCTACGTCAAAGTCCATCCCCAAATTACTAGTATTACCTACTGTCTTTTTATGGACTGAGGTGCAAGCCAGTGTGAGTACCTAGTGGCGACTGGATTCTGTTCACTTTTAGTGTGATCTCGAGCATTACTTTGTAAATGAGCTTTGAGGTTTGTCCTGAGTACCTGGAGGCTTGAATCATTCCGGTATCTCTCCGATTTCTTGATGATCCTCCATTTAAGTTTTCAACCATTGGCACACCTTCTTAACAACTTCACTTCTGCCCCCCCACCACCCGACTCTTTTATGTATTAAGTTTGCCCCCCCCCACCACCCCACTCCTTTATGTATTAAGTTGGTTCCCCCCCACTCCTTTATGTATTAAGTTGGCTCAGACTCATTTTGTCGCCACACTCATTTGCTGATGTAATGTAATCTGCAACACTAATTAGATTCTCTTCAGTAAGCCTGACAAATTAATTTACTTGTGCTCTCCTCTGCGTCCACAATCTTTTCGCCTCCCACCAATGTCTCTTCATCAAAGCGATGTTACTTCTCTCTGTACTCAATCTCGTTCATTGCCTGTCATTGCCCCTCATTGGCAGCGCTCCTCGACGTGTCCAGACAAACACAGACATGGGCGTTTATGAGCAGCTGGTGAGACAAGGTGGAGGGGCAGTCCAGTATGCGTTCACCTCTCACTGAAGAGTCTCCCCCCCCCCCCTCTCTCCCCCTCCTCCTTCTCCACCTCTCCTCTGCTTCAGTGATGTTATGGCTCTTTTTAAATGCTCCCTTCCTCCCATTTTTCTGCAAACACAGTTTACTCGAGCTGAATGAAGGCCGTTTATTTGCCTGACATTTAAATTCCTCACCTCTCTGGGGAGCCTGAACCCTGTGGAGTGGATGGATTGGGTGGTCTGCTGATATCTGTGCGCTCTACTTTAATCTCTCCCCCCTCCCTACCAGCCCACCTCCATCTCAGGCTGTGTGTATGTGTGTATGTGTGTGTGTGTTTGTGTGTGTGTGTGTGTCTGTGTGTGTCTGTGTGTGTCTGTGTGTGTATGTTTGTGTGTGTCTGTGTGTGTGTCTGTGCGTTTGTGTGTGTGTGTGTGTGTGTGAGCGTGTGTGAGCGTGTGTGCGTGTGTGTGTGTGTCTCTCTGTAATGGCTCCTGACGGCCCTGTCTCTGCTCTGGTGTTTCTCCAGCTGCTCTACCAGGACAGTCAGATGGTGGCCCTGGATGCTCCGTACGTGGCTGGCTTCTTGGCCTTCCGGGAGACACCCTCACTGCTCCGGGCCCTGAGAAGGCTGGAGGAGACCCAGCCCTCTCTGATGCCACAGGTCAGGGTTCATCCTGGGGGTTGGGGAGGGAACTCAACACCTGTACAAACACACTCATCCCTCACTCAATCTACCCTCACACAAACATGCCTATTCACTCTCTCACACACACACACACACACACACACACATGCACACGCGCGCGCACACACACACACACACACACACACACACACACACACACACACACACACACACACACACACACACACACACACACACAAACACCCTCACACCCTCACACACACACACACACACATGCCTAGTCTCGCTTGAGTTTTACTTCTAGTCTTATTGTACACCTCTCTCCTCTCCTTTTCACACAGTTAGGCAGTGTACTTGTCTCGGAAGTGGGTTTCCATGCAGATGCATCTTATGACCTGTTTGTGGTTCTATAGCCATGGCTGGAACCATCTGAAGCTGCACTTTTCTCAGCTGAAGCCCACTTGGCCCTCTCTTTCCTCTGTTTATTTAAGGCCTAGCTGTCTTGTGCTCTCTCTCTCTCCTCTTGTCTTGTGCTCTCTATCTCTCTCTCTTTTCTTGTATTGTGCTTTCTCTCTCTCTCTCTCCTCCTGTCTTGTGCTTTCTCTCTCTCTCTCTTCTCCTGTCTTGTGCTTTCTTTCTCTCTCTCTCTCCTCTTGTCTTACTCAAACTCTACCCCCTCTCTTCCTCACTCTTGCACTCACTCAACTCTCATTATCTGCTCATTATTTGTCTCTCCCTTCTTTCTCATATTTCCACTCAGATTTCTCCACTCTGTCTTTTTTCCCTCTGTCCTGTGATTTATTTTTTCTCTCCCTTTCTCCCTCCCTAACCCCTCTGTCCGCTCAGTCCATCACGTCCCACGCATCCCCTCCCACTCGCCCCGTGCCCCGTGCCTTCGCTGTGTTGCTTTGCTGACAGCATGAGCGTGCCCACGATACAGCTCAGCAGCGCGCTGCCATCTGAGTGTGCCGCCAGGCATCAGCTCCACTCTCCGCTCTCATCAGCGCCCTGTCAGGAGGCGGCAGCTGTGAGCCGCAGCTGCTGCCAACGCTGCCACCGCTGACGGTCGCTTACTCACCACTCCACCAGAGACGGCTCCTTATTCATCGTGCCAATCCCCTCGACTGTGTTATAGATAGAACATTATCACTCTTGGTGTAATTGGGGGTTTGCCAATGTCGGGATAGTCAATTGTGTGTTCGAAGATGCACTGAAGTATCATACAGGGTGCAGATTCTGCCTAATTAATACTGTATTTTATCAGGGCAAATTGTGCTGAAAAGTCAAATGAAAATCATTAAACCCATAATTGGCCTTATAAGACCCTGTAGCCGACTAACCAGACGTTCTTCTGACGCTCACACAGGTGGTGTTTGTTGATGGCAATGGACTCTTCCATTACAGAGGTAAAACTTCAACCTTTCCCTATATATACAGCCGCGGAAAAAATTAAGAGACCACTTCAAAATGATCAGTTTCTCTGGTTTTACTATTTATTGGTATGTGTTAAAGTAAAATGTACATTTTTGTTTTCTTCTATAACCTACTGGCAACATTCCTACCAAATTTCAAATAAAAATATTGTCTTTTAGATCATTTATTTGCAGAAAAATGACAATTGGTCAAAATAGCAAAAAAGATGCAGTGTCTTCAGATCTCGAATAATGCAAAGAAAACAAGCTCATATTCATTTTTAAACTACACAATACTAATGCTTACACTTAAGAAGAGTTCAGAAATCAATATTTGGTGGAATAACCTTGATTTAAAATCACAACTTTCATGTGTCTTGGCATGCTCTCCACCAGTCTTTCACATTGCCGTTGGGTGACTTTATGCTACTCCTGGCGCAAGAATTCAAGCAGCTCGGCTTCTTTTCATGGCTTGTGACCATCCATCTTCCTCTTGATCACATTTCAGAGGTTTTTTATGGGATTCAGGTCTCGAAATTGGGCTGGCCATGACAGGGTCCTGATCTGGTGGTACTCCATCCACACCTTTACTGGCCTGGCTGTGTGGCATGGAGCATTGCCCTGCTGGAAAAAACCCTTCTCAGAGTTGGGGAACATTGTCAGAGCAAAAGGAAGCAAGTTTTTCTTCCGGGACAACGTTGTACTTTGCCTGGCTGAGGTTTGTAAAAGACCATAAGGATTGAAAAAAGCGGACTGGGGGATCCTCTAGTTCGTCTTCTCTGATGAGTCCAATTTTCAGCTTTGCCCAACACATGGTCGTCTGATGGTTAGACGGAGACCTGGAGAGGCCTACAAGCCAGAGAGTCTTGCACCTACTGTGAAATCAGACTCATCAGAGAAGACGAACTTAGAAGAACCTCCAGTCCGCTTTTTCAATCCTTATGGTCTTTTACAAACCTCAGCCAGGCAAAGTACAACGTTGTCCCGGAAGAAAAACTTGCTTCCTTTTGCTCTGACAATGTTCCCCAACTCTGAGAAGGGTTTTTTCCAGCGGGGCAATGCTCCATGCCACACAGCCAGGCCAGTAAAGGTGTGGATGGAGTACCACCAGATCAGGACCCTGTCATGGCCAGCCCAATTTCGAGACCTGAATCCCATAAAAAACCTCTGAAATGTGATCAAGAGGAAGATGGATGGTCACAAGCCATGAAAAGAAGCCGAGCTGCTTAAATTCTTGCGCCAGGAGTAGCACAAAGTCACCCAACGGCAATGTGAAAGACTGGTGGAGAGCATGCCAAGACAAGTGAAAGTTGTGATTTTAAATCAAGGTTATTCCACCCAATATTGATTTCTGAACTCTTCCTAAGTGTAAGCATTAGTATTGTGTAGTTTAAAAATGAATATGAGCTTGTTTTCTTTGCATTATTCGAGATCTGAAGACACTGCATCTTTTTTGCTATTTTGACCAATTGTCATTTTTCTGCAAATAAATGATCTAAATGACAATATTTTTATTTGAAATTTGGTAGGAATGTTGCCAGTAGGTTATAGAATAAAACTAAAATGTACATTTTACTTTAAAACATACCAATAAATAGTAAAACCAGAGAAACTGATAATTTTGAAGTGGTCTCTTAATTTTTTCCGCGGCTGTATGTTTACGTATATATATATACTGTTTTTATAAATGTAAAACCTTAGTCAGAAGAATTGACAGATATTTGGAAAGTATATATAAAAATAAACTTCAACTTCTTCCAGTGCTCTAAAACACCATAAACACTTGTTCACTAGTTAATTGTCAGTGCTTTGAGCAGTCTTGGCGTTGGTCTTGGACTGGATGAAACCCCCCCCGGACTCTGAATGGGCCTGTCCTGTTTTGTCTGCGTCTCCTGTAGAGTTTGGCCTGGCCTGTCACCTGGGGGTGCTCTCAGACCTTCCCTGTGTCGGAGTGGCCAAAAACCTGCTGCAGGTCCAGGGGGTGGTCCGGGACGAGGAGCACCTTTCTCAGGTGAGAAACACACACACAGACAAGTTTCAGACAAGTTTTGATTTACGGTTACTTAAGGTTCCTTAGGTTCTCTAAGGATTGTGCGTGTTGCAAAGCAAATGTAGGATTTATTAGCATGTAGCAACTGTAGGATTTATTGTGGATGAAGTAGGCGTATTTATTGCAGCAGGACAAAGGAAAAAAATTACTGGAGCATGAAAGTGTAGTGGGCGAAAGGCTTGATGTTATGAATACATGTGTTACACAAAATACAAAGGTTGGCAATTCAGTACCAGTGGTGAAAAAGACAGATCACATGATGCAGAAGTTTGTTTATTGACACATCTTTTAATGACGGCAACAGCGCTTTAAAACGATGTGTTTATGAGTTACATTATTCAAAGGTGAAAGGTAAACGGCGAGAGAATCGCCAGATGTACCTTCTCATCATGAGGGTATGTTGTCAGTGCTTGTAATACAATGCTGTTGGCTGCAAGTTAACTCCACTTTAATGTTATCTTTTGTTTATGAGCAGACCCGGCTCATTCTATCAAACTCGCGCTTGCCTCACGGGTGCAATTGATTGATTCACGTCAATATGAATGGATGTCAAGACTTACAAGTGGTGGAAAATGAATATGAAAGTATTTGTTTGGTGAATTAGCGCGTTCTCTCCAAAACAATCAAGGGTGATGTCTCCTGTGAGAATGGGATAGTCTCTCCATAAATTCGCGGTCATTTGAGCATCCTTATAAGTGTTTAAAGAGGGTTTGTAAAGGAGTTAATGTCTTCGGACCTCTTCTGTTATGTTTGTTCATACTCCACAAGGCTTGTGAGACGGTCTGCAGGCTATTCATGATTAAAAGACTGTAGTATTCTATGAAACCGGAAACGTGAGACTCATGAAAGGCTGTGGTTAGCAGGCCAATCACAGTCTTTGCGAGCTGCGTGGGGCCGGAGTGGCTTTGTCGGATAGTCCGAAATTTTGGGGGATGCACTTAAGCACATAAAGAGGGTAAGTAACTGCGCAAGGCTGGGCTCTTGTGTATCTTACGTGCTTACTAGGGATGCAACGGTTTTCGGTATTTTAGCGAACCGTTCGGTTCGCCTTGTTCGGTTCGGTTGACCCAGGTGAACCGCGATATTACGGTATGGGTCACATTAAACTTTTAATTTAATATGTGGTTATAATGAATGCACGCATGTATTGGGCGATAGCCATGACTGTTTGGGACTCAGGGGATGAGTTCTGCGCTCCACAACCATGCAACAACCAATCAGAATTGTACTGACTTTCCCAAGAGCCAATCAGCGCTCTGAATGCAGACGCTGGAGCTCCATGTGGGGAAAACGAAACTTACCCTGTTGCAGCACGATCATGGCAAGTCAACAAGACACGGAGAAAAGAAAGAGGCACCGTCATCTTACAAATCAGTTGTATGGAAATATTTTGGGTTCAGTGTGGAGTATGATGATAAAGGGAAAAAGATCGTCAGCAAGGAAAGCACGGTGTGCAAGCATTGCTTTACTACGATCGCCTACTCCACAGGTAATACATCCAACATGTTGAGCCACTTGCCCCGTCATCACCCAGCTGTAACTATAAGCGGAGCAGCACGGTTTGTCGCCGAAAACACAACCATCCATTGCTGCAGCATTTCAGCAACAATATGCAAATAATTCCGAAAAACACAAGGCAATAACCAACTCAATGGGCGTCTTCATAGGGAAAGACATGCAGCCCTATTCAGTAGTTTTAGGCACGGGATTCCGTCACAGGATAAAGACCATTGATCCTCGTTTTAATATCCCCTCCCGCACGCATTTCAGCAGCAAAATAATTCCAGAACTGTACGAAGTGACTAGGAGAGAGGAGGTTTGTTCTGTTGTTCTTTAAGGGTGTATTTATAACAGTTAAGTATTTTCTAGGGTTTAAGTGTGTGAATGACAATGTTTGTTGTTTGAGTTTATTGAATAATGTCAATGTTTACTTTTCACATTACTTTACAGTATACTGCACTTTACTATATTTAATATTGCCTGTTTTTTTTTTTTACAGAAGGCCAGAATAGTGTTCCTTGTTTAAAATACATTTTGTGATTTTACTTAATATGTGCCCTTTTTACATTTAATTGCATCTTGCATTGTCTCTGCAAGTGTGAGTAGAAGCACCTTGTTGACTTGAAATAGAAAAGACAAATATAACCTAATGCTTGTTAGCGGCAGGATAATATTGATATATCGAAACCGAACCGTTACCGTGGCCCAAAAACCGTGATACAAACCGAACCGTGGCCACACTGTACCGTTGCATCCCTAGTGCTTACGCGTTGCGTTTAAAACCAACTATAATCCGGTCTTTAGTGTTTGAGTGCTGTAATTGTAAGGTGTGCATGATTGGATTCACTTCTAATGAGGCAGTTCCCGCTGAGAAACATGGCAGTTTAGCAAGTCAGCCTTTTCTGGGCTTCTTTCCCATGATGTTCTTGGTCGTCGTGGCTGTTGGTGCTGTGTGCTTCTTGAGGGTTCTCTGGTTTCAGTAATCAGTTTTTGTTTGTCTTTGTGTGTGTGTGTGTGTGTGTGTGTGTGTGTGTGTGTGTGTGTGTGTGTGTGTGTGTCTGTCTGCTTGCATAGGTGTCATTTATGCTGGGGACGGTGTTTACATATCCCCACCATTTTTTGCAATCACAATTCCGTTCCCACTACTTTGGTGATAAAATCTTACCACAATGAATAGAAAGCGTTTCACAGAAAGTGCTTATTCACCAATTGAGAAATTAATATCAACATGATACACGGAAATGTTGTGTGTAACGGAAGTGTTACATTGTATCCATATGATGACCCCCAACGGGAGGCTATGCCTATGCCATCACCTTTGTTCCTGTGTATTGTACTAGCCGACCATCTAAAATGAAAGCTTTTCTATCAAGTGTCAGGATCGGTATGTCTTCCTGCCATTCCTGGAGAGGTTTTAAAACTCTCTTACAGAGTTTCTAAGTGTTGCTACCAATCGCAATGTTTGGTTTAGTTTGCCAGGTCCCAATAACAGAAAGTGTTGCTGTGCTAAAAAATAGTCAGATTTGTTGTAATGACAGTAGCAACTCTGGCAAGGCTAATCTCTAACTAGCTATCTACTAGTTCACCATGTCTAGCATACATTGTTTCATTACCGAAAAAACAGTGGACTTAACTCTGTGTTTCGATTAAGTTTTATTTATGTAGCCAAACCATAAAATTGTCCAAATGCGCTTTGCAGCTTTATGTGGATAACTCTCAGTGGACCATATAAAGGTAAAATAGCAGGCTTGTTACAGCTGAATGTTGTTGAACATATGCAGTAGTTGGATTATTTTATTGACAGGCTCATATGTCTGTCCCATCTTGAGATTAGAGTCGCCGCTGTGAAGCGTGCAGAACTTGATGTTATCCATGGACACAAACTCCCAGCATGCAGAGTTGATTTTTTTTATGTGTTGCTTGCTATGTGATTTTATAGTGTAGTGAGATTGGGTTTCATACATAGGAGAACTCATAAGTCAATGGGAACAGCAATAGGCCAAAAGCACCCCCGCACTGACGGACACAATAACGCTTGACAGATAATCGCTAACCTAACAGGGCATAAAACATCAGACATACATTACACATGCACTCTTACTAGATACAAAAGGGACCTGAACGAGGAAGCCTCCAAGCAGGCCGCAGTGTTAACGTACAGTACACAGTCCTGTAATGGTTTCGAACCTGCACCCTCAACGACCGGGGGTGGGGGTGCTAATTATAATGCAGGGGTTTTCAAAGTGGGTGCCGCGGCACCCTGGGGTGCCCTGACGCATGCTCAGGGGTGCCGCGGAATGGCCCAAGGCTTGATCATTTAATGACATTTAAAAATATATGGGCCATTCTACCGAATTGGTGCAAAGTCAGGTCGGAAATATTTAGATTTTTTTTATGTTTTATTCCCAAAACTTTGTCCGTATGTATATTGTACCATATCTAAAGTACACTTATCTAGTAAAAGAACAGTCAATTTTTATATTGTATTTTCAGAATGTGTTGGAATGTTTTTCCTCTTCCAAAAATTGTCACTACCGAAACATCACATTTACTATAGTAAAAAAGTATTATTATTGACCTGTTCAGATTGTGTTTCCTTCCCTTCTCTGAAGAGTATTTTTACAAATATTTCTTGAAGGTTTTCACAATGAAATCCATAAAAATGAATTTTTTATCAAATTTTCAAGTTCAATTTATACAATTCATCAAAATCTAAGTGCAATATTTCTTTGTAAAATGCAAAATACTGATCATATTGATTCCAGAGTTGTTAATTGATGAAATTGAACATACATTAATCCAATCAGTATCATAACATTTTAGTTGATTACTCAATATACTTAATTTTTTACAAAACATCCTGTGTTTCGGTAGTGCTGCACTGTTTCGGTAGTGACATCCAGTGTTTCGGTAGTGACTGCACTGTTGGATGGATGTTCATTTCTCTCCCAAAATCTTCCAAAAGGTGCTCTGGGCCGCCCTTTAGTCCACACAACACATATATTTAAAAATTATGGGATTGAACTACTTACCATTTCATTTTGTCACTACTGAAATCATCAGGTCACTACCATATGTTTCGGTAGTGACTGTTTCGGTAGTGACAATTCTAGCTAACTTTAAGCATAAATAAAGAATTCTAACAAGCACACGGCATGCAAACACATCTTTGAAGAGGTGAACACACATACAAACATAAGATTTTCCATGAAACCCCAAAAGGTTTACTTAATTGAAGAAAACATGCGTTTCGGTAGTGACAATTCTTAAGGTTACACGTCGATTTTCAGACTTTGGAACACATTTATATAAAAACTATGGGATTTAGCTACTTACCATTCAACCATGAGGGTCAGAGATGCAGTGTCACTGCATGGTCAAAAATGCAGAGTCGTGGCTAAAACACAGGCTCAGCCAATGGACTAAAACTCTTGTGTTTCGGTAGTGACATGAAAACTAGGGACATGATTTTTTGAGTATAGAAAATTGATTTAAAAATTAAACCCACAATAAATCTAAATATTCCAAGTTCTGTTTCAACCCAATCATAAAGATCTTTGAAATTAAATCATTGAAAAAAATCTAAAAAAATTGAAAAGTGTTATTTAAAGGCATTGAAATTTAGATGTCAGGGTTGGGGACAGCTACTTCTCAATAGAAAGTACCCTATAAATGATGATTTTGTATATATTTAGCTTATCACTATCTCATGAAATGCATTGGGTTTATATAGACCATAACATTTTCTAATTAAATATCTATGCCTAAATACCTAATTGTTTTGTAAATAGTTTTTATTGTTGAGGGACTGCATATTACACGAATTCGGTAGAATGGCCCATATACATCAATTTCAAAATTCATTTTATTGTAATTATTCAATAAAAAAATGTATTTGCAGCACAAACAACAATAGGCTACAGTTTACAGTTGATTCAGGGCGTAACATCAACAACAGTTCTCTTGTTGACTTCGTTCTTTATTCCATATTGACAGCAGATGGAGTTGTGCAGGTAGGCGCAATAGATACGTTTTTAAAGAGAGTGCATCCATCTCCACAGTAACAGACATCGGAATCGGATTCATCAAATAGAAAAGTGAGCCATTATAACGTCCCGTACCTCCAGTATGGGTTCACTAAGTGTGGGGAGGTGACGTGCCCCACACTAGTATGCCTGTTCTGCAGGGAGACGTTGGCTAATGCAGCCGTGGTGCCTACAGGTTGGCAAGGCACCTGGAGACCAAGCACCCGACACACCAGAACAAAGACATTGAATATTTTCAAAGACTTAAAACACAGAATACCACACAGAGCGAACGCTTTCTTCCGTGCATGTGTCTGAGAAGGCACAAAAGGCTAGTTTTTTAGTTGCCGAGTTGCTTGCTAAATCTAAAAAGCACACACTTCAGAAAAAAAATCCCCCTCTCTGATTACACGATCAAACGTCGCATTGATGATGTGTCGGAGAACATGGATTCTGTACTGAGTGAGAAACTACGGTAAGGGGGACATTTGCGCTTCAAATAGACGAGTCCACTGATGCTAGTGGCCTTTGCCAGCTGATCGCTAACGTGAGATATGTGGATGAGGACAAGGAACTGGACAACCATGCTACACTTAATGGGACACATGTGCCCGTCTTTGACTGCAGAGTTTGTTAATGCGAGGAGGGATTGTGGACAGTGCAGCACCTGAGGAAAAGGCTGTCAGTTGAACAGGACCTCCGTGTTGCACTGTCCACAATCCCTCCTACACCTGAGGCAAAGGCTGTCATTTGAACAGGACCTCTGTGTTGCACTGTCAACAATCCCTCCTCTCATTAACAAACTCTGCAGTCAGAGACAGGCACATGTGTCCCATTAAGTTGATAAGTTGTCTGTGGAGACGTGAATAACTATATTTTTGTGAACTTTATATTGAAGGTTTGTTTCTGCTATGTTTTGTTACTGCCAGCTAATTTCTCGATTATTACCCATACGTATTTTGGCTGTGATATAGTTGTGAGAGGGACAGCACTGTCTGTTCATATTCTGTTCACTATTTATTCAAAAGTTCTATTAAATGAGTTGAATTAAAGAGAGTGGTTCATTTGAATTTAACAAAAATTAGATAAACCTCGCCTTCTCAATGTAATGCCTGTAATGACGAGATGAAAGGAGAGGAGAAGAGAGGAGAGGAGAGGAGGGAGAGAAGAGGAGGAAGAGGAGAGAGAGAAGAGGAGAGGAGAGGAGTGGGATAAGAGGAGGGAGAGAGACGAGATGAAAGGAGAGGAGAAGAGAGCAGTTATAGCCTATTCAACATATGACAAGGTTAAATCAAATGGCATAAAGTACCAATATGACATAAAAAATAGGGGTACCGTGGATGGAGAGAGATTTGTTTAGAGGTGCCTTGAGCCAGAAAAGTTTGGGAACCACTGTCTTATAGTATCAGAGAATGAGATGTTCTCACTCCTGTAGTCGCTGACCAGTAATACATAGAGATGCATCCCACTTGTTTTTTTAATTAATTTATTTATCTATTATTTCTAGTCTTACAAAGCCCAAGTTCTCCAAACTCCAAGTAACCTATGCAGTTTGGTGCAGACGCTGCAAACGGTCAGTTACCCGGTGGGATCGTGACATCCCATTTATGTCCCCAGCACTTTTCAAAACAGAAATGAAGCCCTTGTGTATTTGTGTTCAAATGTTTTTCCATTTATAGCATTTGATTGTGCAGCTCAACTGTTCAAAGCAGGCTGTCCTTGAACAGCTTGGTATTCTATCTTTGCTTTGTAGCCTCCTCTTCCTGTATTTCTTTTTATCTCTATGATTCGTGACACTTGTGACACAAAAGCCTCTCTAAGCTCTGACAGTTGTTTCATCTCTGTAAAGGTCAGTGCCATAGCAAATGTAATATTGCTGTGGCCATGAGATTTCTACCCATCAGACTCATCACGCTGCCATGTCATAGACCAGTGGTTTTCCTTTCATCACCGTGTCCTTATGTACTGTATTTTCCACCTACAAGGTTGTGTGGTTTCCCTTAAACAGACAGATCTTTCGATTTTTCTGGGATAAAAGCAGCCAAACTGAGTTGATCATGAACACTGTTGAGCTGTACACTGACGTCTTTGGTGACCCTGGATCTGTGCCTCAATTTCTGGTAATTGAAAGACACTCAAGAAGTACCTGGGAATGGGTGGATGGTGAGGAGACCTTGAACAATATATAGTTTGACTATTGTTCAAAAAGCATCTGAACTTTTAAAACCAGGAAGTGAAGTTAGCTTTAAAAAGAAGCATAGACATCTTTGCTATATGCAACTGTATAAGAAGTGAAATTTACTGTGGTCCATCCACACAGAGGCAGTTTTATTATCTGCTTCTCTAAAAATCCCCCAGCCCCTGCAATTATGAGTTGAGCTCCAGAAACTAAGGTAAATATTAAAGCAATTGTGTGGGAGTAGGAGTGCAATAAGCTGGGTGGGAAGATGTGCTTGAAATGAAAGCAGATAAAAAAACTTTCTCCGGGTGTTTTTCTTCTCTGCTTCTTCGAGATGAGGAACTGAACATAAGTGCAAAAGGTGCATCTGAGCAATAAAGCCTTTGCTCTTCCCTCAGTTTGGCGGCTGAACTCAAACAGCCACCGCTGACTTTGTGCTACACTCAGACTTGTGCTTGGTCTGCTGTGGAAGCATGACTGTGAACCAATCAGCTGGACCCGGTGGATCCTGCCCCCATTTCTAACCCTCCATCAGGCTCTTATTTTTCCAGAACTCTTTGGGCCTTTTAACACAGATCGTTGGTTGTTCAATGAAAAGGACTTATAAATCATGTTTTTCTTTGCCAGATATAAAGTCTAGATGGCCAAAAATGCAGGCACTGGTAAATGATATGCATCATATTAATTGAGGGCTCCTCTGTTGAATGATGACTTGCCTTACACTGTTCAATAATATGGTAGATAATGAGATCCCATGGTTTTGTTAGGCAAAGCCAAATCTTGTGGCGCTACTGATGAACCCAAACGAGCTCAGCCTTTTGGGAAAAGGAAAGCAGGCAGAGAGCTTGCAGCTTACGGGGCACCCAATGGCACCCAATGGCACCCAATGGCAATGCTCACCATATTCAATTAACCGGTGGTAAGCACCCGGCTTTCCATTAGCCAGTAGTTTTTACCTGATAAATGTATAAATGAATAACTGGCTGTACAAAATGTCAAGCAATAATGGATACAAAAGGGATATCCCTGGACAGGAAATTTTACAGCAAAACCTACAGCCTACAGTACTTTTTTTTTTCACCAAAAGGGTGCGATTTACCCTGAAGTGACAGCTGCACCTCTCAATGATGCGAAGAGCGCTCTTTGAGATGTAGTGGCAGTGATGACGTTATGGGAGGTTTTTATGCTTATTTATGAGTTCAGCAAACTAGCCCCTGATTGGGCTAAACTGCTAGTGTCCCCTGATTGGGCTTCACTGGCTAAAACTGCTAGTGTTCTGCATCCTGATTGGGCTACACTGGCTAAAGCTGCTAGTGTTCTGCATCCTGATTGGGCTTCACTGGCTAAAGCTGCTAGTGTTCTGCATCCTGATTGGGCTTCATTGGCTAAAACTGCTAGTGTTCTGCACCCTGATCGGGCTTCACTGGCTAAAACTGCTAGTTTTCTGCATCCTGATTGGCCTACACTGGCTTAAACTGCTAGTGTTCTGCACCCTGATTGGGCTTCACTGGCTAAAACTGCTAGTGTTCTGCATCCTGATTGGGCTACACTTGCTTAAACTGCTAGTGTTCTGCATCCTGATTGGGCTACACTGGCTAAAACTGCTAGTGCTCTGCAAGTGTGAAGCGTGTCAGGGGGCTTCTCTCTGCAGAAGTTAATTAAGACAACGCTGTGATGTCATCTGGAGGAGAAGAGAGTGATACAGCTTATGCGCGTTGCAAGATGCAAACATTGGAAACATTTGATTTCAAGTCGGCAATGTTGGGCCAATGTTCAATTGTTACTGTTGGATTTGCCTAATCGTTACTGTTTAGTAAATAGTGAAACTGAATTGTCATTCTTTCATTTAACTTGGTGCACTTTATGTTTGTGTTTGTAACATAGATTATTGAAACATGACCAATAAGTTATACATTTGTCCGGTAAAATAAATGATTTTCGGCCACCAGCAAGAACAGCAAGGTAACAAACTAGTGGTAATCCTGGTTAGCACCACACTGATGTTACCCATGGCACACACATACAGTCGGCTATCACACCACACTGATGTTACCCATGGCACACACATACAGTCGGCTATCACACCACACTGATGTTACCCATGGCACACACATACAGTCGGCTATCACACCACACTGATGTTACCCATGGCACACACATACAGTCGGCTATCACACCACACTGATGTTACCCATGGCACACACATACAGTCGGCTATCACACCACACTGATGTTACCCATGGCACACACATACAGTCGGCTATCACACCACACTGATGTTACCCATGGCACACACATACAGTCGGCTATCACACCACACTGATGTTACCCATGGCACACACATACAGTCGGCTATCACACCACACTGATGTTACCCATGGCACACACATACAGTCGGCTATCACACCACACTGATGTTACCCATGGCACACACATACAGTCGGCTATCACACCACACTGATGTTACCCATGGCACACACATACAGTCGGCTATCACACCACACTGATGTTACCCATGGCACACACATACAGTCGGCTATCACACCACACTGATGTTACCCATGGCACACACATACAGTCGGCTATCATTTTTCTTGGACATTATAGTGGTATTACCCTCCCCTGTCCCTGTGTGCAACTGGCTGTGCCTTTTATGGCCTCTTGGCCTGGTAATGGTGACCGTGTTGGTGCCATCCCATGTCATTACGGGGAGGTTTATGGCCAGTTTCCCACGACTGCTCTGCTCTCATTTAGGCCCGGCCATAGGGCTCTTCACCACTATGTCACACCGCCAAGTCAGCTCTTCTGTTGTTAGCTGCGTTGCACTGGTGCTGTGTTGCAGACACACGGAGACAATCAAGCTAGCGCCCCCATGTGGACAGTGATGAGTGAGTGCCTCGTTGAGTTCCCTCTGTCCAGTCAGTGTTTTTGAGCAGGCCTGAGCTGTCTTGGTTGGGTGACCTGTTACAGGTCATTTAGCGCTACATGTTGTATAGCACCTGGGGATATTTGGTTCTTGCCTTGCAACTCTCCAGATTTCCAAATTGTATAGGTGGATGTGATGGTAATATGCATGTTTTATGTTTTTAAGTTATACTGCAGACATATCTCACAATATCTCCACACTCTAGACTAGACAGTGGCTCTAAATCCCCTACACTTGCTCAAAGATGAGCATCAAGCCTCCAGCCATTTTTCATCCTTGAGTTGACACAAGGCAAAGCATCTCGGGAGGTTTTCTTCAAAAACATGCTCCGAGAGGTATATGACTGTTATAAAATCTTTTACAACCCTTCTTTACCCCCCCCACCCAGAGGAGCGGGCTACTGGTGACAGCATCGCTACGGTGACGACTTCCATCTCTGCACTACGCCGTGTCCCTGTCACTAGCTTAATGCTCCCCTGAGCCGAGGAGGAAATTGAAAAAAGACGCCGCTCTCCAGCTCGCTGTTATTCCACTCCAGGCAGTCACTCGGGGAGCCCCGTTGCCATTTATTGTCTCTCGTGCCATCACTCTTCGGGTTCCTGTTCAAATGTGGGCCGACTGTCAAAGACGACGCTCTGAGGCCCTATGGCACACTCTGCATAGAGTACACCCACCAAGCCCCCTTTAATCTTTTCATCATCCCAACTGTCAATTTAGGGGTGGGGGGTGTGGGGATGAAAGCCATTCCTCCCACCAACATAGGGCCATTTATAAAATCATCTCTGTCCCCACTGACCCAACTTTGTGCTTCTGGGGGCCATTCAGTCAGTTGCCCATGTTCATCTTGCTCTGCGTTGGAATAATGTGTCCAGAGGTGGCCTTGTGTTCCCAGCACCGTCTGCAAGGCGTCTTCAAGCGCTTTTCTGTAATTGCGTTTAGCTGGAATGGCTCTGCCGGCTTTGTGGTGTCAGTAATTTGTTGGGGGATGCGATACAGAGGAGGTTATGCTGAATCAACATTGTGAGGCAGCCTGGCAGAGCTGCAGATTGAGGAGGTGTGGGGGAATAAATGCATCACAATCGATCCTGGGGCCAATACTCTATGGAAGGGAAAGGCTGCATTGTAGTCAGTCAGGAAATTCTTGTGAACAATGCGACATTTTCTAGAGCTAGAGTTACTGCTGTAAAGTGGCGATTAAGCCGAGCCATCACCTTTAGTTTGGATAGTTTACCCAAACATGAAACATTTGGTATAAGCTAACCAGTTTCATTCCAGTAGTCACAAATGCAATTATTGTTTGGCAATTTGGCCTTGGAATTTTTTTTTAATTCACTGGATCTGCCATTCATTTGTGTATTGCAGAACCAGTGATTTCTTGTCAAGGTCATCAGATGAAGAGGTAAGGGACGTGTTAAACTGTGTCTGGCGCGTAACACACACATGGGTAAGATATAACTGTCATGTGCAAACATTGAGTTATGGGGGTGAATTCAACTCACAAAAGCAGCAGCTGGTAAGGCCTCTCAAAGTGCCTCGTAAATGATGGATAACCTGCTAGAGGAATGATGGCCTTGGTCACCCCCCCCCCCCCCCCCCCAGCCCCCCTATCTTTGTGCGTATGTCGTAGTCCCTTCACCCCTCTCTCGCTCTCCAAGTTTCTCTCCGTCTCAGCTCTGTTCGTGCCCAAACACCACAGTTTGAGCCCCAAAAACGCCTTGCTGAGGAGAAAACAAACAGACTCTGTCAGCACCGAGCCACTCAGCAGAAGCCCCAAATCGAGCCGGCGTCGGCCCTGCTGTCGTGTGCCCCTTTTTCATCCAACCACCGCTCTCTCCGCCTCTCTACAGGTTGCTCCGACACGCCGAGCGCCCACCTGTCCCACCTCTGCCTGGTGTCACCGCTGCCCGGCACCAGGCATCCATCACCCTCGCCCTCGTGCCCGGGCCCCCGCTCAGCCCATTATCACTCTAAGTGCCTGAGGTGCTTCATTAGCCTGCCACAGGCTGTCCAAACACAACACCCGTATGGATGCATTAACATGCTAATGCTCCCTGCCTGGTGTGGCCACTCAATCACTCCACAAGCACAAACCTGTTGTGGTCTTTAACCTGGCGCTATTGTGTGTGTGTGAGGGTGGTGCTGTGGTCGCGGTGAGGTGTAATCACGGTTTGAAATCTTGATCATAACTGAAAAATTAATCGCGTTAGATCGAACTCAACTCACCTTGTGAGAGAAAAGAGGGAAAGGGTTTCGCTGTGACAGATGGCCTGCTGCCAGAAAGTGAAAGGAAGAGAAAGAGGGGAAGGGAGAGATGACTCTCTTCTTTTTTCGCCCTCTCTGATAGATCAATGTGCTGCAGAAAGGAGGAGACACCTTCTCCCTGACCTCAGAATCAGGACGAGAGCTGGGAAAGGTATGGAGAAAACACGACTGGGAGCCTGTTAATTTCCACTAATATGTTTTACCTATATTATATATTCTTATATGTTTAACTATACTATATATACTAATATGTTTAACTTTACTATATATACTAATATGTTTAACTTTACTATATATACTAATATGTTTAACTAAACTATATACTGTATACTAATATGTTTATCTATACTATATATATACTAATATGTTTAACTATATATACTATAACTATTGAGCCACTGCCATTCTTGAAACTGTATGGAATGATTTTATTCAGACATTTTTCTTTAAGATAATATCGACCTTCACTTTGGGTAGTATAAGGGAAAGATTGCCTTGTCTATTTAATATAGAGGCTTCTCTCCTGTGCCTCTCACTCCCACCTCTTTCTGTCTTTCTCTCTTTGTCTTTCTCTCTCTGTCTTTCTCTCTCTCTTTCTTTCTCTCTCTCTCGCTCTCTCTCTCTCTCTCTCTCTCTTGCCCCAGGCCCTGCGCAGCTCCGACTCGAGCACCAAACCTGTGTATGTGTCGGTGGGCCATCGCATCAGTCTAGACACGGCCGTGCGTCTCACCCATGCCTGCTGCCGTTACCGCGTGCCGGAGCCCATTAGACAGGCAAGCCAGTACCACACCACGCCATGCCAAACCATGCCATGCCACAGCCTATCACATCACAACACCCCCCAGTCTGTGCTCTCTCCAAGCTCTGCACTCCAGACCACTCTCCTCAGTGGCTCACTTGGTTTGTTGAACACGTCTGATTTAGTGAATGAAGAACATCCTAATTACAAGGAGAAGAACTGACAACCTCTGCTCTGCGCCATACCATTTCATATCACCACTCCGTACAACACTAGCATCATACCCCTCTATCCAGGTCACTCAATACAATATCATGTCGTTCTACAGTCTAACCACTGATATAGAAACACTTTCCATGATGGGTTGGGCATCTTTACTGCCTTGTAATCCTGCCCTACTTCTGCTAGCATTAGCTGTTACTACCCTTAGCTATAGCTGTGGCAGTTTATAGCCCTTCTGTCGTGTATAATTGCGTAGCTGTGTGTGTCTGTTACCGTCGCTGTGGGGATATTTTGTTTGTGTGCCTGGGTAGTGTTGTAGCTACAGCATCCATATTGTGTCATAAAATAGAAATGGGAGAAACTGGGACATCATTCCCTTGTTAATTAATGGTTTCCTGGTAAAGGCTGGCAAACAGGAGGACACAGACAGAAAAGCATTCAACTGAGCTTTGCTCTCCTCATCTGCTGCTGTATTGCCTGAGGAGCAGTTAGAGTGGGGATGCTGTACTGCCTGCCTAACACTAGGGGGCGCTACTCCATTGGTCATGAAGAGCGTCAGCAACATCATGAGCCTCTCTTCTCCTGCTCCCTGGCTTCACACGACACTGCACCTGTCTCTCTGCTGCAGTCTCTTCCCCTCCACACACACACACACACACACACACACACACACACACACACACACACACACACACACACACACACACACACAAGCACACAACCTCGACCACTATATATTTCCCTCAACATACCGAGAATATCACCAGAATCACAACACACATCAGAATTTCAACACACACACTTCTGCAGAAACACACTTCATACATACCTCATGCTTACCACACACACACACACACTCACACAATCCCATATACATAATCATAGTCACTCTCACTCTCAATTATGCAAACACAAATATATATATACTCATACCCCTCCCACATACACACACACACACACACACACACACACACACACACACACACACACACACACACACACACACACACACACACACACACACACACACACAGACTTAAATGCACATCTCTATCTATTCTCATACAGCGTGCCTTAGCCAGCGTGGCCGTCCACCAGTGTGGGCGTGATTTATTTTATCAGCAACAGTTTAAATCTGGTTTGTGGGCAGGAGGTCAGTAATGGGATTTAATCTGGGGGAGTTATCCAGCCGCCTGCTGGAGTAGTAAATGCCACACACACACACACACACACACACACACACACACACACACACACACACTCTTACACGCATACACACACACTCTTACACACACAGACACACCCCTTCCCCCCTCAAACAAACACTCAAGGTCGAGCTGTGGCATGTGGCTTGATTCCCAGTAGAAGTGTGACACACGTTTCCGTCCTATATACTTTCACACCCACACACGTGAGGGAACGACCCTGCAGAAGTTACTCTTGAGACACACACACACACACACACACACACACGCGCGCACATGCACATTTCACCATGCACGCACATCAGCACTCACATAGCTATACTGTTACATGTGCTCCCAAGCATTCTCCAGGACACATATTTTTCAAATACAGATGCACTCTAACTTAGATTCACTTGCTTAATACGTACTACACACACACACACACACACACACACACACACACACAGACGGCCGTGATAGCTTGTGACAACTTGTGAGGGCGCGTGGCAGAAATCTGCAATATGGTTTTGTTCCCTCCCTCTTGCCTTTCTCTTAATTGCAGTTCAGTGCTGGGACATCAAAGGGGGTAAAAAGGCTGGGTTTTCCCTGCATACCATTTTCCAGGCACACACACACACACACACACACACACACATACGGGCACAGCAGCTGTCAGAGGACTCACAGGAGAGCGGCGAGGGATCAGCCGCCAAAGACACTGTGTCAGTCGAGAGAGGGAGAGTAACAAAGAGTGTGAGAGGTGTTTGAGTGCGTGCGTGCGTGTGTGTGTGTGCGTGCGTGTGTGTGTGTGTGTGTGTGCGTGTGTGTGTGTGTGTGAGTGTGTGTGCCTGTGACGGTGTGCAGTGTGATGATGCGGAGGGCTGTATAAAATGCCCTGTGTGATAGTGTGTCACTGTCAGACCTAGAGCTGCTCTGGGGCGCCTTAAGACTGCAGCCAGAGAGCTGCCCCACATCGTCTGCATATTTATGTCCTCCTACGAAAGAATGAAGGGAGATAGAGAGAGAGAGAGAGAGAGAGAGAGAGAGAGAGAGAGAGAGAGAGAGAGAGAGAGAGGGAGGGGGGGGGGAAGAAGTAGCAAAAAGGGAACAGTAGCAGAAAAGAAACCGAGTGAGAAAAGGAGAAAGATAGACAGCGAGAGAGGGATTGGCAAGGGAGTGTAAGACAGAAATAGGAGAGGAGAAAAGGCGTAGTGTGTGAGTGTGCGGTGTGTGTTTGTGTGTGAGAGGGAGAGGGAGAGATTCTGATTCAGAGAGAAACTTCAAGGGATGGGAAAAACATCAAACTCAGTGGAGTGAGTGTGAAAGGTGGGATGGGGGAGTGTTGCGTGCGTGCGTGAGTGAAGGGGTGGGGGGGGGGGGGGGGGGGGGGGGGTATCCTGGATCTTTCACTCAAAAAAGAAACAAAACCCTGAGATCATCCAGAATAATCTGCAGTGATCCGTGGAGCTGCTCTACAGAATGCTGCTGCATTCCATGCACCTCCAGCCAGTCATGAGCCAGCAGAACAGGGAGAGAACCAGCCAGAGCCAGTTGAAAACCCCAACCAGTGGCCAGCAGCCCTGGATCTCATGACCGGCCCTGGAGCACCAGCTGCACTTACAGGCATTTGTGGCCAGCAACCCATCCTTTTCCCTCCCTTGTCCACCAGTGGTTCTCCTATACATACATACAATGACTGTTCATCTTTACATTGTCCTAACAAGGCCATAAACACCCTAATGGACAGAGGGAGAGTCCAGTAACCCAAACATGCCTCTTAACAGAGTACAGCCAGGCAGCCCAAGGGGTGCCTAACACCTTATAATTTACTGGACTGCAGACCATGTCCTGGAGGAAAGTGGTTACCATGGAAACTGAAAAAAAAGTGAAAAAGAAGCAAAGGATTTAAAAAAGTGAAAAAGGAAGGAACATGAACAATGGAATGGCTTGCAGCAAGGTTTCCTAGTTGAAGGAGGGACGTTTTTCACGTACGCCTCCCTAGCCCCAGGTTCACTCTTCAGTCATTTCTTTTCCATTTGTCAACCCCCTTGTGGCAATGGTTTACGGTTTATATGAGAGTTGTTGTGAGTTTTGAGGTACAGTAACATCATAAATTCACTTTTTATGGATTGAGAGGTAAAAGAATGACGGTACCAATGCTCTGTGCCGGTCGAATAATACACCTGAGCCAGAGGTCGATCAGGCGCCCCGACTGGATGCGTATCCCAGCCTGCAGCCCAAACACTCCCAAACCCAAACAAATAAGCACTAGTACTGTGGCCCTGGAAGGAGTCTGCTGGTCCAAACACAGACTGCGTCAGTGAAGCAGAAGGGTTATGCGAGGGGGTTGTAACTCTGGGCACCCGCTGGAGTCTGTTTTGGTTTCCAGCTGAGTCGCTCGCCGGCTGTACAAGTCTGCTTATGATTACCTTTCAGCACAGCTTCTCTCCTCTCCAGCATAGAGCAGGCCTGCTTCTTGTTGTTCAGTCTCCAAACAGGCTCGCTAGACTCAACAGGATATGCATCGGATATGCATCCCAAGTCACTGTGGCGCTCCCGTGTTCGCTGCGGGGGATGGGGTTTTGAGTCAGGGTAGTTTGGGAGAGGGGGGTGGAGTGGGGATGAGCAGGCGTGAGGAGAGAAGGATGCTGAAGCTAGCTCCCGCCCGCAGCAGAGATCCCTCCTCAATTTGTTATTTTAATCTGTCATGTTCTTCTCTCTGCCTCTCGTCCCCTTTCCTCCTGTTCTGTCCTGCCCTCCTGGTCCCGTGAAGGCTGTTCACTTCTGTCCTCTCTACTCCAGATATTCTCTCTCTCTCTCCTCTTCTCCTCCTCTCCTTAGCTCTCTCTTCTGCGTTGTAGTCCGTTGCAGTTATCTGAACCTTTCTCCTTTTCCCTTCTCTCCTCTCCTCTCTTCCCTTCTCTCCTCTCCTCTCTTCTCCTTCCCTCCTCTCCTCTGCTCTTTTCTCCTCTCCTCTCCTCTCTTCCCTTCTCTCCTTTCCTCTCTTCTCCTTCTCTTCTGTCCTCTCTTCCCTTCTCAGCTCATTGCAATCTGGTGTCGGCTGCTGCAGAGGTAGTAGTAGCAGGCGCCGCTTGCTTGCCATTCCACTCCCCTCTGAATAATTCAGGCCCCGAAAATGGCTCCAGCCCTTTTACCCACCTGGGCACGCCGTTTTGTTGGCTGTTTGTTGCCTTTTTGTCACCGTGCGGTTAAAAGACACCCTGACAAGTGTGCCGGTGGTGGTGCTGCCGCTGCAGCCGTTATGGATATAAATGAGGGCGTGCGCCTGGAAAACCCCACACCTCCAGCCTGCTTAATGATGAGGGATAACTCCGGAGCATAATTACTCTCTTCCCTACCCAGCCCCTTCTGCCCAAAGTGGAGCCTGGCGGCTGAACTCAAACATGTGACACTCTTAATACTCAGACACTGCAGCAGTGAAGCCTGGCCTCATCAGCTGTGACAGTGAGCCAGAGACTAACTAAGCGGTAACTGTGAACATGTGGGTTTGTTTGTATTATAATCTAAGTAAAAATCATGGAAGACCAGATGTGTTGCTGTTCGCAGAACTATCAGTTGCAATTTGATTGATCCCCCCCTCCCCCTCCTCCTCCACACTTGGTATCCACATGATGGACGGTCGCCACCACTGTTTCTATGGGAACAGTTTTGATGCTGCTGTGTCTTGTGTGTGAGATGACTGTTTATTCATACAGGCCCTCAGGCGTTTAGAAAATGCTAATGTCGGTCCATTTAAAAGTGCTACAAACATGGCCCGTCCTTCCACCACGCGGCGAAGGCATAATTCCCACACGGCAGCGGGAAAGCGAGGGGGCGCTGCAAGTCTCTCCAGGCCATGAACTGCAGCAGCGCCAGAGTTAAGCCCCTCCACCTGACCCATCTGTGGCCCTGCTCCTGGTGCCCGGCCCGAGGGCGCCCACCTGCAAGGGTCCTGGCTGGAGGAGCTGGAGGTGGTTGGTTGAGAGTGACGCGGAGTAGAGTTGGGTGTTCAGCCTCCTTCTGGGCCTGGCATCCCTGATCCGGTACACTCTCATTCTCCCTGTTTGTTTGGACTCCCAGATGCCCACAGCTACTTTGAACACTGCGTTGAACCGTTGCATCATGCTGTTGATTTTCCAACTGTTCCTCCTACTCGACAAAGGCGACAGTTCCGCACAAGTTTGCCTTTGTTGCAAAGGAGGAGGAGGAGGAGGAGGAGTATGGAAATGACTCAGCACCCGCTGTGCTCTCTCTTTGCACGGCAGCACAAGAGACAGTTGGCTTGAGCCATAAATACCTCTTAACTTTTTCCCTTTTTTCTCCCCGTCCGCTCTCCTCTCCTCACCTCCTCTCTTGCCTGTTAAGCTACACCCCGGTGGGCAGGGCGCGGCACGCTATTGCCTGAGAGAGGGGGGATTTTCAAATGTCATATTACTGTTGGCAGAGGAGAAAAGGAAGGGTGGGGTCCAATCCTGGCTACCCACCGTGACTTAAATGAGTCACCCCTCTGATGAACAAGAGAGTCCCTGCAGCGCCTTTCGTGGAGGATCTTGTTATCGAGCAGAACTCACACAGGGTTGGAGACTTGCCTCTCATTACCCACTTTTTCTTGGCTTTTGTGTTGCAGTCCTGAGCCAGGTGTCATTCTCCGGCTCACCTGAAACACGGGGTCAGGCGGGGTGAACCCGTGACATGACACATTGGAAGCAATTTGCTGCTTGGCTTGTCTGTACCGCCATGCGAGATCATGATTTGTTTGAGCTGCTTTTGATGGGGTTTGTTTCCTCTGCTAGGGAGGATGTGTAGAGATGAATCGCCCTTGCTGGCTAATCTGTCTGTTAATGGTTGAGGAAGTGCCAAGGTACAGGGGTGTGGTTGATCCATCAGTAGCAGGATTAACTTCTCTCTCTCTCTCTCTCTTCCTTTCCCCCTCTCTCTTTCTCTCCCGCTGTCACTCCCCCCCCCCCCCCACTCTCTCTCTCTCTCTCTCTGCTTTTCCACAGGCTGACATGCTCTCCAGAGAGTACCTGCGCAAACACTTCCCCTCTGCAGGCTTACAGACACAGGATGGAGGACAACGGTAAGTGGTGGCTGCAGAGACTCTCTCTCCATTAGAGAAGGGCTGTGCTGTGTGAATGCCTGTTTATGCATGTGACCGGCAGGAGTGCGCTTCACTGTGTAGGTCAGTGCTGCTGATTGCTTTTAACAGGACTTCATGGCTTCACATGATTCACAGCCTTTTGAGAATGGCCATGGTCTGAATTATATTATTGGATGCATAACATTCAGAGAGGAAGGTGATGTGAAATGCATTGTGGGTCATTGAGTCAGTTTACTGTGTGTTGTTTGGTTTGCTTCCTGTCTAAGGCACACCCTAATACAGGGAGCCGATGCCAGTTTGGCAGTCCTTGTCATTAAAGGTATTTGAGGCCACATGCTGTGTCAGGCTGACTGAGAGGAGAGGACAGAGGGCTGAAATGCCAAAATTAAGCAAAACAGCTTGAGGAAGTGAGTGGTTTTAGAGGAAAACTGCTCTTAAGCTCCCTGTTATTTGGTGGTGAATATACAAGGTTAAGGGGGAGACTAGAGCCCACCTGTGCCATATTAACATGATTGCTCTGAACTCTGTGAAGGGTGATGAGTCTTTACACCCACAGTTGGAGGTGATCCTCAGAGCAGGAGCAGCACGTCCCCTACTCCTCATTCAGACACGCCCAGAATGACTGGCTCCTCGCCGAGGCCCCTTCCTCGGGGGACCCTCTTCAAAATCCACTCTTACTTTCTTTTAGCCTGTTTTGATCATCCCTCTTTTTCATCTAAAAAAGAAGCAAAGGGGAAGAAAGAACAGGGTGGGTTTTTCTGCCAAGAAAGCAGCAAACATGTCCTCCTCCCTCAGATGGAATCTCCTGGCTTCAGCAGAAATTTTCGGAAGCAATCGGAGACGTCCCTGGGGAGAGCCGGTGCAGCCCAGTGGTCGTCCCCCCCCCCCCCCCCCCCTTTGGGAAAGCCTGGCTGTGATCTCGTCATATTAGCTCACTAATGAGGCGCCCCGAGTCTGCTGAGTGCAACCGTACGGTGCCCCAGACTTCCGTGTCATTAAACCGTTTTTGGAGGGGGTAGCCCTGCTTCATTACCAGGAGTTCACTCCTCTTTCTCACTCTTCTATTATGTGCGTAGATTCACTAAATAACTTGAAGTAGAATTGCTGATCAGACTAGAACACCCTTCTCCAAACCTCATTTGTGATTCGGTTGTTAGGATATATTATCCATGTATGCCCTTACGAGCAGATTGTCTGATTGAGGCTAGAGGGAGCCTTAACTCTGAGCAGAATTCCTCAGAGTGATATGTTAAGAGATGGCAATAAGACTTGTAATAGCGTTGAGAATTACCCTCTGGTAAAGGGGGTGGGAAAGTCGCTCTGAGGCCTCCTTATGCAGCAGCAAAACGAGTAAATCCTTGAATGTCTGATTTCTCCATGTCTCTCTAAAATGCCTAAACAGGCGCTGAGGCCTGATGCATCCGGAATTTAGCTGCAAAGTCTCATCCCCTCACATCACATTGTCACCTCCTGCATATGGATGCCTCATTTACACCGCCAGAGGAAAGGAAAAAGCTCTTTGGTGTTTGAAAAGCCAACCCCTTTTGATGAAGCCTTTTTATCCCAGTTATGGGGGGGGGGGGGGGTGGGGGGGATGTGCTTCCGACCACCTGTAATTGCCAATTATTTGATTAACGTTTAATTGGCTGCAGCTTGATGTCATTAGCAGCTCACAAACATCAACACTCGGTATCAAACACTGACCATGACAGAGAAGAACAGTACAAATATGTTACGCGTGGCGGTTACAGTAAGGTAAAGTGGCAGCGCCGAAACAAAAACCCAATTTAGGGTTGAACTTTTGTTGGTGATGGTCTGACATTTTGTGTGCTAGACTTCCACCCTCAGCTAATTCATTTTGTATCATTTGTTAATTAAATTACATTTCTAGGCCATCGTGGTCTATGTGGCTCGAAGTGCTCAGTAATACTCTTTTAGTCACGATCTTCAAAGGCTGTTGCTGCTTGTGCTGGCAAAACTAGAGATGAGTCATCATCGCTCCATGATCGCCAACGGCTGTGTCGGTGAATTCATCGCTGGTTAGTCACCGCCAGAGGACATGATGGCACATTGATGCTCACAGTCATGTTGGCCTCGGTGAGCAGTGGTCTTGGAAGTGGAGGGATGGATCCAGGCTCTAGGTGTCCCACGGCGCTCCGTAAGGTCCGAACGCGTGCCGCGGCACCACCCCCACTGCGCTCAGGTAATGAGCCCAGTGCCCCGGCAGGAAGCTGGCCAGCGGGAGAGCGAGTGGCGGCAGCCGGGAGATGAATGGGATTCCCTCGCCCCCTTCCCGGCCGGGCCCTGAGAACAGGCAGAGCCAGAGGCTGGGAGTGGGACAGGGAACAGCAGGAGAGGAGATGAAGGGAGATGATGGCGAAAGGGAGAGAAGAAGAGGAGAGGAGGTGGGGAGGAGGTCGTGGAAAGACCCATCGGGTGGTGAGATTGACGGGAGACACGGGAGCGACGGGACGGCATTGACTGCGAGAGGAGGTCATCTGTACCTCGCACTCACTCACTCACTCACACACTCCCGCAGCCACTAATTTACTCCTTCACTCATCCTCTCATTGCCGTGACTACGCACCTGCGGCACTAATAGACTCGCTGGGCTGCTGCTGATGAAGGCACTCTGTTACAGGCATGGAGAGTTCTGCACGTGTCGGTCTAATGGCTCCCATTTGCTTTTCCTCAGCCCAATCCCCCCCCCCCCTCTCTCAAACACCAGCAACCCTGCATCCTCTCCCCCCTCCCCAGCCATCATCAGCACCACCCACCCCCCATCCCCCCCCAGCTGTCCATAAGTCCTTTTGAACATCAGGCCAACAGGTTAACAAAAAAATCGGAGTGGGCAATCTATGGGCTGTCCTGCTTTAATTAAGTTCACGCTGATGTACACATCGAACTGCCCTTTTCCAAACAGCCCAAATGTCAAGCAAATGTTAAGGAATGTGTTTAGGAATGCCTCTCTGCAGCTTTTCACTGATTGCCTCTGTGGGGAGCTGCCCGCCGTTATAAACGACAGAGGCAGGAAAGGTCGTCATGCTTTACCGATGCTTGCCGGACCTGGGGGACTAAATGCTCCAAGCGTTTGCCAAACACAGACTACTCTCTCCCTCCTTCTCTCTGCCATTCAAAAAATCAGATCCCTGGTAAGGTATTGACCCTTTTCTATACTTTGGTGTCGAGGAAATTGAATAACCCATGAGAGTCAGTTCGCTTGTAATCCTCCCCCGTCCCCCCTTTAAGACCTTCTGATTCCCCGGATGGAGCCCTGTGCAGTCGTGGGGGATGTCATCTGGAAGATCACCTGTTCGTTTCCCCCGATGTTTTGAAATAATGTGCTGATGAGTTGGCCCGTGCACTAAAGTTTTAAAGGTCACTGTCCAGCTTGGTATTCAAATTAAGTTTTGACCAGGTGATGAGCTGATTGATCGGAGTACAGAAGGTGGCCCCAGGAGGGAGGCAAATATTGACAGCTCTGTGATCCACGGAAATCAACCTCTTTCTCCCCGTCTCTCTCTCGCATGCATGTGCACTCAATCCCTCTTTCTCCCTCGGCCTCATTCACCCGGGCTCTGCTCTCCCTCTCCCTCTCCCCTCCTCTCCCCTCCTCTCCCCTACTCTCCTCTCCTCTCCTCTCCTCTCCCTCTCGCTCTCTCCTCCTCTCCTCCTCTCATCTCCTCTCCCCTCCTCTCCTCTCCTCTCCTCTCCTCTCCTCTGCCTCTCCCCCTCCCTCTCTTTCTTACTGATGCTCTCAGACAATGTGCCTGTAGTCACTCTCTCTCACACACACACACACACACACACACACACACACACACACACACACACACACACACTCACACACTCATAGACACACACAGAAACATTTCTCCTGAAATGCGTGGCCAGGCCTCCTGTGTGATGGGAGCAGAAGCACACAGTGCCTGAGGCTGCAGGCATCTGGGCCAGCCTGGCACCCTGGAGCAGGAGCTATGGAGCACGTCTCTCCCCAGCACACACTGGGACGGTGCAATGGGAGAAGGAGAGAGGGAAAGATAAAGAGGGAGGAGGAGAGAAAGAGAGAGATGGTGAGAAAGTGGAAGGAAGAGTCAGTGAAAGAAAGGGGGAGGGAAAGATTGTGCAACAAGAAGGCAGTGAAAAAGAGACTTTATTTACCTGTTTCATACAGCCATTCATATGCCTGCTGTGAGTTGCCAGCCATGCAGAGAGAGAGGGAGGGAGAGGGAGAAGTTGACGAGGGGGGGGGGGAGAAAGAAGGAAGGCAGGACACGGAGGGAGAGGGAGAGAGGAAGTAGAGTCAGAGGAAGTATGAGGGAGGAGGGGAGGAGAGAGGAGGGGCGGACTGAGAAGGCTGACAGGAAGTGCGATGGGAAGCAGCTGCAGCCGAGAGGAGGCCGGGCGGGCCACTTCTGTCTGTTTGATGCAGTGCGTGGGCTCGGCAATCGTCTCATCATGCTTGGCCTCACACTGAGCCTCGGCGCGCCTCGAGGAAGGGCTGCGTTCCCCCAGGAGCTGATAAATCACAGCCACCTGCATCATTTTTCACCTGCTCCCAGCTTAGACACCAGCGTGTGACAACACCAGCACGCGGCAGCACAGAGCTGGGGCCAAGAGTGTGGCCAGATGAGTGGAGAGGATGAGGGGAATGGAGGAGAAGTGGATAGAGTGATCGTGTTATTAGAGAATGAGTGGACACGATGAGGGTGTTTGGGGGACGGTGGGTGAAGGTGAAGGGGGGTGAGAGGACGGGGTGGAAGTGAAGGAGAACGAGGTGGAAGTGTTCGAGGCCAGAAGAGTGGATTGGATGAGGGGGTTTGAGGAGGGGGTTTGAGGGGGTTTGAGGAGAAGTGGATAGAGTGATCGTGTTATTAGAGAATGAGTGGATGGGATGATGGTGTTGGGGGCAGAGTGAACAGGCTGAAGGTGTTGGAGGATAAGAGGATGGGCTGATCATGTGGGCGAATGGGATGAATCGATTAACGAATGTTGAAAGAATCCAAACATAGATGACATGATGATGCCCGTGATGGAAGGGCCTGGGAAATTAGTCATGAGAAGGATCCTTATGAAATACTGTATATTGATTAACACTTCAAAAAGAGTGGTAGGTTAAAAGATGCTCTGCCGTTTCACTGAATTCCAATTTCAGTTGTACAACCAGTCTCTGTTTTGAGTAATCAAAGTAAATGAATGTGCTGAATAATTATCATAAAACCTTAATTTTTTTCTACATGAGCCTTCGGTACCAAAACACCTTATGTTAATTTCATTTCTCACAGATGTGCTTTTGTGTGTACCTGGTCATTCTTCTAGACGAATGAGCCGGTGCAGCCTTCATCACATCTGCTGCCGAAATGAGACGGTCTCCACAGACGCCTCATGTAATAAAAAATGGGCATCTTTGATCTGAGGTGATTTTCTGTTTCCCCGGTACCTTAAGCAGGTGTGAGCAGATTGAGTCTGTAACCGACACCCGGAGAACAGATTCAATAATCAGCACGCCATTAGAGCAGTGGGGAGGGAGATCACCACGGTAACCCATCACCCCACACGCTGGGAACCAATCCATTCACAGCGGCCGAGGGCTGAGGAGAAGTAGACTCATGCTTATCAGATTGCTGAGAGTGAAGAGAGACTGAGCGGGTCAGAGAGAGCAGGGGGCTCCCGCAGAGCCGCTAACCCTGTCTCAACCGGACCAGGCGGCTCAGCTTTGGAGATATATAATACTGCTCCATCTCAGGAGATGTCATGGAGGGAAGGCTTGCTTTAGAAAGGGTAGTGATGGGGCCTGGCCCCCTGTTGTTTTCATGCACAGGTTATTTTCTTGGTCCGTGCAATTTGATTGTACATTATATTGCTAGGCTAATAGTTAGCCTTTAGCTTGTCCTTGATGCTAATAGATATCTGTAGACCTCCAGAGGTCAGGGGTCAGGCATGTCCTCAGTGCCGTGATTAAGGAGGCTGCTGCAGGCGTGCTCCCACAGAGGGTTTGACCTGAAAGGTCCCGTGTGACGCACGAGCTGGGAGGCGATGAGGGGCCTTGATGGAAGAGATGTGCGTAGCCCTCACGGAATCTTCCGGATGGAGACGGGAGCTTGGCCATCACACAGACATGGCGCATCTGTCTCTGCGGCGTGTCACTGCCCTGGCGGTCTTCTCCGTGACAGACGCCGGCTGCTGCTCAGACGCTGCCGCCTTCCTGCACCCCCCAGTCGGCGTGATTGACAGGCTGGTCGCCATGGCGGCAGTGCTGCTCGCATCATAATCTAATCACTCACCCTACCTGAGGCGTCGGGCAGCATGTCAACAGGTGGCCTCGTCACATTCCCCTCACATCCTCTCCTGTTCTCTTCCTGTCTGATGGGCAAGACTCTCATTTGTCCCCTCAACACCACCCCTCCCAAACAAACACACACACACGCATGCACACACTCACACATACACACACACACACACACGCAGACACACACTCACTCACACACACACACAGGCACACGCACTCACACACACGCACTCACACACACGCACTCACACACACACACTCAGACACACACACACAGACACACACGCACTCACACACACACACACGCAAACACACACACGCAGACACACACGCACTCACACGCACACACACACGTACACACACATACACACACACACACACACACACACACACACACACACATGCACACACACATGCACACGCACTCACACACACACACAAGCACTCACATGCACTCACACACCCGTGTGTAATCCCCATCAAGGCAAACGGCTACAAATCCCTTGTCCTCAGCCTGAATTGAAAAATCAATGCCATTTTGTTATCTTTTAAGGCAAATCAATGGAGTCCAATCTGTTCCAATAAGAACATAACCATCTCAGATGGACAAGAAAGTGAGGGAGAGGGGCCAGACAGACAGAAGAAGAGAGGAAGAGGGATGTTGAAAAGAGCAGAGAAGAGTTAATCAATTTCTGACAGCAGAGAACAAATCTGTGGAGAAATCTGCTCTATCTGTCGTCCTCTTCATCCCCAGACTCGCTGTAGGACTAACTCTGTAAACACCTCAGCCCCTCTCACGCCTCTTCTCCGAGCCTTCTCATTCCACATACTTAAAAAAACACTTGTGGAACTTGTAATGTCAACTTCTGCCCAGACAGATTAAACATTCTTCGCGTCGCGCTCTAAAGGTTATCTTTAGTGAGCGCGCTCGCACCGAGGCGGCACGCTGAGTGTTGCCTATGGAAGCCGCTGGAGGTCTCCCATATATTTTTCCTTCTCTCCATCCGCTGCCAGGTCCCCATGAGAAAAGGCCCCATAAATTATCTCCACTTCAAAGCGGGAGAATCACAAGCGCAGCTGCTTCGCAACACATCAATGGATGATCCTCTGCATTTTCCATGAATGTCGTTTTTTCCGTCAGTGTATGAGTTTCTGCATCTCTGAAGGGGCTCGAGCATACATATGCATGTTGCTCAGTGGTGAGCAGACACCGGCGATATGAAGCGTGCCGAATCGGCAGGCTCTAGTCACGCCGCAAACCCCCCCCCCCTGTCACATCTGTTTGGTGGGGAAACGGAGTGAATTTGGGGGCACTGCCTATGTTTGATAATTACATTTGGCCATCCTGCCAGTTTAGATATTATTTTACTGCAGGCGTCTCTTATAAAGGACTGTCAAATGTTCTTTTGAAGTCGGGTGCCATTGCTAACTGCGTAAGCAAATAATCCATCAGTATAACCATCAGTTCTTATTAGCTCAGTGGGGGGATTGTGAATTGTGTGTACAGAAAAGGTTCTCTAGTTCGTCTCAGTTCGTTCACCTCCCTTTTCACAAAGCAGGAAGATTTGCTTTATTGGCATCAAATATGGATCTCCTATAAAATTCTCTCATTTTGGACTTAGCTTTGTTTGTTTGTTCTTTGTTTTCTTTTTTAACAGAGAGCCAAGAATACTGACCCCTAGTGCTTGTGCCTCCTGCTCGGGCTGTCACCCACGATGTTGAGTCGCTGGAAGTATTTCCTGTAGTGGGGGGCCTGATGAGGCGTTTAATCACGGGGCCGCTGAGAGTCTGGCAGTGGAGATGTGTGGGGGCACAGTGCACCGCTGGCGTCTGCTGGTCGCCCGCATTATCCCCAGTATTTATGGCACCGGAGGAGATGAGTGATGGGATGGTGGCCCGGCTTTGCCATTGAGATGTACGGTGTGGAGCAAGGGAATAGAGAGAGAGGGAGAGGGAGGGAGGGAGAGAGTGGGAGAGAGAGAGAGAGGGAGTGGGAGAGAGAGAGAGGGAGTGGGAGAGAGAGAGGGAGAGGTGGCTGACTGCAGGTCTGGGGCACAGATGAATATGAATGCGCAGTTAGCAGTGGTTTGACAGTCAGGTTCCACACTTACTCACACACACACACACACACACACACACACTCACACACACACACACTCTCTCTCTCTCTCTCTCTCTGTCTCTCACACACACACACACACACTCTCACACACACACACACACAAACGCACACTCACACACACACTCACACACACACACACACACACAAACACACACACACACACCCTCTCTCACACACACACACACACACACACACACACTCACAAACTCACACACAAACACACACACACACTCTCTCTCTCTGTCTCTCTCTCACACACACACACACACAGGCACACACTCTCTCTCTCTCTCTCTGTCTCCCTCACACACACACACACACACACTCTGAGCCCTCAGTAATTCACTATGACCCTGTCTCCAAGTGTCACTTACAACATTTGCATCTTATTCACCTGAGCAAGTTCACAGACATTCCAAAACAACATGTCACCTGTGCAGCGCAGTGTAGCTGTAACACACACACACACACACAGATGCACCTTGTGTCCACACCCTGTAGACGTGTACAGCTGAGGTCTCATGTAACACACACACAGATGCACATTGTGTCCACACAGTGTAGACGTGATTAGCTGAGGTCTCATGTAACACACACACACACACACACAGATGCACATTGTGTCCACACAGTGTAGACGTGATTAGCTGAGGTCTCATGTAACACACACACACACACACACACACACAGATGCACATTGTGTCCACATAGCGTAGACGTGTACAGCTGCGGTCTCATGTAACACAAACACACACACAGATGCACATTGTGTCCACATAGCGTAGACGTGTGCAGCTGAGGTCTCATGTCACACACACAAGGGCACATGTGCAATGTTGTGACATGTGCTGTCCTCTCACAGAAGCACACAACATGCTCAGTGTTTTGACAGGCAGAGGTGCATACATCCTCTCACACCCAGTCACTTTGCAAGTTAATGTTTCAACACATACCTGCTGAGACGCTCAGAAGGGTCACACACACAAACACAAACACACACACAATTAAGAGAGCCACACACACACACCCACACACACACACAAACACACACACAATTAAGAGAGCCACACACACACACACACAAACACACACACAATTAAGAGAGCCACACACACACACACACACACAAACACACACACACACACACACACTGCCTGGCCCTTCTCCCTCCAACCCTCCTGCCTTCTGCATGCCCCCGCACGCAGAGGAGAGCTGCAGCACCAGGTGACCGTCAGCAGAGGCATTCATTAGCAGCCCTCTCCACATTCCAGTGCTGCAGGCCCAGTCCCACAGGGGGTCTGTTTGTGGAGCGAGTATGATATGTGTGTGTGTGCGTGTGTGTGTTTGTGTGTGAGGGAGCGAGAGTGCTGGTGAGTTACTGCCCGAGTCCCATGGGATGTGTATACGACGCAGTATTTGTGAGTGTGTGTGTGTGTTTGGTGTGATGTATGTTAAATGTGAGTGTGTTTGTATTTATGGATGTCTACCTATATGTGTTTGAGAGCACTTGACTATAAAGATGTGTGTAAGTGTGTGGCTATGCACGTGTACATGTGAACTTGCCTGGTCATAAATTAGGTCCCCTTGCTGTTGGGGCGTAGTGCTCCACCCCCGCTGGAGCTGGGATGGGGTATCACTCACCCCCGCCCCCGCCTGCTGGTATTAGGGTCGACGGACGGCGCTGTAATAACACGCAACGCTCCGCTGCAATGTTTTATGCATCACGCAGCCACTAAAATGTGACGTGCATCACCCCCTCGTTATACAGCGCTGTTATCACAGCCTTATTGTGATGTAAGGCGCATTATGGTGGGCTTATTGCCAACACACGCCGCATTATATTCTGATGGGTGCCCGCCACCGCTGATGCTGTAGACCTGCATCATTTTTATTGGCTGCTGTTGTTTTTGGCTGTCCTTGTTGAGTCTGCCTGCCCCCCTTTTTCTGCTCACCCTCTCTGCCCTTCTGTTTTTTTCTTTTTTCCTGTCTTTTCCTCTTCTTTCTTTCCCTTTTTACCCTTCCTGTGTCTCTCTCCTTGTCTTTCTCCCTCTCTCTCCATCTCTCTCTTTCTCCCTCTCTCTCCATCTCTCTCTTTCTCCCTCTCTTTACATCTCTCTATTTCTCCCTCTCTCTCCATCTCTCTCTCAGTCTTTCTCTCTCTCTCTCTCCTTGTCTTTCTCTCTGTTTCTCCCTCTCTCTCCATCTCTCTCTCCGTCTCTGTTATTTGATACCCTCTGATGCCCCCCCTACCAGTGAGCGGAGCACTGTTTTGTCAAGCGGAGCAGGTCAATGTCAGCCTAGCTGTTCTTTCCTTCTGTCTCGCTCTCTCTCTCTCTCTCTCTCTCTCTCTCTCTCCTCCTTTCCTCCTGTTGTTTACCCAGTCATCTGTCTGGGCTGGATCATATCTGCAGTGCCTTAAATCACACAAGCAGGCTCCCTTTCTCTCTTCCTATCCTACAAACTGCACTGAGCACTGAGTTTTTCTTTGTGTGTGTGTGTGTGTGTGTGTGCTGTTGTGAAGCTACGGCTAGTGAAGCGTTTAGCGGCTGCCGCTAACCCAATTAAAGCAGCTGGAAGCCCCAGCAACCCCACTGCTGACCTCTAGAGTTGAAGCAGGGGAGGTGCAGAGACGTCCCCTCGTCCCTCACGTCTTTCCCTCTCCTGTTATCTCCTCTCCTCCCATCTCCAGGATGCTTTAGGCAATTAGCCGTGGAGGAGGCGGTTGGCTGCTCCGGGGCATTGGCTCCCCAGGGGACAGGGAGAAGGGTGGGGGAGAGGGGTGGGCACCCGGCACGGTGACTCAAGCAGTCCCTCCTCCCTCCCTCCCTCAGCAGTGCAGGTCACTGCACAGCAAGCAGGCAGCTCACTTAGCACACACACTCATACACACACACACACTCTCACACACACACACTCACTCACACACACACACACACACTCACACACAAACACACTCACACACAAACACACTCACACAAAAACACACTCACACACACACTCACTCACACACACACACACACACACACACTCTCACACACACACACACACACACACACACACACAAACATTCACACACACACAAACACAAACATACACACACACACACACACACTCACACACACACACACACACACACACACACAAACATTCACACAAACACAAACATACACACACACACACACACACACTCACACACACACACAGGGAGAGAGGGAAAGACTGTATGTGTGCTTACACTGCATGTGTGATCTGGCAAAAACATTTGAACACTAGACAGGATTGTAATCTCAAATCTGAGATGGCACTTATATGCAGGTTTACCACTAGTTTGGTTCACTTTTACTTCACAAATATCATACATTAGACCTTGGTACCTGAACGTCACATGAAATTCACTTGATGTGATCTCCACAATCCTCTCATCCCGCTTGTACTCTCCCAAACTTCCTGTCTTAAGGTGCATTGTTCTTGAAATTCTCTTTTTTCTACTTCACAGACAGCACAACGCCTGGATGTTATTCCTGTGCCTTGCGCTTAGGACGAAACCTGTGCTAAACAACTTCCCTTGAAGCTATTTAGCGTTCGTTTCGGCACCTGTCTCTATGCTTCCGGAAGCCACTGATCATATGTCGTGACAGACAGGCCTTTCCAGCACATGAAAGACGAGACTCTTGACAAGCGTGCGTTCGTAAAGTAAGTGTTCGTAGAGTGCGTTTTTTTTAAACTGGGGAGAAAAAAGGGAAAACAACACATTAAAAACAGCACACCCTTACATAACACCCTTCAGAGGACCTGCAACAAAGCTGAGAGATAAAACATTGAAATTAAACTCCATAAGATAAAGCTTTGGCAACTCGCCTCTGCTGATGCGTCCCGTCTGGGACCTGCGCGGTAAGCTTCCCGTTTAACGTCTCCCTCAACGGGATTTTTTTACCCTTCTGATGAAAATAATGGCAGGATTAAGGCGATATAATCTCCTAAACCAAAGGTTGCTTGGTTATGGTTTTACACACTTGTTGTTTACATGTTCCGGACATTGTGCAAGCTTCTTTGTGCTGCCCCCTTTTCATTCCATCCGTCCATTCTTTCGTCTTTCCATTTGCTCTATGCCATTATAAGATTGAAAATTATCTTCTAAGTCTTTTATTTGCTCATGAAATGTTTGTCAAGCCAGCTGGGCTAAAGTAGTTACTGCCTATTAGCTCGTTTCAGCTTTTGTCTGAGTGATTCAACAAAATCAATCAAATACAGGATTCTGCAGTCAATCACATTATGTAATTTCTCTGAAAAGCACTTCCAAAGCACTCACTCCTAGCAAAGCCTCTTTCTCTGCTGTACTGAAATTACAAAGTGTTGCACCAACGTCAGACAGTGATCTTGTTCACCTCACAGGCCCCTTCTCCGTGACTTCCATCCTGCTTGAAAATAACTTTTCAAGCAAGAGAACTCTTCATGGGTGTCAGTAGAGGCCAAGTTGATGTGTCACAGCAAAGGCCTGAAGTGTTCGGAGGGTTTCAGTGTATCGGACCATGTTCCCTCCGTGGTGATTAACCCCAGCCATGCTAAGTGCTCGCCTGTGTGCGGTGCTCCAGTCAGACAGCAGGCTCTGCAGGCTCCCTCTAGCACAGAGCTCAGCCAGAGAGCTCCAGGAGTGCCTCTCTTAATCACCCAGGTCAATCAGGTAGGTCTTACATCAGACTCTAGTCCACGTCTTTGCCAGCGTCACAGATGTCACCCTACATGCCCAGCCACTTCCACTGAGGGTGGCAGGAGAGGGGGTGGGTGGGTGGTGGTGGTGGGTCATATTGGGTGGAAGAGTGGGTTGGGTCCTTTGTGGGTCTAAGTAACACAAAGCCTTTGTGATAATGGATGTCTTTCAGTGTGTAGTATCCTGCCGACTTCCAATCTATATGCACCAGTCTGTTTGTAAGATCTTGAAGCTCGCTGTTGTTTCCCCCCATAAGGCCTGTGTCATCTGCAAAGCGCAGGTTGCAGATAAGTCTGTCCCCAATGGCGACTGAGGTGTGGTGGTCGTGGAGGGTCTCTTGCATGATTCTCTCCAGGAAAAGCATTGAATAGCACTGGAGAGAGTAGCACCTTTGAATAGCACTGGAGAGAGTAGCACCTTTGAATAGCACTGGAGAGAGTAGCAACTTTGAATAGCACTGGAGAGAGTAGCACCTTTGAATAGCACTGGAGAGAGTAGCACCTTTGAATAGCACTGGAGAGAGTAGCACCTTTGAATAGCACTGGAGAGAGTAGGCACCTTTGTCTGACACCAGCAGTTGTTTGGAAGAACTCTCCCAGTTGGATGTCCAGAAGCACTGTGCTACTTAAGTGGTCATAAAACACCTTCATGACTTAGACTAGGCCTTCTTCTAAGTCTCTGAGGACCTGCCAGTCTAACACACTCTATCAAAGGCTTGCTTGAAGTCAGTAGTGGAACTGGTCCTTTTGACACTGGAGGTGTTATAGTTTAGGCTTATAGTTCTATAATTCTGGCATTGTTGTGAGTGAGCTGATGAAGTGACAAACACCATCAAACTACCAACAGGAGGAACCATTATCGGAATACGATGGCATGTTATGGGTGGGTTTTAGGGCTGTAGGGCTATCGGGCCCGGTAGTAAAAACAAAAATGATTTTGTTAAGGCCTCAGGCCATTAGCCCTGGTTGACCTGAAGCTGGCCCTAGCTCGCACTGGCCCGATCGCGGAAGCGCAGCTAAGGATGGCAAGCTTCTGACCACCTGTGATGACGCCCTTACTGCAGAGACCTTTACTACCTTGAACTCCACCCAGACACCTCCATACTGCAAGCAAAACCAGTACCGCACAACAGTACTGAAGGCGGAGGTTGAAGTGAAGGAGAATAGACAACAAAGGCCTTAACCGCTCTCTGCTAGAAGATCTGGGAATCTGGGACCGAAGACACAGTCTAAGGAGCAGACACAGTCACTGGTGATAAGGCTCCTAAAGCAGGCTCTCTCTGAGTAGTGTGATCCTATTGAATGTGATTAATGTTGAAATGCAGAAAGCCCCCTCCCCCCTCCTTTAGTTTGCCATCTCCCCCACTTATTCAGTGCCGCAAGTGCTCCATTCGGCCCTGTGAAGAAGATGGAGAAATATTGCAAATGTTTACGGGCTTTTTCCAGAGCGAGGCATCAAACACAGAGCCTCTGAGCTGGGTAATAACCCCACCTGCATCGCCAAGCAGCTGGAAGCCTATTTTGTTAGTCCTGAATCTGCTGACAGCAGCGGGAAAACGAGAGTGTGTGTGCGTGCGTTTGAGCGTGTGTGTGTGAGCGAGTGTGTGTTTGAGCGAGTGTGTGTGTGTGTGTGTGTGTGGGCGCTGACAGTTACAGGTGTTGATTTAATGTCTGTGGATCTGTTTGTGAGAGCCCACTCGTCTTGTATTGGATTGTGCATTGTCGGCTTGTACTCCAGTGCATGTTTGTGTCCCAATTCTGAAAACAGGACAGGAAGTATGCCGTGTCCTGCAGGCAGGTGTGTGTGTGTGTGTGTGTGTGTGTGTGTGTGTGTGTGTGTGTGTGTGTGTGTGTGTGTGTGTGTGTGTGTGTGTGTGTGTGTGTGTGTGTGCGCTCTCATATATTTCTTGCACTAACATTTGTATCATAGTCAGTTACTCAGTACAGTTCAAATGTGGGGCAGAAGACAAACTGAACCCCTCGCCTCATTTGAAAAATAAATAAATAAATAAATACATGCAATCGATGCCGTAATCACCACACAGACACATTCATCACCTCATGTTGCATGCCTGTTAGCCTTTAAGAGACCAACATATAGTCCACCATCACTCTGTTACTTCACTTAAATTCCCCTTTGAGCTTTCCCACATTTCCCTGTTTGGTGTAATCTCGCCATACTGCACGATTGATTGAGTCAGGTGACACAGCATTGGGGTCTTAGAACATAGCTGAGTTGCTTTCGTTGGAGCTCATTTGTGCAGACTGCGGGAGATTGCTGTTTGATTCAATGATGAGATCGACCTGCCAGGAAAGTGCTGAATGGCGTGGAAAGGAACAGCAGAGAGAGAGGGGTAACGGCACCCATGTGGAAACTAACAGAGGAGAAAAGGAACAGCAGGGAGCCATAGATCACAATTAAAACTTACTCCACCATTAGCGGGCCAGCAGTGAGCTGTAAAAACGGGGCCTGGCTCAGCCGAAAGGGGATTGCAGCCGACACTTCAGCGTGCTAATGCTGACGCAGCCTCGGGTCTGTCTGTCGAATGTTTATGCAGCCGCTGGTATTAAGGAACACGTCTGATGCTGATTGGGTAAAAACAATGGGAACTTTCGTTTAAACAAAAAGCTGTCAAGCTATTTTTTTTAATCAGCACCCCATGCTATATTGACTATTGCATTCACCATCAGGGGAGATTTATGGCTAAGCTACCGTTTGACGATGTCAGTGAAAAGCACCACTACAAATTGGCAGAAAGCCAGCATACATTTTTTTTTCCTTCTGGTCATACACTAATCTCAATTACGGCCATTAGCACTCTCTCCAATTCTTCATACGCTTGCAACTTGAGTGGTGAGTCCTTCACATCCTTCTACACCAGCAGTTCAGTGCATTTCGATTTTGTGTGATCGTTAGACATACTGTAGAACTTAGTAGAGGTCATAGAAGCTACGCTGCTGGAACTCTCTTGTGTTTGTTGTGGTTCTCCTTCTCTTGTTCTTCTCCAGTGAAGAACACGGGCAGAACAACAATAAGGTGCACAGGCACCACATCATCACCCTAGATTCCAAATTGGTGGAATGACTTGGTGAAATTACCATTTTTTGGTAGCGCTGCATTCATATGCACATTTATGTTTTTTCTCATATCTTAAAAAATGATTTCCTCCGATTCCTTGTAATCTAATGCACCCATTCCCACCAATCTGCCTGCCACATTGTTTCACCATTTTCAAAAAACAAACTTGTCATAGGCCATCCATCCAATTCTCATTCGATTTGTCTGTAGATGATGTATACCAATGCTGACAAAAACTTATCAGAGAAATGTTGTTTCGTCAATCCGTCTCAAAGTTGTGCCTCAATCAAATTTGAAATCGTGTCCCATATGCCTTTATGGCCAAGCTCTTGTGATGTAGAAGTCCAAACTTAACAGAACTTCATACTAAATCAATACGACATTCTTTAGACTCCCCAAATTCTGTAAACATTTCGTCCATAGGGTTCACAACAACTGGAACTGCAATACCTCAAGAACCACTTTGCTAAAATTGTGAAATTTGGCCTATGTTACATAAAGTGCCAATATGTTCACTCAAAAAAAATGATCATTGCATAAGCCACAACTTTCCAAATGCTCCCAATCTGCTTGGACCCCGATGATTGCCGCTTGCTGCAATATTTTGGAATACTTTTGAAACTGGCCTTTTCACTTCTGGCAGGTGACCTAAACACTATGAGATGATTTGAGGGCGACCCAGCCCTTCTTCCTGATCTTTATTCTCCAAACAGAGTGTTTGAGTGCGATGGCCTTTCTGGCTGACCAGCCATGTGACGGAGCGATGTCTGAGGCAGGGGGCCCAGAAGGTGGGAGCACCAGCGGTGACAACCGGCCTTATCGCAGGGTTCGGGTCGCCTGGCGGGGTCCACAGCTGCGGGGCGCTGACGGACGGGGGGGGGGAGGGGGGGATGCCCCCATCTGATTATCAGTAGGACATTCATCTCTGTCTCTCTCTCTGTCTCTTTTTCTCTCACACACATACACACACTCAGAGCAGGCCAGGGCAAGGACGTCATCCACACATCAGGGCTGACAGCTGTAGAGAGAGAGAGAGAGGGATAGAGTTTGAAAATTACAAGGAAAATATATATATATATATATATAAATATATATATATTCTCTCTTCAGAAAAACGTCTATTCACGTCTAGCTTATTCTCCTGGTGTGTCAAGAAATTGTCCAATGTGAGAATGAATGATGGTATTTTTCTTCAAACTGTCATTACAGTGCATGAAATGCCCTGTATTGTTATTCCTAGGCTTCTTCTTCTTCTTATTCTTGTTACCTTTTTCTGCGATTAATTCAGCCCGAACCACTTAACGTAGAAACTTCATTCAAACTTTGTCGCGTAGGTCTTGTAAACGACACTTATGCTATGTATTTTTCACTTTTCTAAACTTTATACTTTTTAAGATATTAAAGAAAAACGAATATAAATTTCTCCCATTGACTTACATTGGGCCATTATGACATCATAATAGGGTCTTTAAACTGGCTTGCACCTGTGCTTTACTCTGCCGTGCTAAGGCAAAAGACCGTAACTTCAAGTTTGGTCAAAAATGAGTTTTTGACGTATTTGTAAAATATCAGCAGTAATTAAACAAATGTACTGATATTAAATGTACTACTAACATGCCATTATCAAATTAAAGCCAGTGACATCAGTATTTTGGTTGATTTCACGATGTATAGGCTACCGACAGTTAGCATACCAAGCTAGGTAGCATTACCATTAGAATTGCATGGCAGATATGCTAAGCTATCGGGCTATTCCCCCACCCAGTGCCTGTGGCTAGTCCGAAAAAGGTGCATCTAAATCGGGTAATTTCGCTTGGCGAGCGGGGGCATGTGGAGGGGGAAAATGGGCCTCATTCTCTATCGTTCTCTCTCTCTCTCTCTCTCTCTCACACACACACACACCCCAATGGACTGACATAGATGTTTTATGTGTTTCATGTGACAATTCAAGTTCATTGTTTTATGTGCTTAATGTGATAATTCAATGGTGTGTGTGTGTGTGTGTGTGTGTGTGTGATAATCATTGTAGGCTATTGGTAATTGTGATAAATGAAATAGTATTACTACTGATTAATTAATAGGGCCATTATTCCATTGTTATCATACCACTGAGCTTTAACATAGAAGTTACTGCCTTCTGCCTTAGTATGCTTCACTGACACCTGTGCCAAATCCAAAGAACCTCTTCTCTCTCTGTCCCTCTCAATTTAACTGTAACTAGGAACATTAAGACACCATCCATTCTCTATTTTTTTTTCTCTCCATCTCTCCATCTTTCTCTCTGTCAACTTTCTCTCACACTCAATCTCTCTTCTTCACTCCATTTTTATCTCCTTTTTTCAATATTTTCACTCTCTCTTTATCTCTTCATCCAGAGCCACTCTTGTTCACTCTTCTTTCCTTCTTCCACTCTTCTTTCCTTTCTTATTTTCTTCTTCCATTTTTCTTTCCTTCTTCCACTCTTCTTGCCTTTCTTTTTTCCTTCATCCACTCTTCTTTCCTTCTTCCACTTTTCTTTCCTTTCTTCACTCTTCTTTCCTTCTTACACTCTTCTTTCCTTTCTTCTTTCCTTCTTTCACTCTTCTTTCTTTCCTTATTTCCTTCTTCCACTCTTCTTTCCTTCCTTCACTCTTCTTTCCTTTCTTCTTTCATTATTTCACTCTTCTTTCTTTTCTTCTTTCCTTCTTCCACTCTTCTTTCCTTTCTTCACTCTTCTTTCTTTTCTTCTTTCCTTCTTTCACTCTTCTTTCCTTTCTTCTTTCCCTCTTCCACTCTTCTCTCCTTTCTTCACTCTTCTTTCCTTTTGTCTTTCCTTCTTCCACTCTTCTTTCCTTCTTCCACTTTTCTTTCCTTTCTTCACTCTTCTTTCCTTCTTTCACTCTTCTTTCTTGTCTTCTTCCTTTCTTAACCTTTGCATTTCATGCACTGGTATTTCCTTCAGGAAATGCATTTTCTAGTTTGATAATGGCATGTTAGTAGTACATTTAATATCAGTACATTTGTTTAATTACAGTGCATGAAATGCCCTGTATTGTTATTCCTAGGCTTCTTCTTCTTCTTCTTATTCTTGTTACCTTTTTCTGCGATTAATTCAGCCCGAACCGCTTAACGTAGAAACTTCATTCAAACTTTGTCGCGTAGGTCTTGTAAAGGACACTTATGCTATGTATTTTTCACTTTTCTAAACTTTATACTTTTTAAGTTATTAAAGAAAAACGAATCTAAATTTTCCCATTGACTTACATTGGGCCATTATGACATCATAATAGGGTAATTAAACTGGCTTGCACCTGTGCTTCACTGACACCTGCGGCAAGCCTCCAAGGGTCCTCTTCTCTCTGTACCTCTCCATTCAACTGTATAACTAGGAATATTAATAGACACCTTCCATACTCTACTTTTTTTTCTCTCTATCACTCTCACTCTACTTTCTCTCACACTCCATCTCTCTGCTTCACTCTTTTTTTTCTCCTTCTTTCAATATTTTCTCTCTCTCTTTACTGTCTTTATCCAGAGCCACTCTTGTTCACTCTTCTTTCCTTACTTTGTTTCTCCCTCTCTTCTTTCCTTTCTTCTTACCTTCTTTCTACTCTTCTTTACTTTCTTCTTTCCTTCATCCACTCTTCTTTCCTTTCTTCTTCCCTTCTTCCACTCTTCTTACCTTTTTCTTTTCTTCTTTCCTTCTTTCACTCTTCTTTCTTTTCTTCTTATCTTCTTCGGCTCTTCTTCCCTTCTTCCACTTTTCTTTCCTTCTTCCACTCTTCTTTCCTTCTTCCACTCTAATTTCCTTTCTTCACTCTTCTTTCCTTTCTTCTTCCCTTCTTCCACTCTTCTTTCTTTCTTCCACTCTTCTTTCCTTTCTTCACTCTTCTTTCCTTTCTTCTTTCCTTCTTCAACTCTTCTTTCCTTCTTTTACTGTTCTTTCCTTTCTTCCTTCCTCCTTTCACTTTTCTTTTATTCGTTCTTTCTTAATTTTTGCATTTCATGCACTGGTATTTCCTTCAGGAAATGCATTTTCTAGTTTATTTTGTTCTGTGAATATAATACAATTTCATTTGACATGACATTTTTGTTTTATTAGAAGAAGGTTCTGGAAAAACAAACATGCACTGTAGTGTTATTTCACAACGCTGTCACAATGGCACCATTCTGTGCAACTTCACCTTTTTAATCTATTTGATTACTTTATTGATTCACTTAGTTAAGTAATTAAGGCTAGTTAAGAAAACATTTGTGTTGAATTGGAGCTCTAGTATGCTACAATGCAGGATGGCATAGTTGTAGGTGGGTTGATGTAGCTGTGAAATAATTTTTCAATGCGGTGGTACTTACTGGCAGTAATTCGACACAGCGGGAAATGCATCTGTGTAACAGGCTCAGGTTGCATTTTCCAGCAGTTCTAAATATGTATAGAATAACTTTCCATTTTAAAATCAGGTCACAGCAGCTAATTGCATAATTAGTCAGGTGAGCATGTCAAGTACCCCTGGAGGGTTCAGCTTTAATGTTATAATAATAAACTCGGTGTGTCACAAGCTGTAGATCCTCTAGAATAGAGACCTTGGTAGTTATCAGGGGAATGCCAGGGTTGAAATGTGAAATTAGTTGAAATTCAACTGGATAATGATGACCATGGCATTCTAGTGGTGTTAACATGGCATTCAGTTCAAAAATTGGACACGACGTCTCACAGAATTCAATTTTTCCCTACATAAAGAATGTGGAGAGTTAATTAGCAGGAAACCTGAATGCTTCTCCACATTACTTGACTGCAGTTATGTCTCTGTGGAGGTTGGTCTTGGATTTGAGGCGCTGCTAACGGCTCTATATGATCAGTAATGATATGGCAGCGCTAGGCTAAGTAGGTAGTAGATTTCCTGTTGAATTTAGCAGTTTACTTGGCACAAATATTTCCCCTCTGTAAAGTAGACTATTTTGTGATAAGTGTTTCCAGCATGGTCACACGCAAGACATGGATAAACAAGGAAATTCTCCGATTACAGGCTCTTGCAGGCAAAAGGTCAACAGACAACCTCCGCAAACAAACACGTACCTTGAATGAACATGTAGCCTAAAGGAAACCAACAGCCGTGAGCCAGTGTCATGACATGGAGGAGTGCGAGGGAGTTAGGGAGGGAGTGATGCAGGCTGCAGCTGCAGAGGGAGCGGGAGGAGATCGATGTGGAGGTGAGAATGGAAAGGCATCCTGTTTGATGTGGCAAGGGAGATTAGTTCTCACACAAAGAGGGCCACAGGGAGAGAGGGAGAGGAGTGGAGCACGGGATGTGGAGAGGGAGAGAGAGAGAGAGAAAGAGAGAGAGATTAAACAGGGAGTTAGACCTCACAGACCACGTCAGCTGCGCTTTGTAAGGAATACGAATTGTTCATTTGTGTTGAGTGTCATCATTTCAGTGGTGTCAAGTGACCAACCAATGCCTTTTATCCTCATTCGTGGAGCAGTTTTAATAAAAAGCCTGATCCTGTGATAGATGTTGGAGGATATGAATCATATCCCACGGCTTTAACACATAAAAAGGGTGCTGGAGAAGAAAAAAAAAAAGAACAGAGATGGATTTGACTGCAGGTGTAACCCGCTACGCCACATCTTGCCACATTACATGCGTAATTCTTTCCGTTGCAATGTTTAACAGTACGGTACAACTACCTCTATATCATGAATGGAAGCTTAACATGTCTGTTCCAAAGGCAGATTATCATGTCCATCAAAGGAAATGGCTTCCGTTTGTCTTCATTGTGTGATAAACTTGCTTTTATAGAGCATGGTGTGTTGATGTCCTTCATGCTTTGTGATTTACTTCATCAAGGATCATAGGGGACCACACTTCAGCCTGAGTCTCAAGGTCCACGGCTCCAGACATTGATCTCCCTTCAGCACGAGTCATATTGACTAGTCATTCAGCCATTACTAGTCAATAAATATGTCCTGTTCCGTCTCCTCTCTATTCACCCTCAACAGCCACGACCAGCGATATGAATCCAGTCTTCCTCCCAGCTCTCATAATGGCTGGAGCAGTTTTTAGTTTTTTTTTTTGGTGCAGTCCAGGCTGAGTACCGTCCTAATGAACGCTCCTCAGTGTGCCAGGCATAATTGCACCCGTGACTGACTGGCACCGCTAGCGGCCTCCACTGCTACAATTCTTTCCATCCTAACTGCTTATGGCTAATAGCTAATGGCTAATGTGTGGGGAAGCATTTACCATCCGGCGTTTCGCCCGCCCTAACGGCCACCATCGCTTCAACCCGCAGGGGAGAACGACAGCTCACAGTCCCCTTACCCTCCATCAGTGCCTGACCCGGGTCAGTCCGCCACTCACTCCATTCACACATCACACACACACACACACACACACACACACACACACACACACTCACACACACTAACACACACACTCACTCCATTCACACATCATGCACACATCACACACACACACACACACACACACACACACACACACACACACACACATACATACACACATACACACACACACACACATACACTCACTCCATTCACACATCACACACACACATACACATTACACACACACACACACTCACACACACACACTCACACTCACACACACTAACACACACACACACTCCATTCACACATCATGCATACATCACACACACACACATACACACACACACATACATACACACATACACACACACACACACACACACATACACTCACTCCATTCACACATCACACACACACATATACATTACACACACACATACATCACACACACACACACACACATACACATTACACATACACACACTCACTCCATTCACACATCACACATCACACACACTCCACCACACCTATCCATTGCCCCGTGGGCTGGTATGGTTTCGAGCAGCACTCTGACCTCCTCCCTCTGGTAAGTGTGGAGGCCTAATGGGCGGCGGCAGTAATGTGTATTCAGCCAACAGAGCCTGGCCTGGCCTGTAGATTACAGCCTAATGGCGTCGGGAGGGAAATGTCTTCCCGAGCAATTGAGCACAAATCAAAAGGGCTCGCACAGAAGGGAACCAGAGCCTCTGATTTTCACACATTTCCCAGGTGCCGGCAGTGGGCATTTGTTACCGCACATTCATTTCCATGGGGGGATGCTGTCCGTGTGCTGTCAGAATGCCTTTTTTTCTTCTCCCCCTCCCTCCGCAGTTGTTTCTCCCTCTCTCTCTCTCTCTCTCTCTGTGCTGACCAGTGCTGCACCATATGGCATGAGTGAGAGAGAGAGGGAAAGGTGAGAGGGGGGGGGGGGGGGGGGGGGAAGTGAGCGAGGGAGTGAAAAAGAGCAAGAAAATGGCTCATTTGTATGTCACAGTTGATTTAGGATCATTTCCTCTTGACTGCAGAGCTAACCACCATGGCCACTGTAGCCAAGGGGCCACTCAATCTGCCTGCCCTGGACCAGTTGCCATGGGTTAAGGACAAAACACACTGCAGTGCAGTTCTGTGCTTTCAGACACCTATTAGGCTGCTCCGAAATCAGTCGGCTTCAGCACATGTGAGAAGTGTGTGTTCTCACCATTGTGTGTGTGTGTGTGTGTGTGTGTGTGTGTGTGTGTGTGTGTGTGTGTGTGTGTGTGTGTGTGTGTGTGTGTGTGCCCTACAGGTGACCTTGGGGAGGAATCAGCCAGCGAGATCGTCCAAAGCAACACTAGGCCCAGCGGAGCAGTCTCTACACCGTGCCCCCGGTGATGGAGTGTGTGTGTGTCCTTGTGTGTGTACATGTACTGTTTTTTCCATCCCTGCATTCATCTGAACAGACTACTTGTATTGATTTTTTTAATATAAATGTGTGGTGCAGAATTTATTAAAAATAGATTTTATAGTGAAATTTACATAGTAATATCTTGGTTTTGTGTACAATCAAAATTTGCTGGAGTTATTTTGCCTTGTAATGGTGGCTGCACATTCTACTACACACATTTAGCTTTCGTTAAAAATGTATGATGGAAATATTGAGGCATGTAATCTATTTCCACCAATTCAATCAACATACACACTGACGCATACTCACACTCAAAAGACTACTTACTATATTTGAAAATGATTATTTTTACTCATGCCTGGCAAAGCGAAGCCTCACTTTCCATTTGGACGTATGCTATAGCGTCTGGTGGCGTTGGTGTTTGGCATGCCCTTTGCCACGCCAGCACAATGGCACTGGGCATAGGGCTCTGTGCTGGCAGGCTCGGTGTGGGAACAGGAAGGGCACGGGCTGACGAGGCAGGCTGACTTCCGACACGGTCCCCGTAGGGTCATCATCGAGCTGTGGGTGGTCAGCACCAGGTCGCGGCCGTTGAGACGTCAGTGGGAACTCAGCCCAGCAGAGGGGAGGAGGAGGAGGGGGCTCGACAAGTCCTGTGGAGAGGAGCTAATGTCGGGAGAGGGGAGTGTGTGTGTGTGTGTGTGTGTGTGTGTGTGTGTGTGTGTGTGTGTGTGTGTGTGTGTGTGTGTGTGTGTGTGTGTGTGTGTGTGTGTGTCCCTATTTGCAGGTATGTAATGTATCTAAAAAAAAAGGCAGCATATGTTTTCCGTATCTTTCCCTGTGTGAAAAAAAATCTCCCGCTTTCTCTCTCGTCTCCCTCTCTCTGCACCTCCTCTCCTCTCTGAGTGCAGCCCCACCCCCTCAGAGGAGGCGGAGCAGACGTCTGCATCCTTTCGCTCAGTTACATAAGCGCTGCATCTCTCCATCCCCTCCGAAAAGAGAGATGGGTGTCCTCTACCACCCCCTCTCCCTGCCAATGCAGCAAACACTCCCCCTCTCCCTACTTCTCTTTCTGCTTCCCTCCCTTTTACTCACTCTTTGTTTCTGCAACACACGCTCCACAAAAGTCCCTGCAAAGACTATTATGGGCAGTCTCTCTCCCTCTTTCACACTCCATATGTTCATCTACAGTCACAATCTTCTCACTAGCAAAGAAAGAAAGATGTGTAAAAGTCACCTTTTCACCTCTGCATGGACTTCTGAAGACCCCTGAATTTGGTGTAAGCCATATAATGGTGGTGGTGAGGACCACCCAGGGAAATAACTGAGTTTACTCTGTCTCAATGAATGGATGAATGAATGAATGGATGGATGGATGAGTGCCGGACCAGGGGAAGCCGCCCGTGCTCAGTCCTTCTCCCTCCAGGCACTCAACCTTCTCCTGTTCTCAGCCCACTGAAGTGGAGAGCAGCTTTGATGTTGACGGGTGCTTTGATTCCACAGCCCTGCATTGTGTCTGTTCCTCAGGAAGCTTCGTCTGATGCAGCTTCGCATGAAGGAAGCAAGTAGAAATGTAGGCCAGTGTTTTATTCATTTTCTTTGTATAAGCATTTTTTTTTTAGGTGTTGTTGCTATCTTTGTATTTTCTTCTCATTGTATAAGAGGTCAAAGGCCAAACTCATGTTAGGGGTGGGAGGCGTGTCCTCTCTGCTCTGCTGATGCACCCCACAGCTGAGCTAGCCTGCCAAGAAAATGAAAGTGGCTGCCTCCGTCTGCTCAGGACATATCAGGTTGTTATACGCCATCACTGAATCTTGCCAATAGAGATCAAACATAAATATAGACTTCCTCAGGAAGGGATCCAAACTCTGTTGAATCCAAATGTGCCAATCGATACTCGACGGTTGAGATAGAAGTGAGAGAACAGCGTGATTGGCCTCAGCCCACAGAATGATCCCCACACAGGAATTGGAGAGCATCTCAAAGCAGCCATTTTGAAGTAGTTATCCTCACGCGCTCTCCCGAAAGCAGTTGTTAGATATGAGACACAGTGGGACTCATTAGGTCATTAGGAGTCCTTAGGTTGGAGTGGGTCCAGCTTTGCTACTGTGTTTTGAGACAGTGTCTATGTATTTTGAAATGTGCTGAAGCAGCATCTTTAGAAATGTTCAGATTCCACCCTGAGACAAACTCAACCTGAGAACAAATCTGAAAGATACAAAGATTCTCCATAGAGAATGGTCTCGAATGAAGTCGTTTTGTTTGGTTGCTAGGAGATTGGCAAGAGGAGGAGTTCAGGGTTGCCAGCTTTCAGGGCAGTCTCGGCGTGAGATGGAATGCCCCCGCTTCTGAAATGAATTGTGTTCATAGCGTGAGGTGCATCGCCATCAAAGAAAAAAAAGAAACCCTATGGTGAGACAGTCTGAGACAAAGCCTGAGAGTGTGAGCCTGGTGCCAAAAGCTTGTCAGTTGGCAACCCTGGAAGCAGTTATGTTTGGCCAATTCATTGGAAATAAAGGTAGAGTGGAAAACTTGAGTCCATAATTCAATCTGTCCATCTCTCTCGCTCTCTCTCTTTCTCTCTTTCTAACAGCCATTTCTTTCTCTACTTTGTTTTGATTACATTTGTTTGGAAGATATTGAACCAGAAAGCTTTTTATTAATGAGTTCACAGTATGTGTCGAACACCATACAGCCCAATCAGAGGCTCGGTTGAGAGGGTAGCTCACAGAGACAGCACACTATAGGTTGAGAGTGCAGCACACTGCTGAATGTGTTTTGAAATCTTTCTCCTTTTAAGTGCCTGCTGATGATTGGGGCGAGAAGTCCACCAGGTGAAGATTTACACGTAATTATCCTGTGGCAGCTCTGTTGTTAACTTGCAATAACAGGTGAAAAACTACACCATTGGGGGAAAAAAGAAACATTTCATAAAAAGTTGCTTTTTTTAAAAGTTGAATTCCCTCTTTCTCTTCTTTTTCTGCCTCTTTTGTTGTTCGTCTGACCGTCCTGTCCCTGCTGTTTCCCTGCACGTAATTTTGAAGAAAGCTGCTTTCCTGCCTGTCGTCAGTAATTTTTAAGAAACACTATTGTGGGCTCAGCATGTTTTAATGGTCCCTAATAAGGTACAATGTATTCAGGTCCTTCTGGCAGCGATATTCACAACAAACCCTTGTTTGGGCCTGGAGGGTCTGGCTAATGACTGATGGGCTGAGACGAGCTGCCGCCTTTCAGAAGAAACTGCTGCAGAAGAAGATTCCTCTATTCTCCTTCTCTCTTCCTCTCTCTCTCTCTCTCTCTCTCCCTCTCTCTCTTAGTTTTGATGCTACTATGTCATACATTCTCATCGTCTCTTGTCTTTATAGAATCCCCACCAAGCCTCAAATCTGTCATGACTTGGAGATTAAATGTCTGAAGGGGTACGGGCCTGTAAAATGTTTGGGAACCACTGCCTTGCCCCACTGACTAGGGCCTGTCATAATAGCCTGCACCTGGGCCCGTCGTAACTATGTTACGCCACTGGTCACGTGTCACTCATTATCTGTGCACATGTTCTTCACATGGTGTCTGTCTGATATGTGTGGCTATATATATCACTGTGGAGGGGAAAAGGATGGTACCACTCAGTGCTGTCTGCAGCCAAGCGCACAAAGGTCCTTGAAGACCACTTACTCCCAAGTGCACACAACCTTTGACTGGGTGAGAGCAGAGGGTCATGACCCAGACCAGTGACTTCCTCCCCCTTGAATATGTGGACTGGAGAGACCTGGAGTTGACCCTTCAGAGATCCTTCAGTATAATTAGGTTTCCTCCGGTAGGAGGTAACCTATTGTATCTGTTAGTATTATTCTTGTTCCATGGGAGTCAATGGCAGCCCATAGAACCATATGGTAACTTTTTGTGAAATTTGGCACACTCATTAAGGACAGTCCCTTCTTCATTCACACCAAGTTTCATGGCTTTCATTACACAACTCTAGCGCCACCAACAGGTCAAAGTTGGACTTTTGTAACACACGCAACTTTTGAACCGTATGGCCGATTTTCAAAAATGAGGTACCATTGGATTCCCTGGATCAAGACGAATTTAACAGACCCTATGGCGTCAATTTCCGGTTGTATAGATTTTCCGCTATTTCCGGTTTTATCAAAAACCTTTGAAAGCCTACTCCTCCTACAATTTTTGGCAAATCTTCTTCAAAATCACCAGAGATGATCTTCAGACCTAGCCTCACAAAAGTTACTATTTAGAATTTTGATCCTTACAACCGTTTGTCCGGTACAGCCACTCAAATTCAGCAGAAAAGGCACCAAACAGGAAGTAAAGTCATATCTTGGCAAATCTTTGAGAAATCAACACCAAACTTGATATGTCACTGGAAGACACTACAACATGTTCCCATGTGCAAAGGCAACTTCATATCTTGAAAAATGATTGATATAAAGCAAATTGGATACATTGTTAATGCTAAAATAATGCTTTACACATCAACAGGTCAAAAAGTGATACTCTGATTCAATCACAAGTTCATGTGAAGACACTTGAGAATGTTTAGTACACAAATCTGAAAAAAAGTTGACTGCAAGATGAAAAGTGGATTTTTGGTGAATATTTGAAACATGCATGCTTGGCTAATTTCTAGGGTGATTTTCAGTAGAAGGTCTCTCTCTCTACTCCTCCGCGCGTGTGCGCTCCAGATTCTCTCTCTCTCACACACACACACACACACACACACACACACACACATGGACAGGCTCCTTTGACACACGCAAGCACACACACACAACATTTAAGGAAATTTAGGGATGACCACCCCCTTTCTCACTCTTAGCTTGAAGCCATGGCCCTTGAGGATCTTCAAAGTAATGCATTTGAAATAAATGTAATATCCCATTGGCAAGTCTGCAGCATGGATTTTTCTATACAGTGACAGATTGTCACAAAAATACATTTTTCCCTGGTTCGCAATGTCTGGCGGAGGAAACCGCCATCGCTGCTTGCAGCTATATTCCAGTTTATTTTAGGAGCAGTGAGGAGAAATGTACTTCTTGCAAGTATCAGTGTTCTGTTATCATTTGTTTATAAGTGTTCTTTTAAATAGAATTATTCTCGCTCTTTCTCTTTTTTCTCTCCTTTTTTCCTCTGTACCATTTCTTTCCTTTCATCAGCAGAACATGTACAGTCCCACATATTTCTTTTTTTGTATCTCTCTCTCTCCTACACACGCACACACACACACACACACACACACACACAATGCTCACACATCTCATCGTTCTTTCATGTGGATTTCTATAATGCGTTGGAGTCCCAGTATAACCCAGCGTGCAATGCAGAGGGGACAGCGTGACTTTCTTTTGTGTTTATCGCCCTTCTCCTCCCCTCCCTCCCTCCCTCCCTCCCTCCCTCTTGTTTTTGTTTGAAGTTGCACCTCAGCGAGGAATTGGATGTTATTTCCCTCCTCGAATCCAATCCAATCGCTGTCTGGCGGATTTCACTCAGGTGCTCTCCGCTTTCATTTCTCTTTGATAGTCTTCCTGTCTTTCCGCGCCTGCCAACCTCACCTGACGTTCCCTCGCCGTTTCACTTTGAGATGCTGTTTCCCCGACCGGGCATCGTCCACAGCGGTACGGATGACTTAAATAGAAAACTCGGAAACGTGGTCCGTTGGCTGCAATGATTCTCCCCGTGTTTGGCCCGCTGTGTTTTAAAGCAAAGTTAAGCTACCCACCCTCATCCCACCTGTAGCGCTAAGCAGAGGGCGTCATACACAAGTTTACCGTCGGTCATTTCTCTGTTTTCAGCAAAGCAAATACAACTCGTAAAGGGATGCATTTATTTTACAGTTTATTCAGCAATGGATATAAGGCCCTGACCTGAAATAAATAACTTGCCATGTGGTTTGCATGGTAGAGATCTTAATGCGTACAATAGGCTAAATTACCAATCCTTTGTAGTGCTAGGGTAAAACGTGGTTGTTAAAGCTAAGCGAAAAATAGATTGTGATCTATGGAAAAATCTGAGGGAAATAGGGCAAGGTCAGCATGGTATGAGACAGAAAATATATTTGTGTATATCGGGCCAGTACTATTGGTAATGGCTACAGTAAACTGCCGGTCTGCTTTGCTCCCGGTGTCACTTCACTGTTTCCACAGCACGGTAATAGGATGTGAAGGTCACACCTGTTCCTATCTGCTTCTGTGCCAGGTCCCGTGACGCAGCCTCCCGCTCAGGTAAGCCTGAGAAGGCGCCACACACTTACATATGCTCACACACGACTCTTCTCACAGGCGGGCACCTCCATAAGCCGGAGGTGTGAGAGAAAGGCTGACAGTGTGTCTGTTTGTTTGTGTGTCTGTGTGTGTCTCTGTGTGTGTGTGTGTCTGTGTGAGAGAGAGAGAGAGAGGGAAAAGAAGGGGGAAGGACAGAGTTGAAGAAGGAAGGAGGGAGTCCTGCTGGCACAGTTTCTGATTGACCTAATTATGGGCCGAAGCCGCTGGCACTGTTCCCAGCTGATCGGAGATAGAGTGAGTGTGTGTGTGTGTGTGTGTGTGTGTGTGTGTGTGGAAAGAGAGAGAGAGAGAGAGAGAGTGTGTGGGGAAAGAGAGAGAGAGTGTGTGGGGAAAGAGTGAAGAGGGAGTGTGTGGGGAAAGAGACAGAGAGAGAGTTTGTGGGGTAAGAGAGAGAGAGTGTGTGGGGAAAGAGAGAGAGTTTGTGGGGAAAGAGAGAGAGAGAGTGTGGGGAAAGATTGAGAGGGAGAGAGAGAGAGAGTGTGTGGGGTAAGAGAGAGTGAGGGTATAGGGAAAGAGAGAGAGCGAGTGTGTGGGGAAAGAGAGCGAGAGTGTGGGGAAAGAGAGAAAGAGAGAGCGAGGGTGTGGGGAAAGACAGAGAGAGAGTGTGTCGGGAAAGAGAGAGAGAGAGAGTGTGTCGGGAAAGAGAGAGAGAGCGAGTGTGTGGGGAAAGATTAAGAGAGAGAGAGAGAGTGTGTCGGGGAAGAGTGGTGGTAATGTGTGTCCTGTCACCCACGCTCTCCTCTCTACCGCTGAAGGGGGGGGGGGGGGGGGGGTAGAGAGGAGCTGAATGGCAGATTTGGGCCAATTAAGGTAGTGGTACAAGGATTGCAAGGTTGGACTAAAACTCCCTGTGGACATACGGTGTTGTCTCTCTCGCTCTCTTACACATACACACAAATACACATGCTAACTGACTTCACAGACACACAGACACACACACACACACACAATCTTGACACATGCACAGTAAACACATACACAGTCTGTTTGTTCATAAAGACATCACAGCCATGCAACACAAAAACACCAGCCCTGACACTGCTTGTTAGTGCTTCAGCCTCTCTCCTCTCTCACCCACTCCAACACCGCTGCTTTGATCAGCATCTGTTGGGTCTCACCTGGCCAGGTGGAGGTCAGTGCATCCTGGGCTTGAGACCTGGAGTGACGCTCATCAGGTGGCCTGGTTAAGCTACAGGGAAGGCACTCAGCCCGTGGCACAGGAGGAGAAAAAGAAAAGACATGTTCCAATCTTCGATTTCTGAAAACTCCGCCAGCTTGGTTGAGTTTAGCATATGCCTTGTTGTTGTTTTTTTTTTCTTGCATGGGTTGCAGTGATAATGCAAAACATTTAGTAAATATCAGGGAAGAGCTTCAGGGAGGTGGACTGCAGCTTGTCAACACTGAGAGAGAGCAGCCTAGTTGAGGAGGAGGAGGCGTTTGGAACACTGTTAATCTGGCAGCCTGGTTGGAATAATGCTAATACAATAAAGCTCTCTTCTCTTACTGAAAGCCATTATCCATCCATGTTCATCACACAGTAACATTAGAAGCAGTCTCAGGTTTAAGGAATTTATATCGAATGCAACACAATATGTACTGAGTGACATGAGCCTCCCTTCATTGTTTGTCTAATGGATTGCTGAATTGTATATGTCCGTTCAAGTCCCATAGGAATGACTTCATTGACTGCATTGACTGCTATGACCATTATGTCACTCCAGTCCAGACGGTCTGTGCTGTCTCCCAGGTTAAGGTGCCTCTGTGACGTCTGAACGCTAATCAGATTGCAGGTGTTGCTGAGAAGACTCCATCCAGGGGCAGCGTTGAGGTGACTCACACGCCATGACGACCGGCCACTATTGCCAGTGCTGGAGTAGCTCACTCACCATGACGACCGGCCTCTAAAGCCTCCCCTTCTGAGAGGCCTCTTGTTTTATGTATTTATTTTCTGCTCATGTGTTTGTTTGTGCTCGGAGGTTTTCTTTGCCTTCCGCCTCCTTGCTTTTGTGTTTCCACAAGGGAGTCCCTCATGAATAAAAAAAAATGAGAGAGAAAGATAGAGAAAGAAGGGGGGAAGAGAGAGAAAGAGAGTGGAAAAGAAGGGGTGAAGAGAGGGATAAAGAGAGTGGAAAAGAAGGGGTGAAGAGAGGGAGAAAGAGAGTGAGAAAGAAGGGGGAAGAGAGAAAGAGAGTTAGAAAGTTGGAAGGAAGAGAGGGAGAAAGAGAGCGAGAAAGAAGGGGGAAGAGAGAGAAAGAGAAGGAGGAAGCAGGGGGCAAAAGTAGCTGTTCCGATACCCCACCATTCTACTGAAAATGAAAAATGTTCCCCTCCATCCTCACCTTCATTTATTCATCTGCAGGGGTTAGCTGTGGCACAGGCTGCCTGTCTGCCACTCAGTTAGCGTGGGGCTTTTTGGGGAGATGGAGACGGAATATGGATGTGCTTGCCTGTAGCTGACACTTTTATATGTGGCTCCACTGCCAGTCACGCTCTCTCTCTCTCTTTCTCTCTCTCTCACGCTCTCTCTATCTCACATTCCCTCTCTTTCTCTCTCTCTCTTTCTCACTTTCTCACTCTCCCTCGCTATCTCTCTTGTGTGCTCTCTCTCTCTCTCTCTCTCTCTCTCTCTCTCTCTCCCCTTCCCTGACTCTCCGAGCTGTATCTAAAATATTTTTTATTTCTACCATGAATTTTCCTTTTCCCTCTCCTCGTTATAACCTCTATCTCACACACATTTTCACTTCCTTCCCATAACCTCTCTCACATACATTCTGTCTCTCTCACACACAGACACACACACACACACACACACACACACACACACGCACACACACATACACATACACACTTTAGTTGTCATCTTATGCAATAGATAGTTTCAATTTCATTCCTCTTTCCCCCAGCTGACATTGTAGTGTTTTCATACTCCAGCATATCCCTCCCTTTCTCTCTCCCTGCCGCTCAGCCTGATTACCCAAGGCTCCAGTCAGCGGCTCAGCACCATAGACTGTGATCATTACTCAAAGGATATGGGATTTCTGTACGGCGCAGTCAAGAATGAGGCACCACAGGACATTTGCGCAGTTGGTCCAGGTTTTAAAGACAGGCTTGGGTTCCTCACAGGCCAGCCTTAACTCTTTGGTGACGGTCCATTCAAATTTCGGTCACTCATGACTGGTCACGTATCTGGTTACATTCTTGTTCTATTTCACTCAATCTTCGTTCCCATGGTACTGAAAATGTTGTTTACAGTTGTCCAATCACAAGGATGTATTTTATTTAAGTACCCAATCTCAAATACCATTGGTTTAGAGACGTTTTACCGGAAAAAATAATTGACGGCGCTTCATTTCAAATATGGCGTTTTCAAGCAAAGTGTATACGCTCGATCAAGCGGTTCAGCTTTGTTTACAAACGGACAATGAAGAGGATAACGATGCAGATAGTTCAACTGGTAGGATGAGCAGTGGAGAAGAGTAAGAACTTGACAATCTGTTAATGAATGATTGTGATCTGATCAAGAATTGAGGTGAGATGCGTCTATGTTGACTCCTGAATGACACGCTGTTTATCCTTACATTACAATTTCCGCTTTTTTGCGGCATCAATATATACATAATTTTTAGTAACACTAAACGTTTGAACATTATATTATTATTTGGAAGGGGTTATTGGAAGTTATTAGACGTTTTCTTGAAAATAACCGATGTGTTTCCAGTGTTTTGGGTCCACGTGGAATGACGTGTCATTCATGCATTCGTTCGTGCCATATGTCCCGCATTTAGATCGCGATACAAATTATTTTATACAATGCTATCACTTCTGTCTCATAGTTCTTTTGTTTTGTATCTTGATCAACCAAAATAAATGATTATATATTTCTATACTTGCATTTGTGTTGTTATTTCTCGTAATAGCTTTGTAGTTTTCAAGTTTGGCACAGTATGGGCTACCACAAATAGGTCACTCTTGACCTTCCATGCCATGTTTGTTTATTGAAGTAACCTGATCAAATAACTGTTGTTCATGTTGTTCAAATGTTCTATAGTGACATGTTTTATATCTATTTAGGCAAATACATTGGTGTTTCAACAAGATACAGAAAAAATATTTTTTTTAGGAAAAAAATTAGTTTTTTTCCAAATGATTATGTTTTTCCGTTTTTTTCAGCGACCTATAGATGCATGAAAGGAGATGAAGATTTTGTCAAATTGACTCCAAACTTGGCAGGAAGATTCCTTACAATATATACTAAAACTTAGCGTTTGCACAATTGCAGTAATTTAAACATGATGGCAACCACAGCAGATTACACCTACATTTTGTGTTTTATTTCAGAAATATCGCCGCATAAATTAGCATAAATTATGGTTTAATAATTTAAATTGAGAGAATTTTTTTTTTAAATCTATTCTACATTGATTCTACATCCATCGCCCTTTAAAATTAATCCTAATATATGGTGTTATGTGCAATATTTGCAGAGATATCCAAGATTTACAAAAAGTCACAAAAAATTGTCAATTTTGGGGCAGTCACCAAAGAGTTAAAGCACCAACTTCAGAGGTATGCCTTTCAAGATGGCGGCGCCTGGGAGATTCACTGATCAAATTACATTGACTAATGGAGAGGCCTAACAGCAGCATTAATCATTCTGTTGCATATTTGGAAGAATCCTTAGCCTGTTAGCGCTCGTGGAAGGGTAGAGATACTGTTGCAAGGTTTGCTCTTGGAGCGTTGGCCTCATCGTTACGTGAGGAAACTGCACAGCCCACAATGTCTTTCCAAGGATGCAGAAACTGCCTTAGATATGTAACCGAGCACTGACACAAATAACCATTAAAAAACCACCCATGAAAACCATTAGCGTTGAAGCCATTAGTGTTTAGACCATTCAACATGTGCACTAATTGGCCATATCAGTTGATGGTAATTGGCAGACTGTTGACTTTTCAGTAGTGGTCATTGACTTCCACTGAGAATGTTCCTGACATCCGAGGCCTTCTCTTTAGACCATTGAGTTGAGGGCTCCCACAGCCGCTGAGTGAACCCCTTCTTCCGCTCGCGCTTGTCTGCCTCTGAAGTGGTTCTCGTGTGCTCGGCGCGTGCTGTAGCCAAGGCTGCGGTTCTACCCGGTGGTGTCTGTTCCCACCGACAGACGGAGCCCTAATTTCCATGATGTCAGACATGAGGTAACTGTTTCCCCCTGGAGAGCCGGGGGGAACCATCGGCACCAGTCCACCTGCTGTCGCAGCATGCTCCCACCCTCTGTCACAACATGTTACTCGCACACACTTAGTCCCATTCGCTAACTCTCTCTCATACACACACAGACACACACTCAGGGGCAGTGCGTCCCAATGGGCAAACCGGGCAGTTGCCCAGGGCCTCGGCCACCAGGGGGGCCTCGTCGTATTTCCTTTTTTTTTTTTTTTTTTCTAATTAAAATAAATCACTTGTCATTGCAAAAGAATGACAATTCATAATAAGCATGAAAAAACGATTATTTTATTTTCAGTATCAGCCTAAAATGTATCCTAATTCCATCATGGAACAAATTATTCCAGGTCACGTGACTTTTCTCTCACGGACAATTTTTCGTGTGGTGACGTGTGTGGTTGCAAAGTTAAGTGTAAAACGATTTCTAAGTGGCAGTGAGAAAAGAAAGAGGAAAGGGCAGGATGAGAAGTTCAGGGAGAAATTACCTAAGGTAACACACAATTTCCAATGAAGGAATTTGTCCGTGGAAGTGGAAGAAATATCTGATAATGTTTCAAGTTCATCTGATAATGTTTCAAGTGCTGCTGAGCCAAGTTTAGCGAATGCTAACAGCAGCAGACAAACAGCTTGTAGTTGCACCAACTAGCTCTGCCTGCTTTGCTTCTACAAACGGTGAGCCATCATGTACCACCCGCACTGACGACGCGCATGATACTACCATGGTCACGAACACAGCTCAAGCACAGCTGGCTGATAACGACAGCAGTGATGTCAACAATGTGAGTAACATCAATGGTAGTGATACAGTGATTAGTGAAGACCCATTATTATGGCGTGACAAATTAACAGATAGAGAGAGAATTGACTTGGTTAAAACAGGACCTGTACAAATTTGGAAGTTTCAGTTGAAAACATTCAGAAACAGAACTATAAAGCATTAATCAAATGTAACAAGAAACATTGTTTTGATAAAGTAATAAAAAAGTTACACTACTAAAACACTGCACTCAAAACCTCATAATTCAAATAATTTACAACTGTTAAATTGTTAAAGTCATATACTCACATATACTCGCTATACAGATATTCTGAAACGGCAATCAATGTGCTGACACATGTAGTCACACGCTTACTCACATATGTGCAGTTTATATACATACATCCATGTTATGTACACTCACAAACACACACATAAACGTAAGGTAAGGGAGACAGACGCATAAGGATGCATTCTGATACTTCAAATCACACCTACACACACATATGAATATGGTCCCCATTATGGACATACATACATCCACACATTCAGTCTCCATCTCTGATTTCTCTCCACAGTCTTTGGCTGCTTCTGTTTGCTTCTTGCTGTCTCTCTGTCTCGCTATCTCTCTCTCTTTTTCTCTCTCTCTCTCTCTTTCTTCTCTTCCTCCTCCTCCTATCCCAAGCAGCGTTGGATCATTTCCAGGATCACCTGTGCTTTCCCAGCCCACTTCCCCACCCCACTCTCCTCACGCTTCCATAATTCCTCCCTCGTCTCCCATCCCGGGCCCCTCTTCCTGTCTCCACTACTGGAACTTCCTGTTCATCACGGCCTCTCATGCATCTTTCATGGGAGAGAGCTGGCGGGAGAGTGCTGCAGGGGCTCTCATCAATGATGCACCACAGATGAGGAGGATTCTGGGAAAAGGAGGGGAGTGGGAGCCACTGCAGGAGCGCACGACCCACACAGCTGCTCCCCCTCTGGGGCCCGTCTGGCACAGGAGAGACAGGGGGTCTGGGGACTAGCATGGCACTCCTGTTAATGCCATCATAGCCATTCAACCCAGCAAAAGGGGAATGGACTGCCAGGAAATATCAGCCAACCACTTAAGCAACCCTTCCACACCTCCATGTTCTTTTCACAGCTATTACATCCCAACCCCTCGGTGGTATTTGCCTCTTTTTCTTCCCTTCGAGCCCATCTGACCGGTCAGAAGAGAATCACAGTAATGTTTACCAGTAGTCGGTAAGTAACATTTCGGACCTGAAGTTTAGGATAAGAATTTTCTAGACCTGCTTCCTGTTCCTTGTTCCCAAAGGAAATGTAAAACTCTGCTAACCTCTTCCGCTACGCCATTTGGACCGGAATCTTCTCTGCATTCTACACCATTACTTCCCTCTGGCCTGGTTGCACACACATGGGGAAATTCACTAGGATCTACCCGCCATTAGGAAGGCATTTCTATTTCAGCACCAAGGACAGCTACCCTAAGGATTTGGCTTTCTGAATAGGCCTCAGTGATGGCATATCTGTGTTTTTCTCTCTGTGTAGAAGAAATCCATGGAACTGCACCCTTGCTACAGTGTGTCATCACTGAGTACCACACTTTAGGCTAGTGTCAGCAATGGCGTGTACTTTATCAGACCAACTCTGGAGTGATTGATAGCTTGAGTCACTAACACTGATAGTAGGGGTTAGGGTCACTATGGTAATGTTCTCTCTCCCTAACGGTATTTATGTGTGAGTTGCAACATTCCCACTATATCCCTCTTGTGTTGTAGCGTTCCCACTGTATCCCTCTTGTTTAGACGCAGTGATGCAACCGTACCTCCATCTTGCTTTGCAGCGATGACCTCATTCAAGTGGCTACAGTAGTGTTACCTGTTTTGCGGCTAGCAGCTGCCACGCTAACTCATTATCCAACATGCATCTAGCCAGGGAGCCAACAGCATGCTGCTCATTATAACCCATGAGCGCAGCTCTCGCAGCCTCTGGGACTGTACTCTGAGAGAGAGAGAGAGAGACAGAAAGAAAGAGAGAGAGAAAGAGAAAGAGAGAGAGTTTCCTCCTCTCTCCCTTTGACAGGCAAAGCAGCTGAGATGTCATGGCTGTCTTTTGGGCCTAGCTGTGAATAATTGTAATTGTAATAATAATAATTGTAACCCATTATTCATGCGGGTTGTCCTTTTGCCCTATATATGTATTGTGTGGTATACGTGGTATACGTGTGTGTGCGTGTACGTGTACGTGTACGTGTACGTGTACGTGTACGTGTACGTGTGCATGTACGTGTGCGTGTGCGTGTGCGGGTGCGTGTACGTGTATGTGTACATGTATGTGTATGTGTATCGTTAACAACCCCCCTGAAAGTCATCACCATTTTCTACTTCACAGAAAAAACTTACACACATTATCCTCTTGTGTAAACTTATGCTCTAACACATTTCTAAAGGTAAAATAAGTTACTTGTCTACTAAAATGGAAATTAAATCAATTAAAAACCAAAATATTTTGCTTGCGTAAGTATTCAACCCCAATACATTAGTGCTTGGTAGAGAACCGCTTTAGTGCTGTTACAGTCTTTTGAAGTGAGTAACTGCCAGCTTTTCACATTGTTCTGCAGTATTTTTCCTCATTCTTCCTAGTAGGATTTGTATTGATCGTCTGGGTTAGTGGGAATGTCGCTCCTGGACTAGCGTCTCAGTGGACATTTGATCAGTGCTATTACTGAGCCCTTCTAGAACATTCACTGTACTGTTTGAGCTACTCCAGTGTTGCTTTAGCCTTCTGTCTTGTGCTCCTGCTCGTAGGTTAACCCTGTCCCAAGCCTTCATCTTATGACAGACTGCAACAGGTTCTCTTGCGACATCCTCACAGCATGATGCCACCCCAGCCATTTTTCACTGTAGGGAGGATATTTTTGAGGCATTGACAGTCTGACATTTACAGTTGTATTTTCATTTTTTTCTGGTCTTTTTTAGAATTGCTAAAAGTGTTTTAGGTTTATAACATCAGTGTGTAAGTGGTACAAACAGAATTCAGTCATATGCAATGTGTGTTTCATATGATAACAAAATATGGTTTTGTTAAATTAGTGTATAGATTTTACTAGAGTGTTTCATTTTGCAATGGATCTGAGGTGTTTTGCTCATTGGGTGTGTGGTTGTGCTTATTGTGTGAGGCCGATTGAAAAAAAAAAAACAAGCAGTCAAAATTGTGTGTATCCGATCGTAAAAACTGTAAGCCACATGTTGCACTTTGAGGATTGACCAAAAAAGCTCTGTTTTGGCCTTGACCTTTTCCCACATCCTAAACAACTTCCAAACACGATCTGGATCTTTTTTTATAAACAATAACTTATTTTTTTACCACTTTTGCATGGAGGTTTTATGGCTGGATCTGGCGGCCTCCTCACCAGTTAATGTCCTCCTCAGATGCTTCCTGAGGGGGTGTCTGAGTGGTGTGATGCCACCTCCAAGTTCTTGTTATGGATCCAATGGTGTTCAATTGGACGTGCAAGAGCATGGATTTTCTCTTCTTGAGTCCTTTCCTCGACTTAGCATTTGAATCACTTTGTCTCTTTAGTCTTCATTGTCTCAAGTATTACACAAACTGGCTAAATACCCTTAGACAGAGTGATCTTTTTAATTATTTATCCAGAAGCCAATTTCTACTTCAATCACACATAGATAATAACAAATCCTGATCAGTTATGGTCAAATATAAAAAGTTAAAAATAAAATTTGTAAATAATTTGCTACATCTGGAACTCAAAAGCACAAGTGTTTGAATACTCGCAAGTCATGTATTAAAGTTTTTTATGAATAATTTTTTAATGCATACAAATAACTTATTTTGTCTTTGGAAATGTACAAAGCATAGATGTTTGCAATCAAAAATATGTAAGTATCTTTTGTAATTCAGAAAATAACTTTCAGAATCCTATACTAAACATAACAGCCCTCTGTGGATAGTAGTTATCATTTTGGTTATTGTCTGTTGGTTGCTTTTATATTTGGGATTTGGGGCACATTCACAGGAACATGCTTTGTGGACTACAGAGACTGCACTTAGATAGGGTCTGGTCAGTGCAAGTAAATACACAATGTCTTTTCCCTCGATGAATACATTGACACATTCTTGCTCCGGCTTCAGCTCTTCAGTGTTTGCTTGCGTTGTTACGTCTGCTTGTATCACTTTGTCTAGCTCGAGCACTGCCGCCATTGTTGGAACCACAAATGCTTCACCTCAGCGTCATCGCACTGAGCCACCCCCACTGGCTGCTAAGAGTGGTCCAATAGGTGGGTGGAGCCAGGCCACATTCGTGGGTTTCCTACTGCACTGTGATGAATTGTTCATTTTTGTCGACAGAAAATATTTGGAACATTCCTTATTGCCTTACTTCTAGGTATAACGGCATTGTGTGTGTGTGCGTGTGTGTGTGTGTGTGTGTGTGTGTGTGTGTGTGTGTGTGTGTGTGCGTGCGTGCGTGTGTGCGTGCGTGCGTGTGCGTATGTATGTATATTTGTGTTTATCTATCTTGGTTGGTGTGTGTGTGTGTCTGTAGTTATGTGCCGTTAAATTTAATGACGTTCCATATGTTTCCTATGCATATGATAAACACTGTCCCTCTGGCCTCCATTGTTGTATAGAGCCTGTTGGACTGCATTGTGCCTACATTTTCTAATTATTCTTTGTGGTTTTGATCACTCAGATCTCAAGACTAAGCACTGTTCTTTTGTGTAGTTTATCTTAACAGTCTCCTCAACACTCAGTTCAAAAGTATGTTCTAATTATAGCTTTAGTTGAAATAGATACCACAGGTTAGAAAAGCTCTGATGACGCAACCTGAGAAGACTTCAAAACCCCATGATGCATGAAAGGTTTTGGGCGCGTCTTCTTCCGTGTTACAGCATGGCCTGAAACTCTCTTGTCGGAGCGGGTTTAATTTTTTTGTTTACTTCAGTCTGTGACTCTCTCATTCATGGCCGCCAACCCCCTCCTTGAAGAGATGGCATCAGCCTGCAGAGTGGCAGCTCTCCGTCCTGACAATTGAAAGTAAGGCACTGCAGTGACCTTGAGTCTGTGACAGCTTTGAGATAGCTTGTCATTCCAATGAAGGTACAAGAAAAAAAAAACTACAAGCCTTACATAATGATGACAGTGAGTGACATTGTTCCTTCTGAAAATATTGCATGTCTATGACATAATGTAGTTATGGTGTTTTTGAACTTCCCTGGCAGTCAAATGACCATTGATGTAATAATGAAGACCATTTGTCACGCTCAGATTTGAAGTGCTCTGTCTTACACATCATAGGCACTGTAGATCCACTGTGGTATTTCATTGTGTCGCCATGCAATGCAGATCATTGCGGTGTGAATGATGGTCACTGTGGTGTTGAGCAAGGCCTTATGAGTCAGGATGGCAAACGCTCCACTCCAGCACACTGTTCTGCTTAAGCTGCATGATGCTATCAAGGAATTAGCTGGCATAGTAAGGAATTAGCTGCCATAGCAAGGAATTAGCTGGCATAGTAGGCAAGCAGGTGATTACAACAGAATGCCTGTCTGTGGCTGGGATGTAACAGTCACAGTGACGTTCGTTTGTGGGTGGAGCCATGAAGTGGCGTAGACATGCCACGCCCCCCCAACTTCAGCCTTCCCAGTGCTGTCATTGGCTGACAGCTGAGGCAATGTGTAGAGCTAAACAGCAGGACAATAAGACACACGTTACAACCATACATCTATTGGCTGTACATTCAGCTGACCTGAATGATAGTGGCACAGATCCTCTTGCTCTGTAGCTCGAGAGAGAGAAAGAGAGAGAGAAAGAGAGAGAGAGAGAGAGAGAGAGAGAGAGAGAACAGAGGACCAGTGCATTAGTCAGTCAGTTCCATCATGTGCCCTTGAGGTCTACCTTTATGGGCTTCGGCCTTTGGCATAACCCTTGGGCACTGAAGATGTACTATAGACTGACGAGGTCACAGTTGTCATTTCTAAAGTCTCTCGCTTGCAACAGTGATTTCCACTTCCACAGTCAGCTTGACTGTGCCCTAGGTAAGATGATGGAGGTCTAAACCCACACTAAAGAGTGCCACAAGTGCCACAGAGCTGCCGCTCAATGTAGCATGCCCAGAAGAAAAACAGCCACATGCCCAAAAAGGCAAAAAGGTAGTTGCTTTAAACAGTCCGAGAGAGGCTGTAAACATCATTAGTCAGGTAGCGTGTTGCACCATAACACTGCAACATGGATCACACGAGCTAACTTTTTGCATGATGTTTGAAAAGTGGTGACAAATAGTCTTCATCATTACATCAATGGTCATTTGACTTGGTGCTCATTTTATTGGTTGGTCTGATGATGAGAGAGGGATATGACAAGGCGTTTTCTCAGGTTGCCTCTGCGGTGTCATCATCCTCAACAGTAGCAGCAGCAGCAGCAGTGGCAATGCAGCACGGAGAGCTCCGTCACTCACACGCACAACAAAAGAGCTGCCAGTGCTCGTAACTCCGCAGCCAGTGAAGAGGAGGCCAACACCTCCCTGACACAAAAACACAGTGGCATCTCCCAATCACACCTGTGCAAAGGATGTAACAAACGTTTCCACAGCAATGCCCTTTGACCTTCATAGTAGTGTTGCAAGGCAACTGTCTGCAATATGGAGGTCTCCAAAATGAACAGCTATATTTTCTCTCTCTCTCTCTTTCTCTCTTTCTCTTTCTCTCTGTCCCTTTTTCTGTTTTCACATCCTCTGCCACACCTACTCACTCACATACCAACACACACTCTTTTTTATATGTAGGTCCTGGTGAGTTCTCAATGAGTCCAGGAATAAAATATATTATGTATCACAATTTTATTACAAAAATTAGATCTTTTTATCTTTCAGTGGTGCCATGCTTGGAGCATATAACAATACAGTAAAAAAGACCCGACCTGGAAGGATAGTAAAAGCATTTGTCGACGATGCTGTTGCAGCATTTTGTCAGTCATGCTGTTACTATACAGAGAACATTCCTAATACAGTGTACAAACACTTGCCGATACACGCCATGTCCTTTAACAAAATCGCCAGTAAGTACATTGAATAGAGTTACGACAATTTCTCTCTCAAAGAAAGTAAATCATACTTAGAATATGCAAATGATAACGAAATGTGCTGAATATTTGTACCAGCCCAAGGCACCCAGGCTTGTAGCATGTTGGCAATTTTTAGACATTCTTACAGAAACACGTTGAAGCAAACAACGAGAACAAGTAAAGTAGGTGCAATCCGTCATTGCATCGTCCTTCATCCCTGTCTACCACGCAAGTCAGTCACAGTGCAAATTCCGGAGAGGTTGGGGGTGCCATTAAGTGCAGTAATGAACTCTTGCCATCTTTCTCAAATACTGTCGGTTGGACTGTCGGTTTTGATTTCTGTATCAAGAAGAAGGCGATGTTTTCCACTCTGTGTTGAGATATTGTCCAACGTACAGTAAGGCTTCAGATGCCCAGCTGCCGGTCCAAGAGAAAAATAAGCGAAACCAAAGCTTGAGTGCGCTTGCAAAAAATTAAAACGAACTCCGAATCAAAAAGTAATCAATACCAACACTGTCTCACGGAGATTTCCAAGACATATGACAGGAAAATATTTTTTTTTTCAAGACCAAAAACGTTTGCTTGTTTTGCACATAAATATTTAATTATGTATAGAAATCCCAGCTTTTCGCTCACCTTTTAAATCAATGTTTACTTTTGTTCTTTTTTTTTCAACGTCAAATGAAGACAAGAAAGATGAGAAGCTCAGAAACAAGTATCTCGGGACTGGATTTTTCTTTTTGCCGTAGTGCTGTTCAGTTGAGCTGACGACAAGGCTCAAATGGCCATTTCTTCGCTCCACCGAATACTTCGATGCTGGTCTCTGCCCACGCAAAGACGTTGCCAACCTGCGCTCTGTTGTTGCAGGTGGCCAGCATGTAAATTTCCCCCGTTGTCAGCTTACGGTCCCACACGTTAAAATTGGCCAGCTCGCCAACAAATGCTTGAGTTGCATCGAAACCTCCTCCCAGTGTGTCCTATGTGGTTCAAAAAACACGCAATGAGATTCAGTTAGACAAAGTCTAGTTTTTCCGTCTACTCATTAAAAAATCATGCTTAATCAGCCTTCAACATAACACTATAGGTGTGATGTTTCATATGCTATACTTAACACCTACATGTTGCAAATAGTACGATAGTGTGTATCATGCTTCTGTATCTATGCAAGAACTTGTAGAGTATGTAATGGCCATTGAGCTTGGTCAAGTTTGCTTTGCTTAAAATCCTTAATTAGACTGCCAAGTTATCTGACAGGCGCTTCAAGGTCTAAATGATCTAATTACGCAGGGAGAAAAGCGCGCGTTGTGAACATGAAGATAATTCCTTGCCCTTGGTTATCCGTTATCAGATATCAGCGTTCAGAAATAACGTTTCACATTAGGCTTGAAAAACATTGACATTTTAGTAGCCTTTTATGTAATCAGATCCGGCAGGAAAGACCGTATCCCTGGAGCAATGTAAGATACCATCGCAAAGATTTTTAATTGCCGTCTCTCACCTGCTCCTGTCCGAGCACAAGCACTCCATGGGGTTTAATAGGGTGGTAAGGGGCCAGGTTTTCGCCGTTGCCACGCTGAACCCCATCCTGAAAGGCTTCCCACACCCCGTCTCTCGTGGTCCATGTGACGCAGATGTGATGCCACTTGTCATCGTTGATTTGGAAAGGTAGTTTTGCCACCTGTCATATAAAAGGTGTTACACAGTTACTGGATAGTAAATGGAACAGTCCTTCTGATAAAGTGCACACGTATACATTAGTGTGCCTTTAACAGTGGTCCACTTTTCAGAAGAGGACTCCTTCAAAGTTGAATGCAGCCTTGTCTAAGTATACACTGTTGCAATTGGGTGCTCCTTTCAAGGAACAGGCCACGCTAGTATTGAAACCGCGCAGTGATTACCTTGTCATTGATGAGAATCTCCATAGGGTTGTTCCCCCACTCCATCAACACCAGTTCGTTGGCCTGCCCCGGGACCGCATAGGAGAATGGCGTGCCAACGCCTGGCGACGCACTAGATTTAATCCACATGCAGAGGGTAAAGGCATACATCTCCGGTAGGCTCTTTTTGACCTTCGCATACATGTAGTTGGTTCGCAGAAGGAAAGTCAGCTGAAACTTGTCCAATGGTCTGTTGCCTTTTGGACCTGAAATCAGAGGTGAAGACGTACAAGACTGTCAGATTGCTTATTATAAGTTTGATGTGCCCGTAGTTTCTTTCCCACCATGAATGTCTACGTTATTCCAGTGCCGTGGTCTTTAAATCACTACCACATCTTCAGTCATTCTCACAGCTACATATTAAAGAATGTAGTTTTGTCAGGTGCGGACAGGCGAGAGCGCGCTTATCCTCCTTTCACCTATGCTCACTGCATTCCTAAAAAAACACCATGCTTGTCTTTAATGAGCAAACGGGTCGTGATATCTTAGTACATCTGACAGAGCTGATCCACGCACAAACTTTCCTCGTCCGCTCAGTGCACTCAATATTAAAATACGATGCAACACATCCTGAGACTGAGATACAGGTCGTTGGCCCACCACGATTGTTAAGGCTTTGCCTGTGACGTTGGGTATGTATATCAGATACGTGAGAGAGTTAATGTGAGGAGAAATATGCAAAGCAATGCAGCTCCCCCTCCCCACCCGCTGAGGGTCCGCTGCGACAGCGCGATGGGGCAAACATGCCTGCAACTTTAAACATATTTTGCGTAACACAATGATTCTTTAACCATCAATTTAGATTTGTTTTAGCTTTCCCGTAGATTTTGAGTTGGGTTACACAAACAGCCCATACCGTATTAGGCAGATATAACTCCCAATAGCCATACCGACAGTATACCGACTTATAGCCTACTGGGATATGCTTTGTGATTTGCTCTGATATTCCCTGGCTTTGAAAACGAAACTCCGCCGTTCCGCAGCACTCACCCTTTTCCAGACCTGTGATTCTGTCGTGGATTTTGGTCAGAGTTGACTCCACTTTGTTTCGCTGGTCCGTGTCATTCCTCGGCCCAGTTTTGGTCTCTTCCAGCGTGTTGACCCGGAGCAGCACCTGTTTTTCCATGTCGTCTATTTTGTTCTGGAGTAGGTCTTTCAGACTATTTGTCTGCGCTGTGCTGTTGACTCTGCTGTATTGCTGCGGGATACAGAAAAGACGTGGTGAGAGGATGATACAAATTAAGGAAAGGTTGTAACCCTCAGTAAATAAACACAATAAACACGTGCAAGGTTGCTCCGAGGGTAACGCCAGATTACCACCTTTAGGGCTTACTGTCTTGGATTGTTTAAAACCATTTGCATTAAATCACTGAAATTGCCAACCACGAGGCCATCCGTTCGCTTAGATTTGTCTGGTTTTACCGGACTGAAAAAAGGCGTTACTTTGTAGTGCTAGAATAGCTTTTCATGATTGCCGCAGTAGTCTGAATATAAGTGGCGTTCAATATATGGCCAATATTGTCATGCTGCATGTGTTGTGACAGTAGATCTAATCACTCGGTGCAGCCGAAAGTGACACAATACCTCCGTATTTCAATGTTACGTACAAAGTAACTTAAACACCTACCTCCAAGTTCTCCAGTCTCTGTTTCAGGGTTTGTAACGTCTGCCCCAGTTGGGCCAGTGTATCGGACGGACCCCGTGATACATCCCCCATAGTGTTGCCCGGTTCTTTTCTCCTGCCCCCTACTCCAGGCTCCGGGACACTCTGACTCTCACACCGAGTCAACTTGGACGTTAGTTCCCTGATCGTCTCTTTTTGGTTCATGATTAGCTCTTTTTGCTGAAGTACGGTTTCTCTCAACTGCATAACAGTGGTCTTCAGATCCTCTGCGGGGCCACTGTTCTGCATAGTGGCCGCACACAAGTCCATATCCTTGGGCACCGACGTGCAGATGAACTGCGTTTGTCCGAAATCTTGCGTAGACCCCTCCAAAAGTACCAAAGAAAGTAAAAACAACCTCCAAGAGATCCCCTCCATTGTGAATAAAATCTTAAGATCGTATTCGATCCCCTTTTTCTGACTTTTCTTTTCGGTCAGAGAAATGCGCATAGGAGCTGCTGCACGGAGCTGTCCACTGAAACTGGTGCTGTACTCTGCGCGTACCCGCCTTTATAGGGCTCAGCGAGAGTAGCGCGCTGCATCATTCTAGGGGGGGAAGTATGTTCTCGCTGTTTAATCGTGCACGTCCTCCTTCTTAAGGTAGTGCACGATAAATCCGTAGATAGCGGAAGTGCGCCGTATCAACAAATCGTTTATGTAATAGCGTGCCATTGCTGCCTGAGGAGAGCAATGCAGTCCGGGTTGTTAATAGCCTACCCTGATTTAATGTTGAAAAATATTAATTATATTACTAATCTAGACATAAACTCCTCAAATATATACACAACACAACTGACACATTAAGCTCAATCTTACTTCTAGATGCCATATATGCATAGGCCTAAATATTATTTCGACCAGGTTGTGCTTAAACATTACAAAAAAAATCTCCATTGATTTCATTATTTTGTTCAGATAATATTCCTTCATTCTAGCGGTGTGCCGTAGAAAATGAAAGATGTCAACTGTAAAGCCAATAAAGCGTATCTACCTTAAATCTAACCACACCCATGATCATGGCTCAAGCAGCATGCGTGGTCAGTGCAAGTTAAACCCCGGCTCTTTCTGTTAGGCCGTTGGGCTCCTACTTTCCACCTCTGACCTCTGCACTTAAATCCACAATTTTAACTCGTTTATTATGTTTTACGTATTTTCATTTGAGCTAAGTGACAATCACAACATTAACCTTTAATCCGTCTTCAAAGGGACACTATCTATCATCAATCTATAGGTGGTGAATATTCTTAGAAGGACTATCGTTGGTTCGATCCATTGTGACACTGGACATTGTAACTGTTTCAGATTATTATTAACATTCAGGGGCTTTCCTCGCTTTTTTATGGGGGCTGGGGCTGCAGTCAGTTGAGAGAGGAGGGGTTGGGTGCTTGTCTATCTCTGAAAAAAAAAAACATGAAACATGAAAAGTTCGTCGATTAATAGCTTTCTACGGTGTATTCATAGCGTGAATTCGCCTCACTGCAAGTTGAGTGGCAAGTTTAATTTCTGGGAAAATAATTAGCACTTTTAATAAGCTGATTTGTGGACCACTACAAACCATGTCAATGCAAACCACACTTTGGGCAAACACAGATCTGTAGACCCAGTTTTAATAACGGCAGAACGAGCACACAGAGCGCTGTGGGTTGACTTTCTTCTCACTACCCCATTTGGTGTCCCCACATGAACAACTCCAAGCCGCGTGCAAATCCCCAAAGATTCTCAGCCTCTGGCGCGAGAGAAAAGATTCCTCGCGCGCTCGCTCTCATGCAGGTTGACATTCAGTAATGTTGAATCATCCGAGGGTGCTGTGAAATAGAACGCGATCATCATTCCAAAAAATCTGTCGACCGACCGGCGCAGAAGAGATATGGGACTTCTTACTGGTATCATTAATTTAACAGGTTGTTGCGTAACCACTCTTTTGAGTGTTCAATATTTATAAGATATACAGTGTGTAACCTAGTGGTAGTTAGGTCTTGGCTCTGCTATGCGACTACGCCACTTGGTGCCTTTCTCACCAAGATATGTTGTTGTGTAATTGTACCTTCTGAGAGAGACAAGCGGGCTCACGCCCAGGTATGTTCTAGTGACGACAGAGACGTGGTATTTCAAAGAGAAAAATAATATTTATTAATACATGGCTAACTGACATTAAAATGAGGCAAGAGAGGGAGTAATGACTGCCTCCATGGTAGGGGGCATAGGGAGCAGCTGCTGCAGGGGGGGGTTACCTGTCCTGGGGAAAGGAGTGAGACCGACACGCCACCCGTGCTCTTGGTTCGTTTACCTACTCACACTCACACACACACACACACACAACACACATAGGGACAAGCACTGCAAACAAGGATCACAGAAAATGGTGAGGTACAAGTTACCACTCAGAAAAGGACATGCAGTGCGCGAAAAAGAAGGACTCGGATCCAGTGACCTGCCCCGCAGACAGCTACCACCCTCTGGAGAGGAAAGGGAAGGAGGGGTTGGAGTTAAACCTAACTGGCTAAAACCAGGCAGAGTTCTAGCTATGGAAAAGCCTACTCAAACTAGGGGAACAATGCTAGGGCAGCCACTACAGCACAAATCACTCTAGCACCGCAGGGAGGAGAGGGGACAATAATAAAAGTAATAAAAATCAGCACGCTAAACCTAGCTCACACCTAGGTTTAGTCAACCAAACCAAGATAAAAGCAAACAAGATAAAACGATGTCAAAAGCTGAAAGCACACAAATTTTACTACAGGCAAAGCAGCAGTGGCAAATCTTCCTTTATGTGCATGCGTCACTGACGGAACACCCACTGAACATAAAGCTCCAGGCGTTTCCCAACCAACACTTCAACCAGTCTTCCGTCCGTTACATCGGGTGTGCTTGCTCGGTGTCTAACCCAGACCTTCGGTAGCGTACAGGCATACCCGGAAGCGTTTGGGTGAACGGTAAACACCTGTTGCCAAATAGTCACTTTATGCATGAAAGATCATTTAGCTGAATTGCTAACAAGCTGTATTCATAGTTGAAATAAAACAGGGGCACATACCTTATGCAACAATAGCACACAGAGCAAGAATGTGGAAACCCAGACACCTGTATTTCCCTACCTGGTGAGATGGTTATATAGGCGCAGCACTTTAGCTAAGTAATGAACAGCCACGGAGTGCTACTCGGGGGCGTGGCAGAGCCGGACCGGAGCTACGGTGGCTGCTTTAGAACAGGACCGCAGTTCTGCCGGTTACATTCTACCCCCCCATTTGTTATCGGCGTCCCGCAGATAAAACAAAAAAAACACCCTATATAATAAATACAATCCTAAAATGAGCTCTTAAAACCAGGGTCGGAAACCTGCTGTAGTCCTATTAATAGAGCCAGGCACCTGGGAGTTCATAGTCCCATCCACGGTGGTCCTAGTCACCGACACTGGGAGGTGATTGGGGTTTCCATGCCTTCCTGCAGTGCCCCGGGATGTCCTCCGTGGAGGTAGTATACGTACACGACCACCAGGGCCCGGATCTGTGGGGACAGGTAGAGCAAGGCTAGGAAAAGGCAGTTCAATCTGCTCATAGGGATTTACAGACCCAGAGGCTGCTGCAGGAGAAAGAGCCGGGTTGGGTGGTGCATGTTGCATTGAAGCATCAGGAGGACTAACAATGCCCAACTGTCCCGCCTCATCCTCTTCAGTACTTTCGGGCTCCGCTACTGGGGGTTCTGGAGGTGCAGCAGGGGGGGGTGGCCAGTGACTCCATGGGACCGGCTGCAGCATGGTCTGCTGTACTTGACGGGGAACCCGCTGGTCATGCTGTTCTGGGGGTTCTGGAGGTGCAGCAGGGAGGTCTGGCCAGTGACTCCGTAGGGCTGGCTTCAGCATGGTCCGCTGTACTTGACTCTGTAACCTCTGGTCATGCCGCTCATTCCTTCGTGGCGCCACAGTCTGCTGCACAGGAACCGCTCGATCACCATCACACTCTCTGGCATAATGCCCAGGCCTCTGGCATCGCCTGCAAACAACAGAGGGAGAACGTCCAGGCCTAGCCTGGCCTACTGGTACCTGCAACATAGCCAAGCTGCTAATGAGCTGGTGAATCTGTTCTTGCTGTGCAAGCAACATTGTTCTTAATTCGGTCATCTCCAACTTTAATGGGTTTTCCTGGGGTAGGTAGCTGTTCTGCTGGACTGTAGAGGACTGCATGGTACAGAGGGATGGGACAGAACAACTTCCACCTCTAGCGAAACCACTGGGCCTACCTTCACGCTCCCACTGGACGGCTTCAGCTCGTACTTCCAACATAGAAAGCCCTGGGGTCTGGCGGACCAACCGCTTCAGCTCCCTGCGGAGATCGAGGTCAAGGAGATGCTCTACAAATGTATCCCGCAAAAGGACATCAGGGTTAGGCACTGCAACAGGGGAACTCTGGGTCACTTTATTCATGAGAGAATAAAGGGCATGCGAATATGCTAGAAAGGACTCTCCATGAAGTTGTCTTCTAGAGAAAAAGCTCTCTTGTAAGGCAATGTAAGATTTTGGACAACCATAGAGTTCTTTCAGTATAGATAAGACCTTTTCTGGATCCTCCCTCTCGGCCTTAGTCCTATACTTGATCTCATCCTTAGCCTCCCCATCCAAGTGGTCAAAAATAAAATAGGCTTGATCAAGTGCGTCCAAGTGTCTTGCCCTTATGCTAGCATACACTTCTTCCACCCATTCCACAATACCCATCCCCGCTCTGCCCCTGAACATTGGGCACTTTTTTTCGCTAGGGAGGTACAACACTCGTCCCTGCTGTAAGTGTTCTTTCTTTGCCTGAAGTTGCCGCACCTGCTCCCTCAGTTCCCGTAGCTCGTTATCCATGACTACAAACGAAGAACAGTGCAGTTAGTCAGGCAAAAAAACTAAAACACAAATAAACAAAACAGGGTATCTGCCGTCAGCCAGTCGGGGCGCTGTTGTTGTCCAGTGTAGATGTCCCACGACGTGCCAACTGCTGCTTTGCCTAAAAGTTCTATTACACAGCTTTTAACAAAAACACAAAGAAAAACAAAACAAACCAGAAATACACGTCTCTGTGTACCAGATCCTGCCGAACTACGCCAATTGTAACCTAGTGGTAGTTAGGTCTTGGCTCTGCTATGCGACTACGCCACTTGGTGCCTTTCTCACCAAGATATGTTGTTGTGTAATTGTACCTTCTGAGAGAGACAAGCGGGCTCACGCCCAGGTATGTTCTAGTGACGACAGAGACGTGGTATTTCAAAGAGAAAAATAATATTTATTAATACATGGCTAACTGACATTAAAATGAGGCAAGAGAGGGAGTAATGACTGCCTCCATGGTAGGGGGCATAGGGAGCAGCTGCTGCAGGGGGGGGTTACCTGTCCTGGGGAAAGGAGTGAGACCGACACGCCACCCGTGCTCTTGGTTCGTTTACCTACTCACACTCACACACACACACACACAACACACATAGGGACAAGCACTGCAAACAAGGATCACAGAAAATGGTGAGGTACAAGTTACCACTCAGAAAAGGACATGCAGTGCGCGAAAAAGAAGGACTCGGATCCAGTGACCTGCCCCGCAGACAGCTACCACCCTCTGGAGAGGAAAGGGAAGGAGGGGTTGGAGTTAAACCTAACTGGCTAAAACCAGGCAGAGTTCTAGCTATGGAAAAGCCTACTCAAACTAGGGGAACAATGCTAGGGCAGCCACTACAGCACAAATCACTCTAGCACCGCAGGGAGGAGAGGGGACAATAATAAAAGTAATAAAAATCAGCACGCTAAACCTAGCTCACACCTAGGTTTAGTCAACCAAACCAAGATAAAAGCAAACAAGATAAAACGATGTCAAAAGCTGAAAGCACACAAATTTTACTACAGGCAAAGCAGCAGTGGCAAATCTTCCTTTATGTGCATGCGTCACTGACGGAACACCCACTGAACATAAAGCTCCAGGCGTTTCCCAACCAACACTTCAACCAGTCTTCCGTCCGTTACATCGGGTGTGCTTGCTCGGTGTCTAACCCAGACCTTCGGTAGCGTACAGGCATACCCGGAAGCGTTTGGGTGAACGGTAAACACCTGTTGCCAAATAGTCACTTTATGCATGAAAGATCATTTAGCTGAATTGCTAACAAGCTGTATTCATAGTTGAAATAAAACAGGGGCACATACCTTATGCAACAATAGCACACAGAGCAAGAATGTGGAAACCCAGACACCTGTATTTCCCTACCTGGTGAGATGGTTATATAGGCGCAGCACTTTAGCTAAGTAATGAACAGCCACGGAGTGCTACTCGGGGGCGTGGCAGAGCCGGACCGGAGCTACGGTGGCTGCTTTAGAACAGGACCGCAGTTCTGCCGGTTACAAGTGTATGAAACGCGCAAATCTTCGTCACCGGAATGTTGCTGTTAGGAAATAACTAGTTGAATTTCTAAGTATGAAGAAAAAAAAACTCTCTCTCCCTCGGGGATTGTATATTACTTACCCACTCGACACACTGCGCACATACAGTAATTGTTGTTAGACACTGATTGTCTTACTTCACTCACACATTTTTTTTTACGTGCATAGAATCATTGGTCTTGGCAGAACTGACCATTCACTAAGGAAAAGTAAGTGATATAGACTAGTTGGTCGTGGTTAATTTGTTTCATTATTGATTCGAACATTCTAATCAGCAAGGTGTCAAGCTCCAGGCAACGAACGGCCAGGGTAATAAATGGTTAATGGCTATGCGTAATTGCTGCTGGGAAAATGAGCCTGAGAAATAAACCAATCTCAGCAATTAAAGCGAAAGGGATGTACTCGTGGTACACCGTGACTACACCTTTTCGCCTGGGTCAACATCTTTATATATCATTCACCTCTACCCCCTATTAACATTTTCAGCGATATAGTATTCAAATGACACCCCTTTATGCATTATACCTGCATGTAAATAACTCCAGTGGCCGGAAACCCCTGGGGCTCTACAAAGGGTTAAGTACGTCCAGCGGCCTGGTCTCTTATTAATTCAACTCTCCGCATTAACAACTAAACGCTGCCATATGCTGGATACTTTCATCACATATTTTCAGCTTTTTGCTGTTCAATATTGGCCGTTTATTGTTGCCTGGCCAGGTTTTTGCAGTTTGGCAGTGCTAGGTTTAATAAAATAAGTCTTTGCTATCTGCCGATTTGGAGCAATTTCTCCAGTAACCTGATTAGTACTTTCAGCTTGCTTGTTTTGCTGGAGCTTTGCAGGCTTGCAAGGACAATTGTTCAGATTTGCTGCTCGGGCTGCCAAGCGCTTCCCCTGGAGAGCTGTGAGAAAGAATACGTTTTGTGATGAAAGGCTCGTTTAATACAGAGTGATGAGAGAACTTCATGAAGGTGTGGGCCAGCCTTAAAAAATATCTTATTGCCTATTTTCCCTTTTCCCCCTTAATTTCATCTTTAGTTTTTCCTGTTTTTTTTGTGTGGCTTTTCTTTGTATCGATAGGACAGTGGAGGGTGGGTGGGAAGCGTGGGGTGGGGGTGGAGGTGGAGGTGGAGGTGGGTGGTCTCTTCTGGAGATGACCTCAGGCCACACTTTACCCGTGAGGTATGGGACAACGCTGCGGTATGGCTCCCCCTTTGGCTGTCCTTACTGGGGACAAGATCAGCTGTCACTCACCCAGCTTAACCTAACACCACTCACTACACAAGCACTTCTAACTTTTGAGCACAACTACACACACAACTAGCCGCCGTAGTCACACACACCTACACACACAACTAGCTTACAGCCACACACAGCGACAAACACAACACACAACTACAGCCAGGAGCACATCTACAAGCACAGCTGGAGTGCCCAACGCTCATTCCACCTGAGTCAGCCGCCCAGTCCGCAGTGGGAGCAGGACGGTTGAGGATGTGTGTGTGTGTGTGTGTGTGTGTGTGTGTGTGTGTGTGGGTGTGTGTGTGTGTGTGTGTGTGTGTGTGTGTGTGGGTGTGTGTGTGTGTGTGTGTGTGTGTGTGTGTGTGTGTGTGTGTGTGTGTGTGTGTGTGTGTGTCTGTGTCTGTGTCTGTGTGTCTGTGTGTGTCTGAGTGTGTGTCTGTGTGTGTGTGTGTGTGTGTGTGTCAGAGCATTTCTGGGGAACTGGGGAGCCAATCTATCTGTAATAATCAGTCTCCCCGCAATGGCCCTGAATAATGCATCCCCTTATACCAGAACACACTCTGTTAATGGCAGAGATAGATCAGTATCATTTCGCTCTTTGGCACTCCCTCGTCCTCCGTCCCCCTGTAGTATTTGCAGCGGTGTGGAGGCCATTAAATTAGTCTCACAAACAAGCAAGCCAGCAATCTTCAGTTATTGCTGGCTGTGCTGGGGAGGGACTGCTCACTGCTGTGGGAATCTGTTGCAAAAACAAATGGCTGCCTATTATATGGTTCTGAGCTCTCGCTCACCCACTGATGTTTGTCAACGTTGGCGTTCCCATCATGCCCAAGATTCCCAGTCCATCTTAAAGCACAGGGGAGTGGGAATGCCCAAGATTCCCAGTCCATCTTAAAGCACAGGGGAGTGGGAATGCCCAAGATTCCCAGTCCATCTTAAAGCACAGGTTAGTGGGAATGCTCAAGATTCCCAGTCCATCTTAAAGCACAGGGTAGGGGGAATGCCGAGATGTTGAGGTATTGAGGGGTCGTCTGAGAGGAGGAAATTAGTTGGTTGTGAAACTCAGATCCACAATCTTTTTTTTTACAATCCTCCCCTAACAGCAGAACTGGCACGCTATGATGGGATGCCCACACGTGCGGCCCGCGGGCACATTTAAATATGGCCACGGAAGGCACAGTCGGGCACGGCAATCTGTTCTTGTGAGTTACTTCTTCTCCACCCCAGTCAACATAGGAGAACGCTGCGTTCTGTAGGTGTGAATTGAATTATATCCAATTTCCTCCTAAGATTCTAGGATTATTAGGAACAGTTTGTCAAAGCACCTGCCCTGCGACAGCATTTTAGAGCAGAGGTATCACTTACACACACCCTCAGAACACTGCCTGCTCAACAAGGTCGTGTGACCCTATAGGACAGAAAAAAAATGCCCTACCTGCCTGAATTTGGAATGGAAGCGGTGACCATGACAAAACCGCTCCAAAGGACGACACAAAATGCAGCTGTTGTTATGTAGGTGTGTATTGCGCAGTGCAGAGGGAAAAAAGGCTTATTGTGTTAACAGATGTCTCACTTTTTAAAGTTGATGACATGCTCTTTTATCTTGTTTACCTCAGTCGAGTGCAATCTCTTCAATTATGGCGCTGTAGAGTGCGTAGGATGTTCGTCTTTGTCCCTGGGTTTGTCATCTCTTTTATGTTATAGGCTCTAAAAGGATCAACACGAACAGTATGCAGAGATCTGCTATTGTGTTATTGCCAGACAGGTTGCTTTTTCAATTACTGCTCTTAAATTCTCAGATCAAAGGCTTCTGTGCCAAGGTTGGTGAGTTTTCAAAGAAAATCCTCGCTTGTGTAAGGACTGTGTGTGTGTCTGAGTGTGGAGGTGTCATAAATGTTTAAAAGCAATCTTCTTTTTCTATCCTTTTCTCTCTTCACACTCGCTTGGAATTCAGATTTTGACTACCAGCACTTTGTGTAATTTTTTTTGTTAAGGAGGTTGAGGGTAACATTCCAATTAAGCCCTCGGAGAGCACTCTCAATGCAAGGTCATCCCAACACTGCGTTTCAGAGCAACATTGATATCGCCCTTTTATAATGTAAAACAGTCGCCTCTGGGGGCGATAACCAGAATGTCGGCGATGTGAGCAGACTTCACAAAAATGAGCGAATCGTACCCCTTGAGAGGCCTGGTTCTGTGAGCCTGGGGGCAAGCATAATGCTGGGACACATAAATGTTTCAAAAACGCTCACAAATTGTAAAATACAACAAAAGTAAGCACCGACCAGCAGCCTAGTGGTCTCACAACTCCTTATCAGAACTTGTGAGGAAAGTGAGGTCCAACATTCATCATGTAGTTGGCATTAGTCAACCAGTACATCACCCCCCTACACTTGTTGCGGCTGCAGTCCGTGAGCCATTGGGGGATAATTCACAGTACTTTATGTGCTGCTACTCATTCTTGTTCATAAGTGACAAAAGTCTCTGCTGGGGCTGTTTATGACACAGAGCTGCACCGATCACGGGAATGTGATGGATGTGATGATCGACTATAAACAGTCCGACTCCAGCCTGGAGTCGTTTTTTCGGTGCAAGAGCCCTATTTCCGACGGTTGAGACAGTAATAACCGGTTTCTCAGCCTCTTCCACGGCTTAGGTTAATGAAATGAGGAGAGAATATTGGCCGTCCTCTCTGTCTGTGTTGTCGAATTACATAACTGTAGAGGAGACTCTAAATGAATCCAATAAAAGGGAGGATGTTGGCTCCTCAAGTACCATTTCCACCACCTGAACCCTCCTTCTCTCCCCCACCCCACCCCAATCACTGGTGGGTCCAGGTTTGCGTTTGATTTTGGAGGTCACCATGACATGCTGTTTCTCTTGGAAGCCCCATGCACTTCAACAGTGCCCATTTTACCTGCCACAGAAAATCCTTCCTGTGGCTGTTAATTATTCCAGACACAGAAAGTCATTAGTCAAGTTTTCCCCCCCGCTTCTACTTTGATTTTGGCTTGCGTGAGCAGTGGCTCTACATCATTCCAGCATGTTTTCACAAAGATTATCAGTTAATCATTTTCCCTCTCTCATGTAGGAGTCGGTGTAAATTAATGTAATACATCATCGGATGTTGTTTGCCTTTGCATGGTTGTGGCAATATGGCCGCTATTTTGACAGGATTATCACAGTGATTGTCAGTGGTGCTCATAACAAAGTTTTCTGATATCAAAGGGAGAATTTGAAGCTAGCTGGCTTAGCTCTGGAGTGATGTATGCCTTCAGTGAAAGCAGACAGGCCCTTGTCTTAGGAAAGGATTCAGGCGGCGTCTGTAATGACAGATCTGTATGAATAAAAAAAGAGTGAATTTAAACCTGCGAGCTGTTAAACATATTAAGTTAGTCAGATCGGCTTTCAGAAGAAGATTGCTCATTAACAACTGAATATGGTGCATGTCATATACAGTTAATATATATCTGCTTGGGCTGTCTGTAAGATCTTCTCATTCACAAAGAGGTAAGGATCATAAGGATGTGATAGACCACAACTAAAGAAAAGTTCATTGTAGAATGAATAGGATGTGTACATAAGTAAGGACTCATTCAAGTTCATACTTTCTCACTCTTTTCAGAATGCAATTACATCTTTTGGCTGTGTAGTATTACTGAGATGAAAATGCAAACCAAACTTACCAATCACAATACAGTAGAAATTTTGTAAAATGCGAGGTGGAGTTTAAATAAAAACCTAAATGAATAAATATGTTTATCTCCTGAAACTCAGACATGGGGCCCTAATTTCATAGAGCAACAAACACGGCGGGCGGGCTACTCATGTCAACAGCTGTTCAGTGAGAATAGGTGGGGATACCTATTTTTGCTAATTTTATTGACACACAGCCGGGTGCAATCAAGAATGGATGAGCTGAGTAATTAGTGGATGTGGCAATTCTTTATCAGCCAATGACAATGATTCAACCACACCTTAATAAAGTTCACACGGAAGTCAGTAATTGTTTGAGGTGTGTGTGAGATCTGCCCGACATTAAATAATTGAGATGTTTTAGGTAAAACAGTGTTGCTTTGAAGGAATTTGTTTTTACAGGGAACTCCCACGTCTGTGCACGGATACACTCCAGCATGAGAATCTTCAAATCTGGCTCATGTTATGAAATTAGCTAAATCATTTTGCCAAGTTATTAAATTAGCTTTAGGTCATGCGCTGCGGTCCTCTGCATGTTCCCAGCCATGTTGCCCATCAATTAAATTAGGCCCCATGGCATTGCAAGCATGATATTGCGCTATAGAGAACCTGTTTCAGAGGAGTGTTAAATACTTGTTTGGGCTTAAAGCTGGTCACAGCTCACCAGGCTGGGTCGTTTGCATACTAACTAAAGCACAAGTTGATCACTTTTACTGAGTGAATATCTTCTCGTTCATAAGAGACTCGTTCATTTGGGATATTTTGACAAAGCCACTGTAATCACCAACATGTATGTCTCCAACGTCCAGATCATCTCTATTTCCATTTAGACAGTTTTATTAATCCACAGGAAGTCATTTGTAGTACCTTTTTAGCATGATATATAGCCCGGCTATCCAGCTGGAACACTGAGATCGCAAAGAACTGAATCTTCCCGCTAATCAATTCGACGTCCATTTTGGTCCTGTTTTAGTGGTGAGGTGTGGATGGTAATGTTGACCTGAGCGTAACCTTGCCTCTTTAAATCGGCACTTCCTGTGGTACTCCGGAAGAGCAGCTGCTCGCCTCTAATGACCAGATTCTCATGTTCATAGTGATCATTATTCGGTGGGCATTACATTCTATATCTATGAGGAGGTGAACATGAAGATGACTTATTTATGATGGATGATGTTGGCGGTGTAATAGTCTCAGTACAGCCCAGTGAGCCTGAGGAGAGGGGTTGTGGTTTTGTGTGTGGGTAAGAGTGTTACTCCTATATGTGTTTGGTGTGTGTGTGTGTGTGTGTGTGTGGGGGGGGGGTGTGTGTGTGTGTGTGTGTGTGAAAACACAGCTAAATATAGCCCTTTGCCAGTGAAAGGGTTGTGGATTCAGGAGTCAGTGAAGCAACACAATCCCCCCTCTTTTAACGAGAGGATCCTTTCCCCTTTCAAGTGCACCCACAGCTCTGATCCATGATGGGTCAAGGTCAACCTTTCTATCTCTGCAGGTCACTGGCTCTTCTGTCTGCCTGCCTTCCTTTCATTAGACCTTGTTGTCTTCATCAAGTCACGCTCCATCGAGGTTAAACAATACTGTCTCAGGTCTGAAGACAAGGCGAAGGGGGTTGAGGTTCTTGCATCGTTTCCTTGTCTGAGATCGTGTTTCACCGTGTGCCTCGGACCAGTCGATGCCGGCCAGCCCAACTCACATTAACGCTTCTAGCTGTGAAGAAATCTTAGAGCGTCAGTGCGAGTTTGATGAACGATAGCCTCATGGACATTCATCCAGCAAAGTGTTTATTGATTCCAATTGTCTTGCTAAAGATGCCTGCACAATTACATGAACAAAGGAATATGTGCCTGGCAGTTAACTGTATCTTGTTTAGTTAGCCGTGTTCAAGAATCACAGATGCGTTGTCATCTGGTGCTAACAGTTGACATCAGACTACACATATAGCTAGCACAGTTTAAACTGGCAATTGGCTTAATGCAATGACTGGTATGCATGTTAAAAATGGTAATGGTCATCCTCTCATTGAAAAGTCATTATAAAGCACTTTCTGCAAGAGGTTTGTCAAGCAAATGACTAGTAATTAAATTTTTATATCGGAGATTGCACAGTGCAATGAGACTAATGCTTGGAAATATTTTTTTCTTTTAAACAAGTCACAATCCATGGTTGTTTGCCTTTTGCAGTAGCATCGGAATATCTTAGAAGCATCCCACACTGTGTTCATAATCTTATCAGGAGAACTTAAATAAAACATAGACCAGCGGTATGTAATAAAATATTGGGTGGCACTAAGCTTTAAGAGATGATGTGGACAACATCTAAAGAAAACACTGAGCAGGAGTCGGGGGCTTCAGACAAGTTGGACAAAAGAGTAGGAACTACAAAGAGTGACTCTAGCATTCTGAGTTTTGTTGGGAACAAATGCATGAATGAAATGCACTTCCTGTATCAGTCATTGATACCTTATTGATTCCAGTTCCCCCTTTCCAGTGTGTCATTCATGTGTAGAGCTCTCATTGGTCCTGTGCACTCTTATTGCTTCCTGTCTTCTCTCTCAGTTGGAATATGTGAAGTGCTTTCCCGGAAAAGTTACTTGGTGTATCTAACTCTCAATGGTTTCCAGCCACCTTCTTTTTCCATTAGACCAAGGTTTATACTCTTGTAGGTTTTTGGAGACATAACACAACTGAATAGAGAAGGTGTGGGGGTCATACGTATACAGTCCTAAATGTGTGGATGATCAGGAATTAAAAACAGGGGATCACTCGCTGTAAGACCACAAACAAGGGGAAACACACTAGCCAACCGCTAGTTATTCCCTTGTTTCTAGAATCAAAACAGTAATCTGTTTCTGTTTAAGTCAAACGGCAGTGGTAGTAGCTACACCATCAAAGCAGCAATTTACTCTCTCCACTCTGTGCAAAGAAAAAGGCGCCACACATCCAACCTATTTTTCCTGACAAAATAGCGACCATTTTATAGCTTTCCCCCTCTCTCAGCTCAGGATGCAGAAGCTGTGCCCCCACTCTTTTTCTTCCACTGCCTGTGTAGCCTCCACAGGGACTCTGCACACATCGCCTCTAAATCATCATATCAATAGCCTCCCTCGGAGCGACTTCTGAGAGGAATAAAAGATGATGTGTGCTGTTTGCGTGTCAGAGGCATCCGCTCCGAGAGTGGAGAGGTGGCTGCTCTCCAGTAGTCTGTTGGGGGGGGGGGGGTGTCCAGTATGGCCTGTGCCCTACCCTCTCAGTCCCTCTCTCTCTCTCTCTTTCTCTCTCTCTCTCTCTCTCTCTCTCGCTCTCTCTCTCTCTCTCTCACTTCCTGTCTCTCCCACTTCCTGTCTCTCCATCTCAATCTATCACCGCTTCT
>NC_137920.1:38678348-38720848 GCF_963457725.1 Sprattus sprattus
AAGGAGCTGTGACACACGCAGTGGAACGCTGCACCATGAATGGGTCTGATGGGGATACAGGTAAGAGTTCAGGTTAGAGTTCAGGATAGAGTTCAGGTTAGAGTTCAGGTTCGAGTCCGACTTGCGGTCATTTCTCAATCCCTCCCTCCAGCTGGCATCCTGTCTCGCACTACTATCCTATCTGATTAAATGCAAAAGAGCATTAGTATAGCTTTACTGATTTCAAGATGCATTGTCTAACATACAGCCTTATTCCAAGATGATGGTGCTGTTATTTGCTGAATATAGGAACATTTTTCTACGTTATGAGAAAATAATTCTCAATTTTTTTCGTTTTTAGGCAAATGCACTTGTTTTTAGAGAAGCTGAACTTGTTTCAAGATAAATTGCCTAGCATATAGCCTCAATTCAAGATGATGTTGCTATCATTTGCTGAATACAGACACATTTTTCTACATTTCGAGAAAAGAATTCTTAATTTTTTTTGTTTTTTGGGCAAATGCACTTGTTTTTAGAGAAGCTGAACTTATTTCAAGATAAATTGCCTAGCATATAGCCTCAATTCAAGATGATGTTGCTGTCATTTGCTAAATACAAGCACATTTTTCTACATTTTGAGGAAATAATTCTTTTTTTTAATTTTTTTATTAAGGCATATATACTTGTTTTAGGTGTAGTTGTACTGATTTCAAGATAAATTGCCTTATATAGCCTCATTTGAAGAGTATGGTGCTAACTTTTGCCAAATTTCAGCACAATTTCCTAAATTTTGACACAATTTCCTTACTTGTTTTGACAAACGTACTTGTTTTTAGTCTGGCCACCCTAGTTTTAAGATATATTTGGGATCTTTGAGGCTAGCTATTTTAACTTGTTTTTTTAAACTCTTAGTAAGTCAAATCTTCCTGTTCTGTTGGTAGATAATTTAGCTTATTTTAAGCAATATTGGTACCATTTTATTACTTTTTTTTCTTGTTTTTGAAAGCAGATTTTTTTGCAGTGCACCTCTTCTCTCTCTCTTTCGTTCCTTCTCTCTTTCTGCCATTCCTTCTCTCTCTCTGCAGTGCACCTCTCTCTTTTTGCAGTGCACCTCTTCTCTCTCTCTTTCGTTCCTTCTCTCTTTCTGCCGTTCCTTCTCTCTCTCTGCCGTTCCTTCTCTCTTTCTTCTCTCTCTTTGCTGACACAGTCACCCTCACCTTTTGCACCAGTGGACATGCACCTGCAGCCCTCCATAAATAATCTTACTGAAACCTGCTCTCTGCACACCTCAAAATAGGCCCCCTCTTCTGTGTTGAATATTTCATATCCCCCTTTTTGTCTCCTGTTTACCCATGTCAACAGCAGCCCGGGTGTCCCCTGCGGTAAGGAAAGCCATGAAAAAGCCTTTCACTTACTTCAAACTGTCCATTTACCCCAGACCCCCCAGCCAAATTTACGCCAATTAACCCCCCCCCCCCCCCCACACACACACACACACAACACACTCCTAACCCCCATTTCCCACACATGCGTACATATCAGCCCACCTCTGCCTATGCGAAGTGTCAGATATCAGATTTGGATCTCTTTCTGCACCGTTCTGCTAGACTCCGGGGTGAGAAGGGACCTTCCCTGAATAAATAAGCCAGGTGATTATTAAGTTTGGGGATTAAGTGAGATGCAATGATGCAGATGATTTATTGGTACCTCAGCCTTGACTTTAAATTAAGAGTGCTGCAGGTTCAGTGGGACAGGGAATGAGAATTTACTTCCAGAAGAGAGGGAGAGAAAAAGAGAGCAAGAGGGAGAGTGAGAGAAAGAGAGAGAGAGATAATAATAATAATGCTGAATAAAGCAAATCATTAGTCACTGTTGCTTTATCGATGGCCCTCTGTATTTGACTGGGCAATAGTGCCTACATGCATAATTTAAAGCCAGTCTGGCCGTGATGTTTTGAATACATGAGGAAAGAGCAAAGCTTTGTGAGTGCGTTTTAAATCCTATTAACAGCACTTTCATTAGATTTCATTTGGAATCTATAGGCTTTTTCAGCTGTGGGCTGTTTGGGATCGCATCAGCCAAACAAATCCAGACACAAAGATTGCAACAGTTTCAGGCAATTGTTCTTTCTCATACACACATAATCCCCCACCCCCCCCCCCCCCCGCCAAACACACACACACGCTCACATAGACACACACACTTGCCCCCAGACAAACAAACACTCGTACACAACTACAGTGCAAATGCCAGCCGACACCACAGTCATAACTTTTGTGGGCTTTCTAAAAGACCACTTAAGTGTCCTTCACTGGAGATGCATGTACTAGAAGAAAAAAAACTGAGATACCCCTCAAAGCATAAAAAGTGCTGATGTGAAACATATGATGTGATCACTGAACCATTACCAGGGGCAGCACATTTCTATATCTGCGCAATGGACTGTCGTCTTGTGTTCTCTCTTGCATCTCTGAGCAGCTCTTGATGGATGTTATTTGTTGGTGATGTGCCTCTTCCTCCCCACGCTGGTGCCCTATCCTCATCCTCAGCTCTCCTGCCTCTGGCTGCCTGCCCTGCCCTCTCTGCTGAGCCTTTGCCAATCAGAACCTGCAGAGCCTCCCTGCCTCACCTTCTTCGCTGGTCGTCCGGGAACAGCTCCAGGCACAGGGCCGGGCCCCTTCGATCATGTTAGTTTGCTCCAACCTGAAGGGGAAGGATGATAGGGGCGGCAAGAACCAAACTTGCCAGATAAAAACCGGCTAAGACTGTGATGTGGTCAGTGAGATGAAGCCCATTTAGACACCAGGCCGACGACTCCAGAACTTACCTCCATCAGATTGCTGCTCCTTTTCGTGTCGCCAAGGCAGGCAAGCTCAACAATTTTCGGGAGCCACAGAGAGGGAGATTGGTGCGGCGTGTCGCCTCCCCTTGAGCAGTTTCATGTTTTCTGATGAGCTGTGATCTCACACGGCGAGGAGAGGAGAGGAGAGGAAAAGAGAGGAGAGGAGAGGAGAGGAAAGGACGGGGCCGGGGGAGGACAGGGGCCTGGGGGCTGCTGTGTGTCCCGTGCTCCTCAGGGTTTGTCAGATTAAACAGGGAAGTGGCGGAGACAGTAGGAGAGCCATCAGTCCCCTCCGCGCTCAGGCATTTATCTTCCCCTCTGGAGCCCCAGCCCTGTCGGAGGAGCCAGTGGCAGGCACGGTCCCAGAGAGTAAGGTTCCTTAGAGAATAAGAGAGTATGCTTGATGTGTTTATGACTGGGTGGCCAGGCACGCCCTATATACAGTAATTAAGGAATGCCAGGAATATAATTAAGGAATATAATAAGGAATGCCAATGGTCTGTTTTTTTTTAAAATACAATGGCGTCACATGTCTGTCATTTACATGTATACGTTTCTAATCCAATGAAAGCAAACAGAACCAGAACCAACCAGTAATTTGATCGTCTATTGGTTGGATGTTTTGTCAAACTGATGGGTTTAGTTGATACATCAAAAATAGTGATCTGAACAAAGCACTAAGGAAATTTAGACATCTCAATAAAAAGTCAAAAAATATATAAAATATAGAATAATAATACAGCCAGAATTTGTTCCGTGATGGAGCAGGAGTAATTATGACTGTTCTGAAGGAGAGGCCTATCATCTGAGCCATCTGTGTAAGGTAATGGTCCCACAGACTTAAAAGTGAAAGTGCTGAAATGAACCACACGTTGCTATTTTTGTTTTCAGATGACAAATGCCTCTCATCTATTCGCACTGACAGATGGATGTTTTCAGTCCTTTTGTTAATTCATTTGTTCTTTTATTCCTTCTTCCTTCTCTCCTTCAGCACAGCCAGAGCCACAGCTCCTGCTGGTTGAGCGATGAGATTGGAGCCAGACAGCAGAGGAGATCTGGGACGAGGCAAAGGCACCTGTTCAGCTGAAGAGACACCACACCTCTCACCACACTGCTCAATAAACACAAACACTTACACAGGCACATCTCAGGAAAAGGGCAGAATAACCCCGAGCTGGCTTTGTTTGAGAGTCAAACTAAATGGACAGAGAAGGTAGAAAAAAATCTATTATCCAAGTTTTTCTTGCGTCTTTTTTGTAATGTCTGTAGGTAATGTTGGGATTGGTAATGATATTATTCATTTTAATACTTTATAAATGGAGGCTGAGAGCTGTGGTATCATCCCAACTGTCCTTGCTTTCAGCCCTTCATTTGCCTCAGAGATATAGCTGTCCTTGCTTTCAGCCCTTCATCTACCTCAGAGATATACGTAGCTGTCCTTGCTTTCAGCCCTCCATTTACCTCAAAGATATAGCTGTCCATGCTTGTAACGATGACTTGTAATCAATAGGATCATCAGACTGCATACCTGCCAACACTTTTTGTGTGAGTGTCCCTATTTTTAACGCTTTCTCCCATTAATCCCCCGATTTCATAGTGATACAAATTAAATGGGTGTTTCTCAGTGTCTGTGTGGGATATGTGTCGTGGTACCTTGCAACCCAAACAGCCCTGCCCGACATGCACTCTCCCCCTCTGCTCCACTTGCCGCTGAAAATGGATGGAACGGCTCTCAAGAAGAAGATATATGCTTCCAAATTTCAGTCCACTTGGTGTGAGACCTTCACCTTTTTCATCGCTATCCACATCAGCAAGATGTGTGGGGCTGGCTATAGCACAGTGCGCGTTGGGGAAAACGTTGTTACACACACACACACACTTGCTCGTCTCTCTTACCCTTCTCTCTCTCTCTCACAATATTTGCACTTCATATTTGTTGACTTTTTTTTTTTTTTTTAAATGTTGTAAGTTTTTCCCCCACTGTAATTAGTCGTGAATTTAAGACCAATTAAAATGAATTTTACTTTTACATTCTTGTTTTTGTTCTATTCATCTGTGCTGTTGGGAGCAAGGACGTTCAGGGTGAGACATTTTACAGATGTCGGCAGGTATGAGACTGTCCTGTATTTTGCCTTTGCTGCAAATAAACTACATCGCAAGAAGATGGGAATTGGTACAAAAGGTGTGAACATTCCACAGTGAGGACAGTGTGGTATTCTAGAGCCACACAAAGCCTCAGGGCCACAGGAAGAAAAGCCATAGGCAGTGAGCTCTGGAATTTAAATTACACAGACAAAAACATCTTAAAGAATGTATCCTTGCCGCCATAGAGGAATGCAGCAATTTCCTGTAATGAATGATCATCACATGGGATAAATTGAGAGAATTTTTTATAACCGAAGATTTTGAAGTATATGGGATTTTCAATGGTTCCATCCAGCTTGGTGTAAAGTCCTCACAGGCTTCAATTCACACGTTTACTCACAGGCCATAACCAGCTAATGTCTCTTGAATTTGCTATGGATGCCTCAAGAAGGCTATATTCTCATCAAAGGGAATGAAGGACGTTTGCATTTCAGTGGTATCTCGAATTTTCTTCAGTGATAGAAAGGTCATCTCTGTCAAATACGTTTTTTTAGATGTCAGTGATGGACACAAGACTGTCCAGCTACAGCTGACCAGTGAACGTGGCGACGTCATTGTTGACACCCTCACTTTCAGTCCCGCCCTGGATGCCACAGTGCATTCTGGGTCAATCCCAAGATGGCGGCGCCCTTGCGCAAGTGCTGAGAAAGTGTCTCTACAGAGAAACAGTGAGAAATTTCCGTTTTGCTGCACATTTTCAGTGTCATCTGATTGTGAAAGGTTACAACGGGTGCACAAAACGAGATCTACGACCGAGTCATCTTTTGTAATAACAGCGCTTGGCGTGGCTCTGGCAGAACGTCCGTGCGAAGATGGGCCTCCATCCGAGCCCCTACCCCTAGCGAAAAGTGGACAGGGGGAGAACAATCGCAGATTTCCCTGCAAACACATTCCGGTCAATCTTGGACTTGACGGCTTTCACTTTTTGCAAAAATTGTGGACGCTGCCGTATAACTTACTAACGGGAGTTATCTGCGCGACCGCTTCTGTCATCGTTCGGAGACGCAGGAGTTCCCCAGCTCGTGGTGTGCAGTTAACAGCCGCGCCAAGGTCCGGTTCTGTCAGTGGCCGAAAAGCGCCATTAACATCATGCCTTTCCCTTATGAAGTTCTCATGTGTGGTTTTGCACTGACGATTTACCAATACCTTAGATATTTTACATTACTTATTCTACTAAAAACACACATAGAACAGTTGGGCTCGTAGTTAGCTTGCTCGCTAACCAAGCTAGCGATTCCTTGACGGTGTTGCATAGGTCCAAACGACAGACATCGATTGTTGGTTTGCTAGATGACATGGGAAGTGTTGGGTTGTGTATAATGGTTCTGTTACGTTGGTAGGCAAATATATGCTTGTGTTACCCTACTTGGTGATATAAGCTTATACTTGTGTGGATGATTTTACGTTACTGTCCAGCTGGGCGTGCATGTGTAAAACGTGGCATTGTTTTGGCTGTCACTAAATGTCTGTCAGGCATTGATTCTGTTGCCTGTGTTTACCATAGTTTCATTGGCCTTCGCAAAAGTTTCTTGGCATCCTACCTTTAACTACATGAAATGAAAAACGTAATGTCTGCAACCAAATGTGAAGTGTTTAAGCACGATCAAAAGTTCTTCAAAAATTCACTGTGAGAACAAGTCAACAGTTGACCCTACTAAAGTCAAAGGCTATAGGCAATTCACAATCCCCTATGTGTCTACTTAACTGCATGCTTAGCATTCTTTGAGCAATAGCCTACCATGAATTCTAAAGCTGAAAACTGTTAATGAGTTTGTCCTGATTTGGCAGGAATTGAGTTTGTTTAAAGAATGTAAGGTATTTTGTCATTAGGTTGCACGTGAAGAGTGTAATTTGTTAAATGCAGTGACTTTTAAAAAACAGTAATGGGTTGGAGATTTGTGAAATTTAAGGTTTAAACTTAATTTGAATGTAGCAACTGCATTTATCTTTTGGGTAAATACAGTTGTATTTTTTTGCACTTGTGTCCTACTCATTTGTTAAAAGGAAACAGTATTTTTCAACCTGGGCCATATATTTAGATGCTTTTGGGTACAAACATTTACTCAGGACAATTAACTATCAAAATCGGTAGTTATTATAGGAGTCGGACAGCATGGAAAGAATCCCTATATATACATATATACTGTATAAACAGTCCGTTTCTTTACAGTTATTGAGGCAAAGAGACGCAGGTGTATTTCTAGGGATCCTCTACATGTTGTCAGACCATTATAATAACGTTGACAAGCCTGTCAGTGGTGGAAACAAGCAGTTTACTTTGACATGTTTGCTTGTCTCGTAGCATTTCATTGTATAGCCCTTTTGTGGTTGCTAGGTTTAGCATTCTCACTCAAAGACTGGACCAATTTCAAATGTTTATTGTCCTTGGTAAAAGTGTGGACTCAAAAAGGTTTGAAAGTTTGAAAAATCCTGATGTTTCCCTTTAAATGACACAAATCAGTTGCTCTTTGCCTCTTTGGTTTGATCTGGTTCAAGATGTTATGTTTGTTCAGGTGAAATGTAAATGAAGCATCTCCCCTGGTCGATATAAAAGCACGCATACATTTGGATGTTGTTGCTCTCCATGTTTGATGATAGCCATGTAGTCTGTATGAAAGTAACTCATTATGTGTGAAAGATTAGTCCTGACTGCCATTGGGCCCTCCCTTAAGAATGTATCTGTAATCATGAGGTAGGAAGGGTATAGTACATTAGATTGCCTTGAAGTACCTCCAGTGGCCAATGGAATTATCATCAGGTTATCAGTAACTGATATGCATTTACCCAACATATGAATCACTAGGAACACCACTCAGATGCACAGTTGTGTTGTGTTTACTTAAGGAAAGGCAATTCACAGCACAATATGATGCAGCAAATGTCAAGGTGTCTTTGGTATTTAGCTCCAGTGAGCGGCTGCTGGTTGCTTGTGGCTTTGAGGCAGTGTTGAGGCTGTGGACTGTTGTCTTGAGTTGAAGCAGCAAGGCCCCAGTACAGTGGCACAGCACAGGGCTTCTCCCCACAGGTGTGACGCCAGAGGAGTTCAGAAATGTGGCTTCACCATACCGGAGCTGGAGAGTACGGCTACTGCTAGGCGTATAGGAGGGGAGTAAGGCTTCACTACGTAGAAGCTGGTGAATGGGGGCGTCACCATGCAGGAGCTGACTGGTAGTTCCTCACCATGCAGGAGACGACTGGTAGGGCCTCACCATGCAGGAGTCGACTGGTAGGCCCTCACCATGCAGGAGCTGACTGGTAGGGCCTCACCATGCAGGAGCTGACTGGTAGTTCCTCACCATGCAGGAGCCGACTGGTAGGGCCTCACCATGCAGGAGCTGACTGGTAGGCCCTCACCATGCAGGTGCTGACTGGTAGGCCCTCACCATGCAGGAGCTGACTGGTAGGGCCTCACCATGCAGGAGCTGACTGGTAGGGCCTCACCATGCAGGAGCTGACTGGTAGGGCCTCACCATGCAGGAGCAAGGGAATCAGGCTTCACTATGCTGGGTTTAGGAAATGCTGTAGAGAAAACTATTATAGAGCCATAGTTCATGACCCCAGTAACCCTGAGCTCCGTCACTTCGACCGCAGGGCCCTGATGAAAATGGACGCGGAGCTACTTGCCTCGCCTGTGGTGGCACTGGCGGAGGAGGAGGAGGCCGACATGAGTGACTGGAACCTGCCACTGGCCTTCATGAAGAAGCGCCACTCGGAGAAGATCGAGGGCTCCAAGGCGCTGGCACAGAGCTGGAGGATGAAGGACAGGGTAAGGCATCCATCTTTCTTTTCCATTGGGTTGTTAAGACGATGTTTGGCTCGTATGTTTTAAACTGGTCCAAACAGAGTAGTTTCATGCATTTAATGGGTATGGGGAGACTATCTTTCCTCGTTATGGCAGTCACAGAGCCTCACTATTGCTGTTCAGGTGACATTAATGTAAACAAATGGAATATAAGTCTGTTAGAGCTTCCAGTTAAAGATTTTGACTAATGTGCACTCTTTTTCTTGAAGTGGCTTGTGTTGTGATGACTTTATAATGGAACCTTTGGCAGTTATTGAGCCTTATGTAATTGCCCATCTCAATTTAAGATCAGTCACCCTTTCTTTTAAAACAACACCTTTCATCCCAAAGAGAATATCAGAGGCTTTTATCTTTTCACTGCTCCGAAGACAAATGGATTTATGGACGGTCTTGGCCATGTTTCTGTGTTCATCACTGTATAGAGGTTTAGTTCTTTGTTGTTTTTTTTTTTTTTTACTTGGAGGCAAAACACTGGTCTGGTGTTGGTGGTGCTTCAAGGGGAGTACTAAATCTTCTGAATCTGTCTGATATAGCCTCAGTCCGATGCATAATTCGCTCTGTACTGTGGTTAGGGGATTGCTAAGACTACTGTCAGATAGTAATTTCCATCTGTTTGTGTTTGTGGGAGTAACTCATTGACGTTTCTGAATCCATTGGAATCGCGTTGAAATTCGCTGTTGTGTTTGTTGAACTGACGCTCCTGAAGGCTTTATTGATTCAGACTGGCAAATATTAGTCTGTTGAGTAGTTATGGTCCTTGCCATCAGCAGTGTCATTTAAAAGGAAGTCTCATGAGAAGTAAAACCTTTAAACAGAGTGCACAGTGAAATAAAACACAACCTTACTTTTTAACTTTCTGAACAGACAGACTTATTATACGGTTGAATCAAAAAACCTAAACCCTAGTGGGTTTTTTTTGGAATGAAGCACTCATCTTGTCATCAATTGGTGTCAGGAGAGTTTGTTTGGTATTTGTTTTGTGCTTTGTCTGGAGTTTCTCCCTCAAAGTAAGAATGTCAGGGGTTTTGTCACGGGAGTGGTTACAGGTACTTTACACTGCTTTTACTGCATCTTGGTGTCCCCCCCCCCCCCCCCCTGCGTCGCTGGCTCCGTTAAGCGAAGCTACTGACTGCACTGTATCTCAAACCTTTCACTGGTGGCCTGATGTCTAATGTAGAGATGTCAATCCACAGAGCAATACAAGCTACGGTTAAACCACTCTGTTATAATAAAACAAGTACCCCTTACTAGACTTAACCACAGGTAACAGCACCACCACAAACCACAACGACAGTTTCTGCTCCACCTCTGTCTCATCGCCTGGCCTCTCCTGGATTACTTTTTCTGGGAAATCAAGCTCTGCCCTCAGAGTAGTCCACAGTCACTGAGCCTGAGAGTAGTCCACAGTCACTGAGCCTCAGAGTAGTCCACAGTCACTGAGCCTGAGAGTAGTCCACAGTCACTGAGCCTCAGAGTAGTCCACAGTCACTGAGCCTGAGAGTAGTCCACAGTCACTGAGCCTGAGAGTAGTCCACAGTCACTGAGCCTGAGAGTAGTCCACAGTCACTGAGCCTCAGAGTAGTCCACAGTCACTGAGCCTGAGAGTAGTCCACAGTCACTGAGCCTCAGAGTAGTCCACAGTCACTGAGCCTGAGAGTAGTCCACAGTCACTGAGCCTGAGAGTAGTCCACAGTCACTGAGTGGCTCATCTTCATTATGTTGCGGTAATTCATTGCGAGGTGAAAGACTGCATCTGTGTTTACACCATCTTTGTGACTGTCTCGATCTGCCATTTTTTTGCCCCATGCCAACACAAATAATACAGATCGCTAGTTAGTTAATGAAATGACTAGCTAAAGAATATTCATTGTATAATTAAAGCTGTGAGGGATGCCCTGCTGCCTGCATAGCCTCTGTAGGATTCACAGGCGAGGGACTTCCCAGGCGAAAGGCTGAGAGAGAGAAGCCCCTCACGTGACCATCTATTGATGAGGGGATGAATGATGTAAGGCTTTCAGAAGCCCCTCACGTGACCATCTATTGATGAGGGGATGAATGATGTAAGGCTTTCAGAAGCCCCTCACGTGACCATCTATTGATGAGGGGATGAATGATGTAAGGCTTTCAGAAGCCCCTCACGTGACCATCTATTGATGAGGGGATGAATGATGTAAGGCTTTCAGAAGCCCCTCACGTGACCCCCTATTGATGAGGGGATGAATGATGTAGGGCATCATGGGAAATCAGGGTGGCATCACTCCCCGGCAGTCGATTGGAATTACAACTAGCTCATGCTGAGTGTGTGCGTGTGCGTGTGCGTGTGCGTGTGCGTGTGCGTGTGCGTGCGCGTGTGCGTGCCTGTGCGTGTGTGTGTGTGTGTGTGTGTGTGTGTGTGTGTGTGCGCGCATGCAGGAATGGAATGCCCTTGGCTTCCCTCGAGGTGTATGCTTGCTGACCATTCCTCAGATAGGCTGTTGACTCAGTGCTACTCTGTCAACACAGCAGAAGGAACTGAGTAGATGATGTGTGGGCTTCTGCAGTTCTACTCTACTACTCTACTACTCTAATTCCTGAACCTGAAGCACAAGCAGGCTGACGTTGGGAAGCACAGTCAGGTCTGATAGAAACTTGTGCTGTGGCAGTTTGGTCTGATCGTGGAGTATCCCCAGAGGGATGACCGAAGGCTACTGCCAACCGTCAGTGCTGTTCACACTGATTCCATGGAAAGAAAGTGTTTTTTTTTTTCTTTCTTCTAATCAGAAGCTAATTCTTTGCACTCTCTTGGTATGTTGAGTCAATTAGCAGGGAGGTATTGATGAAAAGAGTAGGTGTAACATAATCCCAGAGTATTCGTGGTTTTAGTTAGGTCATATTGACAGCTTGTGTACTGGAAAGACAAAATGAGCAAGTCCTCAAGTAAAAAGAAAGAAAGTACTCAAGGAAAAAGTCCTTATGAATTCTTTCCTTGACCTCATGACGTTTTCCATTGAACAAGGGAAAGTGGTTAGTAGAAGACGATTTTGTACTCATAGTTTAAAAGTTATGGAATGGTATTTCCATATCTACTGCTGCCAGGGATCAAGAAATCTGTAGATTTCTATCCGTATGGTTTATTCCCGTCCCATAGCATTAGGGAACATGGTGTTTTGACGGTGGAGAGGATCAAAAGAACAGTTGCCTCCCTCACTGTGCTGCATCTTAGAGCGGTGCATTGGAGTCGGCGCTGGGGCAATAGGGCACGGCCTGGTGCGGGCACCTCTGGCCGCTGGCGCTCCCCCTGAGGCGTGTCCTCTCTGCTTTAGTGGAGGTAAAGATGAAGTATTTAGCACACATGTTTTATTTAGCACACAAGTTATATTGACTGGGAGTCGAACCTGGGTCGACTGCTTGTAAGGCAACGATGCTATTCACTATTCTTTTGCCATGGAATTCCGTAGCACTAGAGGCTTCTATCGCTGCAGAATTCTGTAGCAGTATATATATATATATATATATATATATATATACAGCCGCGGAAAAAATTAAGAGACCACTTCAAAATTAAATTATACAAAATTATTACTATTTATTGGTATGAGTTAAAGTAAAGTTAACATTTTAGTTTTATTCTATATATTACTGACAACATTTCTACCAAATTTAAAATAAAAATATTGTCATTTAGAGTATTTATTTGCAGAAAAATGACAATTGGTCAAAATAGCAAAATAAATGGAATGATTTCAGATCTCGAATAATGCAAAGAAAACAAGTTCATATTCATTCTTAAACTACAAAATACTTAGGAAGAGATCAGAAATCAATATCTGGAAAAAACGCATCTTTTTTGTTATTTTGACCAATTGTAATTTTTCTGCAAAAAAAGCTCTAAATGACAGGATTTTTATTTGAAATTCAGTAGAAATGTTGTCAGTAGTTTATAGAATGAAACAAAAGTGTTAATTATACTCAAACACATACCAAAAAATTGTAAAAAAAGGAAAACTGATATTTGTTTTAAAGTGGTCTCTTAATTTTTTCCGCGGCTGTATATACACACACACACACACACACACACACACACAAATACATATACGTATCTTTTACATATGATTTTTATATATATATCCCAAAATCTAGTATGGATTATGAGTAAGCGAGTGCTGCATTAGTATTTCAAAGTACCTTGAATGTTTTCTTGAAGTCCACATACTTTGTTATTCTAATATTTTAGGGATATAAGGATGCTGATAGTCTGTCTTTCCCAGTGTTTGCTCTCCACACACTTTTTCAGAGTTTCACTTTCCGTTGAAGACCTCAGGCTAGTCTACACACATATCCTGGGTGCATATGTCAGGCGGCTGAAGACATCGGGTGCTGTTCGAATTTTCTGTCCATTTCGGCTTCGGCAGCTTGTAATTCTGACTTGCCAAAAGGCAAAAAAGGCGTTTTTATTGGAAACCAATGACACTGACTCCAAGAGTTATACTGCTTCCAATATTGCTGTGTTTCCTCCAGAAACTACTTTATCATTGTCCGACACCTACTTTATATTTTATTACACTCTTAATCAGACAAAAAAAAAGGGAACAAAGAAAATTCAATGTTGAAACGGTAAAATATTTCTTTACTGTCTGTTCTTTGTGTTCTACCTTGCGTGGGGCGACATGTGTAATGATGGGGAGCAATGGATGGTCCTAATTGGGTTCTTTCTGGAGGCCCTTCTTGTTGGGATTTAAAGACTCTCAAACTACAAACCTACATCACCTGCCTTACTCCCGAACCTTTCAGTTTAATAGTCCTGCTGCCAACGGAGCGTCTCTCTTTCCAACCAGCCGTACCTTTAGGGGTTGATTGATGTTTCTGGGCTCTTGGCTTCAGCCTGATCTGGCCTTTCTTCACTATGGGGCTCTTCCAGTAAAGGATGGTGGAGAGCCTGCCAACCTGATCGCAGCAGTTGGCATCACATGCTTGACTCAGATGTTTCCTTAGTAAGTCCTCACAGGGCTGTATAGTCTTTCTATTTCATGAGATCACACATCACTGGACAGTACTTTGAACCACTTCACAAGGTTTAAATTCCCCTGTATATTGTGGGTCTGTACGTGAGGCTTTTGTGTTTTCGTCTTTTGTCTTCATTTATGGATTTAGGCAGACGAGAGAAACTCATTGTAGCATATTGTATTGCAAGATTATGTGGTGGTTCATTTTTTGGAACTTTTAATTCCTTTGACCTTCACACTGATGTCTTTGGCATTTTGCTTGGTCCGCCAGAAGCTTTCCTACTAGCTGTTGCTTTAGTGAAAAGGATTGTAATGGGGTCCTGTTTGGTCATTGGAGACACAGCATCATTTCAGCTTCTCTTTCATTCTCAGATCATCGCCTAGAAAGCCACTGCAGATGTCTTTTCTCTTATTGAGAGGAAGTGAAATTTAGCATGTTCCAATTCTGCATGTGAAGGAGCTGTCAACTCGGCATATCTTTTTTTCACTTCTAACAGAGCCAAAAGCATGACCAAGGCCTCATCATAGCGTGGGTGTGCGTGTGTGTCTGTTCGTGTGCGTGTGTTTGTGTGTGCGTGTGTGTGTGTGTGTGCGCGTGTGTCTGTGCAGGAGGTCTCTCCGCACGAACAAGAGCCTCCGCACCAGCTGCTTTTAAGTTTTCAATTGTTGAACTCTTTTAAGCCTCAATAACATATTTCCTGTGAATGGTACAATAGTTGTGTTATATTTGAGCTTTTAAATATGTTTAATAAAATACATATAGATAAATCATGTTAAATCTAATAATATATTAGATTTAACATGCACCCAGGCCTGGGTGTCAGCTCAAAGTTGTAGTTAACTTTGTATTCCCTCTCTTTCCCAGTGATTAGTTGGCTTCCATTTTTGCAGTCTGTGGTGTTACCATAGCGATGTACAGATGTAGGATGGCCCAGTTATTACGGACTCTTCACAGTTGGCTGAGTGCTGAGGCGGAAGTGTGGTTGCTGAGAGGCAGGGAGGCGTTAAGGGCTACCTGATGTTCTGTGTTTGTTGTGGTGGCTGCAGCCTCATCACGGGGTCCATTACCCCAGTCCCTGGGCCGTACTGGCGGTGCACACCTGCACAAACGCCGCAGAAGAAGCCGGCTAGGAACCTTCAGAAAGGAACTGCTTGCAACCGCCAGAGAAAGGAGATAGTTCTTTGAAACCGCCATTTTTGACAGCTTGCTTCTGTTGGATCATGATCCGACTGAACAGAACAGCACAGCCAAGGTTAACTGCCTGTGGTGGACATAGTACTCAGTAAAATATTCAGCTTCACTTCAGCTCTACTTCTCTACTGGTTATGACCCATAATATTGCCTAGAAGTGGACCCAATTAATTGAAATCCTTCTTTTGTCTTTATATATCTCTTGCTCATTATTGGATTAGATGAAGTAAATCAGGGACTGGATGTGGAAGGCTCTATTGACTGGAGCTTGATCTTAAAAGGACCAGGATCAGCCTCACCATGTACACAGGCCAGGGAAGAAACAGCATGTCTAGCATCTCTGTTTCAGCAGCGCTGTGCAGATAGTGACATAATTGCTGTCCAGGGAGCGCCACAGTTTTTTTGAAATACTCCGGTGCGTTAAAGCTGTACAGCCCGCCAATTACTCACTATTGGTGAATGATAGGGTATTAATGACCCTGCCAAACACAATGGATTAGCGTATGGCTAGCAACCATCTGGATTAGCGTATGGCTAGCACACATCTGGATTAGCGTATGGCTATCACACATTAGCGTATGGCTAGCACTTATCTGGATAAGCGTATGGCTAGCACACATTAGCGCATGGCTAGCACACATATGGATTAACGTATGGCTAGCACACATTAGCATATGGCTAGCACACATCTGGATTTGCTATTGGCCAGCACACATCTGGATTCGCGTACGGCTAGCACACATCTGTGTGATGCCTGAGAGTATTAACAGTTTGTCACACCCTGAGCCAGCGACCAGGAATCGGTTACATTTTTTTTTTTTTATTATTATTTCACAGGAAAAGATGTTAAGATCCTTGTGCTATTGGTGGGGGGATTTCCCACTGCGGCCAAACCTCTCTCCGTCACATGCAAGTACTCATACCAATCAACCTCGCCTAGGTATATAACAACAGGGTGCACTACAATCATCATTCCGATACTTAACAATACTTAACAACATCTTCCTTCGTCAGTGTTTCGTTGATTTGAGCCCACAACACCTCCAGAAGGCTCAACAGTGCTGTCTGACTTCCCAGTCACAACCCTGTCAATACTTACGACGGGTTTAGGACACATGTCAATAACAGGGACAACAGCAGATAAACATCAATATACACCTCCGTACATCTCAGGGTCTGAAAGATGCACTTTCTAATTATCTAAATATTAGACTCATTACACGATGGCATGCCACAAACAAAAATAAATTAAACCAGTGTTTTTGTTCTCAACGAATGAATAAATAAGTCAGGGAATAAATAAAGCTAGAGACAAACAAACAACAGGTGCATCAACATAAATCTATTGTTGTAATAAGTGAGACATGGAATCCATGGCTCCTACCCATAAATTAGTCCCCCCCCCCCCTTCGGCTCCTGTTTTTAATGTATTCTTCAGAGGAACTGGTGGTTTCTGTTTTTGCATGCTTTCTTTAGAGGAACTAGTGGTTCCCTCTCTCCTCTCTGTTTTTCTTGCCCATGGGACCGCTAGCCGCCCTGCGTGTGAAGCCTACATCCTCACAAACACGGAGGAATATCAAGCGCAGTAATTGCCGTACCTCTGTTGGCTCTCTCTGCCTCAGCCACCCTGTGGCTTCTACATCACGCACGGCATTTTAGCTCGGCTTTTTCTTTCTTTCGATGTATTTTTTTCCCCCCCAGAAAACGACATCATCATCTTGCAGGCATTATTAAAATGTGCTCAGTTTTTTTTTTTTTATAGTGCCTTGTACTTTGCTGACTAAAGCTTGTCTATTTTTCTCCGGACTTTAATTTTGTGTATGTGTATGTTAAGTAGACATTTGTGGATGTACTGGCAGCAAAACAGATTTTTTAACGTATGTCTGTTCTCTCAGGGCAAAATGCAATTAACATTTAAAGCAATGTATGAATGCATATCTCTTCTTGGAGATCATTCTATTGTCATGGCAACCAAGTTGAGATACTCCGGAGAGAAAACCCACATAGAGCTGTTCTTACATCTGCCAAAGACAAGGAATGTGATTAGTATCCTCTTACATTTCTCCACGTGCAGCTGTTCCTACCTATGCAAAAGACAAGGAATGTGATTAGTATCCTCTTACATTTCTCCACGTGCAGCTGTTCCTACCTATGCAAAAGACAAGGAATGATTATTATCCTCCCATCTCTCTGCGTAAATTATTTGGAATCAGTTTTGCTTGACTTGAAACAGAATAGCTGACTCTTGGACAGCTGAAAGGTAAAAAAGAATCACCAACACATTGTATCCACAGAGCATTGTGGTGTCTCTGAGGATGGAGATGAATAGTACCTTTGAAGGATTAAGACTGAATCTGTGTGTGTTTGTGTGTATGTGTGTCTCTGTGGGTCTGTGTGTGTTTGTGTGTGTCTTTCTCTGTCTTTCTGTGTGTGCCTGTGTGTGTGTGTGCCTGTGTGTGTGTGTGCCTGTGTGTGTGTGTGCCTGTGTGTGTGTGCCTGTGTGTGTGCCTGTGTGCCCGTGTGTGTGTGTGTGTGTGTGTGTGTGATTGTGTGTGTGTGTGTGCCTGTGTGTGTGTGTGTGTGCCTGTGTGTGTGTGCCTGTGTGTGTGCCTGTGTGTGTGCCTGTGTGTGGGTGTGTGTGTGTGTGCCTGTGTGTGTGCCTGTGTGTGTGTGTGTGTGTGTGTGTGTGTGTGATTGTGTGTGTGTGTGTGTGTGTGTGTGTGTGTGTGTGTGCCTGTGCCTGTGCCTGTGAGTCCGTGTGCCTGTGTGCCTGTGTGTGTGTGTCTGTTCGTTGAAGAAGGCCAGGAGGGAGGCGATGAGAACTCCATTCCGGGCATGGCCGGTAATCAATGCCTCCCCCTGTTTTAATAGCTTTAATTTATATCCTTGCAAACAAATGGAATAATCACTGACCATTGATCCGCAGGGACAGAGGTGTGGGAGAGGGAGGGCCTGAACATTTCACTGCCCTAAGGAGTCATCACAGATGTGTAATGATTGAAGGAATAGTCTCTCTCTCACAGGCACACACACACACACACACACACACACACACACACACACACACACACACACACACACACACACACACACACACACACACACACACACACACACACACACACACACACACACAACACACAGCCCTAGGCACAATTAGCTTACCTCTGCCACCGTTAGGAGGGAAAGTAAAATTTCCCGTAAAATATCTCAGCAATTAAATGTGATCCATAGAATGGAAAAACACACTTAAGGATGCTGTTCTGTATTTCGGTGCATGCTGTAAATCGTGCCTGTTGTTTCCCTTTCTCTCAGCATCCTTCCGTAGTGTTGAGCCTACCTTTACTCGACTTACTCATCCAGCTGCACTTATGTACAAAGGGCAGCTTAGTGTGAAATCATACAAGTTGTCATCTAGTTTTGACTTTCTCTCTCTCGCTCACTTTATCACTATCATTCTGTCACTCTTTTTCACTCACTCACTCACTCACTCACTCACTCACTCACTCACTCACTCACTCACTGTTTCTTTCATTCTCTTTCTCATTCTGACTTTTGCTCCCTCACAATCACTCTATCTCTGTCTCTTGTTCTCTCTCTCATTTTCTGACTCACTCTCTCACTCTCACTCACTATGTCTCTCTATCATTCTCATTCTGACTTTTGCTCACTCACTATCTCTCTCTCTCTCTCTGTATCTTGTCCTCTCTCTCTCACTCACTCACTCACTATGTCTATCTATCTCTCTTTGTCTCTTGTTCTCTCTCACTCACTCCCTATGTCTCTCTATCATTCTCATTCTGACTTTTTCTCACTCACTATCTCTCTCTCTCTCTCTTGTTCTCTTTCTCTCTCTCTCTCTCCCTCTCTCTCTCTCTGTCACTCACTATGTCTCTCTATCTACCTCCCTGCTATGATCCCCAGTGGAGCTCTGTCAGTGTGCAGTCTCAGACTGAGCATCTCTGGAGGACAGGCTGTGACTGCGGCTGCTCTGTGTGATTCCCCCCGGCCCTCCTCCAGCCCACCGGAGGCCGCCGGATTTATGGGATTATTGGAAATCCATGAGGCCCCGAGACCTTTATTATAATGTAATTTTGTTTAGGACCTCATTCAGATTAATGTTTACAGTGGGATGAGTTGTCAGGGCCACCCAGCTGATAAAGAGGCTCTTGTTGTGGGTGGTGAAAGGGTATGGGTGACGGGGTCATGGAGGTGAGTGTTAACCTCCTCTGTTCGGCACAAATCTGGCCTCTCTTCTCATGCTTTCTTAGGCATACATGCTACCCCCCATACTGAGTTTTAGCTCCTAGCTCCTATCCCTGGATGCTCCTGCTAAGGAATGAATTATATCAGCAATTAATTTTTTATTCCCAGTGGGCACTATGAATGATAGGGTGGTGCAGTGGTGTGTGAAGATTTTAAAAACTTGCAATTGATCTATTTGAAATAATAATTAATTAAAAAAGAAACTTGAATATGAGAGAATATGATTGTAAAAGGTAACACATTTATCCTCTTGCAATGAGGAATTTTGTTCATAAAAAAATCAATGGATCAGAACCATAAACCATTTCATTCTGCAACTCCATGTGGAGAAGCACCTTTATTCCCCTTAACTCTTTCTGTTATTTCCAATCTTCAAATATGTCTCTCTCGGCAACCAGGGAAAACACAGTACAATGACTTAAGGTTCTGTGAAAAAAAAAAAAAACTGTCACAAGCGCTGGACATCTTATGTTGGAACAGATTAGGCTTGACCTCAGACATCAAATGGGCTTAGCCATTGAGCCGGAGAATGATCGGGAGACTAAATGGACTTACCACATGGCGGCTGTCTGAAATCAAATGTCACACTGGCATCAATGATGCACGACAGCCACCTGCATTCATCTTGATTATTGTCATGCAAATTGTTTTTTAATGTGCCATTAATTGCCAGTGTTTGATGTTCTGTGGGAAGAAGTAATATCGCTGTGTCATTAATTATGGCGTTGCTCGTGATGGCCCAGTCTCCCTGTTATTGCCATGCTCATCTTCGCATGGATTAACCTTGCTATCCAACTGGTTTTTAGCCCATCCACATCAGGAATCTTTGCTTTCACCAAATTCATCAAATTCATTCAACACCCCTCTTGCATGTTATGTACAATGTTACAAGGAGTCGTAATATTTTATGTTACATTTTCCTAAAACTAAAATGTTCTAAGTGTAAATACTACTCAGCTCCTAGATACGTTTCCCTGTATCATGGTAGTGGGTTCTGTAGTGGCATGTGTCTTCTGGCATGTCTTTGTCGAAAGCTCCTGAAATTCAACATGTTCCTCTGACATTTTTTACTGTGGTGTGTGTGGAAGGAGCTCTACTCTTGCCAGGTTTAAAGCCCCTCAAAAGGTCTCCGAGCTCATTTCAAGCAAAGCCTGAGCTTTTCTAAAGGGTGTTTCTTAACCCACCAGACCTCTACATTGGAGAGCCCTGGAAACAAACCTTTTTTCCCCCAAGCCCCCACATTCTCATTTCAATCTTGTGTCGTTAATGTGTACTTCTATGAATTTACCACTATACCTATTTTATTGTAGACTCTATATGTTTGGTTCTTCTTCTGATACCTTACAATGCTGTCCATTTTTGAGTCCTTCCTAACATATCATCATGCACACCTTCATTCTGCCTGTATGCCATTCTTTATCTTTGTGTGTATATCTGTCCGTCTGCATATATGTCTTGTCTCTGTTTGTCTTCTTTGAGAAGGTCACGTCAGTGTTCAATAAATGATGAGCTAGTCAGCGGTGAGTGAGTTCCCACAGTGTAGCTCTCAGGTCTACTTAATCACCTCGTAAATCGTGCTGAAGGCTTAATGTGGAGAGTGGTCGTCTCTTTCAGTATTTTTCCGGTCACACTCTCATCTTCCCCCTTCCTCTCACTTTCTTTTTCACTTTATTTAATTTGTCCGTCTGCTTCTCAGCGTAGATGAGGTCGGACTGTGTCCCACTGCCACTCTGACCTTTGTGAGAGCTGCGGGAGGAACTCCCCATTAATTGCGGGGATAATTACTAGATGGCTGCCCCGCGCTCTGTTCTGTTCTGTTCGCTTCCCCAAGCAGAGCGCTCTGGCAGGGTGACACTATTATCTAGTTTATTAGCAGAGAGAAGAACACGGTCACTGAATCGCCAGTCTGTTTGCCTGACCTGCTTCCACCCAAAAGTAAATGAATGTGTTCATTAATGCTTAATTATTTTGGCGTAAAAGATCAAGGATCAGTACATTTATAAGTCTGTGTTTGGATCGTGTGATTGTGTGAGACCTGTGTGTACGGTGTACGAGACCTGTCTTTTCTGTGTACCTCTTCAAAGCCAGTGTTTTGTTGTCACCGAGTGGTGTTCTTGGAACAGGAGAAGCTGTGACATGCCAGCAATCAGTGCACTTCCACAAACATGGAATCCGTGGTATTTTGAAACGATAGTTGGAGGAAGATTATGACATCACCAATATCGGCATCCTCTTCTTAGAATCCCTTATTTTCCCTCTTCCTCCTTCCATCCTGGAAATCCGTCTGCTGTTGTTTTAATGGATCCCCTGTGCTCTCCCGGTTCTGGGATGTTCAGCTGTTTGCAGAGCTCCGGAGCAAGGGGGGACTAAACACTTTTAAAACGGCCAATCTGTGGCTGAGTGTCACGCTTGTCGCATCCCAACAGGGTGGCCATTGATTACTCTCCCAGTGGCACCTGTGACACTCCGAGAGCTTCCTGCTGCCGGAACCGATCAACCGTGACGACCCGGCTGCCCTGACGACGGGGCTAACGAGGCTAATGATGTTGCTGGTCCAGCCGTGAGTGCTGCTGTTGACAGAGTGCTAATGGGCTGTGACTGCAGTGGCTGCTGTGGGTGAGAGAGGGGCTTGCTCTGCTGTAAAGCTGCTGCCATAACACCTGGCTTGTAGTAGAGCCTCACTGCCTTTTCGGACAACAACATAACAGGGGTTACTAGGAGAGCTGTGCTGATGTTTCACATACAAAGGTCTGCAGATTCTACTCATCCAGCCTCCGTTTTAATTGACCCAGTTATATGATCATATCAATAAGTTGTTTCTCTTGTGCTCCTTTGGTAGCTACTTATGCAGAGTGCATTGATCAAAGGGATTTAGGTGGAAAGCCAGCTTTGCACTGGACCGCACTGGAAAGGTGCTTGTAGTCCAACGCTGAAGGTTATGCCGAAAAGCAATGCTGAAAGGGCACTAACTGACTCCCTGTTGGTTCGGTGCCGGAGCTTGCCAAAGGATGTTGGCCTTGTTATGGGTTTTAGTTGATTCTGTGAGTGCAAGAGAGTGTGGACATCACTGGCATTCTCATGCATTGACCGCAGCACTTTTCATGGCTGTGAAAGTCTTTCTTTCTTTTTGTTTTGATATTTCTCAAAACTTTCGCTCTCTTCGGATGGCTTATCAATCACTGGTCCACCACACATGTGGTGCCACCGGGGGTGTGTGTACCCAGCAAACCCTCCTCCTGTTCAGCTCCCTGAGCTCGGCCCTGACCCTCTGCTAATACACCAGGCAGACTGACCAGCAAGCTGTGAACAGGCCCAGGCCGGTGCGGTGGAGGGTGTAGTTGATTGGGGGGGGGGTATGCTATTGAGTTTTTTTCCCTTTTTTCTTCCCTTTTGCAGCATAGAGGAGTTTCCTTATCAGGAATCAGTCAAGGGGGACCTCCCCTGGTCCTGGATATCTTCCTCAGAATGCTTGTCAGCGGAGCCATCCCCCCCGGGGCCGTCCATCATGCCGCCCCTGCAGCCCCTGCAGCCCCTGCCGCACTGATAAGCTATTTTTGCCGTCCGCACTGCTCTCTCCTTTGATTGAGCGATTGCAGTGTTTCTTTCGCCTGAGTCAGTCCTGGTGGCCTGCTCTTGTGTCCGTTCCCTTGTGCTCCTTTGTGGATGATTCTGGAAAGAATCTGTCCCTCTTTGCAGTCCTTTCTGCCAGCTGACCATCAATCCTTTACCTCCTCAGTTTGGGGCTGTTCCAGCAATGCTGAAAGGGCCCACTGGGTTTGGCCCACTGACTGATTTGTAGACATAGACTGCCACAGACAGGAAGCCAATACCAGCGCGGATATCGTCCGGTGCCGGGTTAAAAAAAAGGAGCCGCCGCGGTTGTGTCAGAACCTTAACAAATCAATTCATGTGCTGTCTTTAAAAATCCGCCTGTGTCTTATTTCAGTAGAGCAGAAAAGTTGTAGTGATTTACCTTCACATTCTCTTAGTCCTGTCCAACCTAAAATCTCTCCAGTGATATGAAGTCTCCCTTATGTATCTGTATGCATCGTCCCACAATACAAGTCTGTGCTGACTTATTTCTGTTTGTAGAACTGTTGCATCTCAGTGATGCTAAGGTTACAGGATGATAAAACTTCACCAGGTTTAGCTCGGCATACTTATGTGTGATGGCTCAGACAGTAGCCTGTGTGTGTGTGTGTGTGTGTGTGTGTGTGTGTGTGTGTGTGTGTGTGTGTGTGTGTGTGTGTGTGTGTGTGTGTGTGTGTGTGTGTGTGTGTGTGTGTGTGTGTGTGTGTGTGTGTGTGTGTGTGTGTGTGTGTGTGTGTGTGTGTCGCGCTTTACTGAGTGTGGGCACCCCTGTGAGTTGGTGTAGAGTTCTCCAGCTGGTGCCGAAGGCATTTTGGACGAGTGCCAGACAACCCTCACCACAACTGGAAGGCAGCTCCTCTCGGTGTTTGTGTACGTGTGAGTGTTTGGATGTGTGGACTATTGATTGGCTTCCTGGAACTGTTGCTATGTGTACCTGACCTCACTGGCCAAGGGTGGCATGTTTTGATAGTCTGGGCCGGCCACTGGTCCGAACGTAGTGTGGTCCAACCGCTGTAATACATTTCCCCAAACTACCAACTGAATAGACCGGTGGTTTGAATTGCGTTGTCTGAATATAAAGACCACAGAGACAGAATCTTCCCGTTTGGGGCTCATTCCCCTACTCAGTGGGCTGGCAGAGTGTCCTGTCATAATTGGATCTGTCCGTCATGGCTGGCACAGGTTTGACTACGTTGGCTGAGAGACAGAGACAGGGTTGTCTTACAGCCCTTTGAAAGTCATGACTATTTACCTTGCATTTTTCTTTAAGTTTTACCTATGGCTGTGACCTTCCAACAGGGTGTTAAAGGGTCGACAATTAGCAAATGGTTTAATTCATTACTCCATATTTACGTCCACTCACGTGTAACTTTTCAAAAATTGGCTTGGGCACTACTTATCACCCATTACTATGTTCTCAGCGTCAGTGTTAAGGTGCTCACCTGACGTTTTTTCCTTTTGTTGACCCTTTCAGATGAAGACGGTAAGCGTGGCCCTGGTTCTCTGTCTCAACGTGGGAGTGGACCCCCCTGATGTTGTCAAGACCTCGCCTTGTGCCAGACTGGAGTGCTGGATCGGTAAGAGGCTTCTTCATCTCCACATCTCATCCACACACCCACCCATGCAGTCATCTCCTCATCTCATCCACACACCCACCCATGCAGTCATCTCCTCATCCCATCCACACACCTACCCATGCAGTCATCTCCTCCCATTCACACACACCCACCCATTCACTCATCTCCTCCTCCCATCCATACACACGCACCCATGCAGTCATCAACTCTTCCATCCACATGCCCACTCTTTCATTTGTCCATCCTCTCAGCTCACTCCATTTATTTATTTTCATTCTTCCAATCATTTCCTTTATCTATTCATCTTTTCATTCAACCAATCTGCACATCACCCCCAAACCAGTATCCTGTCCAGATACAGACACATGTGATTGTCTAGTTTATTATATTATAGATTGACAGCAGGGCAATCGAAAGACTGACAGCAAAGGCCGCAGGCAACTCACAGTGTTCAAGGCTACTCACAGTGTTCAAGGCTACTCACAGTGTTCAAGGCTACTCACAGTGTTCTGTCCAGTGAGCGGTGAAATGTAGTCATTTTTTGGGAAATCTCTTCGGTCTAAAGTCTTCCTCTGGCCCTGGTTAACTCCTGTTTGGGATGTGAGGAGATGGTTGATGGCATCATTCAAAATGCCACATCCTCTCAGGCTGGTGGCAATACGCAACCCTGTGTCTGTCTTCACTTCTCAGGACGAGATGCACAGAGCTTCTCAGACAATTTGACAACAAAAGAGGAAGACGCCTGTCACATTGTAGACTCAGGGGTGAAGCGAGGACAGCAGAGTGCTGTCAGTTAAAGTGATTTTTTTTCTTTAACCTTTACAGTAGGAAGCACCAGGTTCTGGCCTTGGTTTAAAAACCTCTTCAGGAACAAGAGGAGGTGCTTGATGTGCCTATTATGAAGGTGACATCCTCTCAAACTCGAGGTTGTCTGAGTTCCTGGGACACCAGGCACGGCTCCTCAGACAGAGGAACTTGAAAGCACAGATGCCGGAGTGGCACTCTTAGCTTGGGGTTACACACGGGACAGAGCTGTCAGTCTGTGGGGGGATTTTGGGGTGCCTCTTCAGGTGCCATCCGCACAGGCTGTACCAGTCCATTAGAGGTAGTCAGGAGGGAGAATTTTATTTTTTTTAAACTGTCGAAATAAAAGTAAAAACATTTGCATAGGGAACTGCATGTACCGCAGCACACTGCATTTAAGTTTTCCAACTGTGCTGTCAAAATAGATTCCCTCAGTTACTTTCCAACAAACTGTGACCGCCCTAAAATATAATCAGCTTTGTCCCAGCACAAAGAATATCGATATCACCTGCATTGTATCTGGCCGTCCACCTTGTTCTCTACCTAATGTGCAGAATTAGATACCTCTGAATCCATAGAAAATTGATCCCCTTTGTTTTTCTTTATTCCTTTATTTTTTGTCGATGTTTCAGTTTGAGGCGAGAGGCTCATTTTTCTATAGATTGACTTTGATTTCCATTGAAGTCACTGTTGTTTTCTGAACATTGCCATGTGGTAGGCGTGGTGCATGACTGTAAGATTTATGTTTGAGTATTGCTGAGTAGTGTTTAAATGCCACCATTTCTGTTAGTCATTTGCTAACTAGAGTAGTGTTCAAATGCTACCATGTTGGTTAGTCATTGGCCACTAGAGTATTAGTCAGCGTTTTTGGAAGCTATGTTTAGCTTAGTGTTTACAAAGCTAATTATGGGTCTCAGAAAGGTGTTATGACTGAATATAGTCTGTTATGATTGCTATGCTGTACGCTGATGACTTGTTTATGTGTTTTATCTCCTTCGTGCAGACCCACTCTCCATGAGTCCACAGAAAGCCCTAGAAACCATCGGGGCCAACCTACAGAAGCAATACGAGAACTGGCAGCCTCGGGTGAGTCAGTCAGTCACTCCCGCGCTGATGATCACATTGTATTCGGCTTTTACAAGGGACCCAGATTGATCTCCTCCTCATCAAACCATGTTGATCCTCTTTCTCGTCTCTATTTATAGTGGTTTATGTACCATTTTAAGATGGATAAGTGAATCCCATAAAATGGTGCCCTCTGTTGGCTTCATCATCTTCGTACTGTTTAATAAAGCTGTTTCCCACCTTGTGTGGTGAGGGAGCTGTATGAGCTGTGTGAGACATTTAGCTACGCCACAGGGCCCATGTTACATGATAATGACATATACATTATTAATCTGTAGTTTGAACGTTGGGATTGTGATAATCTGGGCATTGAGGCAATCGTGTGGACGGCTCCAGGGGTCTGCCATGTGATGTGTAGAAGGCAGGAGATGCAGTAGAGGAATCCCTCTCGTTGTACATGCTCTCACCCTAAAGCATCGCATGTGCGCTGGGCTCACCATCGCACACATGCGCTAGCAGGGCTCAGCATGCGGTGCTCAGTGCAACACGATATGCTCACGAATGTTGGCACACACACGCACGCACGCACACACGCACACACACACACACACACACACACACACACACACACACACACGCTCACTCCCCAATATGGAATTCTATATACACCATGTCTGCTGCAGAAGATCGATGGCCAGACATGCAGTCTTGTGGGAAGCCGTGCCCAGTGGCATATGTGCTTGTTTGTATGGCAGTGTGGGCTCCCCCTGTGCCTGCTGTGCTGGGGCTCCGTGTAGTGTGCAGAGGTAGTGTGCAGAAGGAGAAGTGGGTTACACTCAGAAACACTCAGAAAGGAAGTGGCATGGAAAAAGTCTTCCGCTTGTACCCTTGTAAACTTATACATGGTTGGAGGTAGAGAGAAACAGCAGGCTCATCTGGCATGTTGTGTTCCTGTGTTCTTTAGACACACACACACACACACACACACACACACACACACACACACACACACACACACACACACACACTACTTGTACTGCCAGCTCACCCCAACAGCAGTGCAGGAACTGCCTTCCCAGCTGTGAGTGGGTGTCCACTCTCTCCTCTCTTGGCTCTTAGCTCCGCTCTATGTTTTTCTTATCTCTCTTGCTGTCTCTCTCCACCTCTTTCTTCTCCTGGTGTTCGCTCTCTTCCTCGCACACTTTGCCTGGCTCGCAGACTAATTTGACTTCCAGATGGCCATCGTGTTCCCCTCCTCTCTCCCCCCCCCCCCCCGTCTTCACGTCCGCCGCTCGGAGGGGCGAACTCGGCCCGGCAGGATGGTCACCTGGCCCCTTGGCCGCGGGGGTCAGTGGCTCCAGATGGTGGGCGGCTGGAGGAAGATCGGTCCCGTGACCAGCAGCTCCAGCCTGGAGCCGGGTCAGCCTGCATCCCTCCGCTCCTCTCCCTCGCTTCCTCGCTCGATACGCACTGCATTCAGAAGGAGGAGGCGCAGGAGTGGGCAGCCTCACAAGTGTTCCATGGCTGGTTTCGATTTTTTTTTTGGCCGGAGGCCTGATTTGAGGTGGTCAGTGTTGAATTTCACTCCACCAGGAGGAAAAGCAGCAAAACAAATGAATAAAAACAATGGTCTGTTTTTAAAAACTCTAGCCTCCTTTGGCTTTTCTGGATGTGAACGTTCTAACATGTTCTTCAAATTCTCTAAAAAGAGTGTATGACTTGACTTGACTTGTGATTCATTCATTGCAGATTAAACTACATTTCCCATGCGCCATTCTGAAACATTCAACACATACCCACTATAGCCATATATTACACGTCTCTGATGAGCACATGTTCGTCTCCCACTCCAATGGCACTGGAAGAAGAGAATGATCCCAGTTAACCTTGTCATATCCCTAGAGACCATAATCCTGCTTGATGACAGAAGCCAAAAGCTTGTTATGCACCAACACCCCCCCAACACACACACACACACACACACACACACACACACACACACACACACACACACACACACACACACACACACACACACACACACACACACCCACTTCTTGCCCTATTGCTCTCACCTGTAAACTCCTATAAGCTCCACCTCGCCCCCTGTAGGTCTGGGTCAGTTGTTGCGGTTGGCGTTTCCCTTCTTTAGACTCTGTGCCCTCTCTGCACTGTGTGTGCTAGAATGCTAAGTGTTTTAGTTGCTGTAGGAAGACCATGAAGTGCTCCGGCAGCATGTTTTTGTTGCTTTAATTATTCATCAGTCTCTTCAGTGTTTGCGATGAGCCCAGTATGGATCCACTCAAGTGCCTGCGTTGAGCACGGGGAAGGAGGAGGAGAAGGAGAAACGGAGGAGGAGGAGGGGGAGATGGGGAAGGAGGATGAGGAGGAGGAGAAGGCTCTAGTCCTGCTTTACAGGGCATGAAGGGAGAGGAGTTACTGGAGGCCCAGTGGTTTTTAAGGTCATCCTTATGACTAGTGTGTGCGTGGGAATTGGTGTTCTGTGATCAGCAGGCAACAGCTGTTCTTGTTTTTTTTTTACCTTAAGAGACTCATTTTATGTTGAGACTCAACTGTCTTTATCTCTCAGCAATGCTTCACTTGCCAACAATTTTGAAAACATATGTGTGTTATTTTTAATTAACAGCGTACACTTCACACCATGGTAACTCTCTCAGACGTTGGTGGATATCTGTCTCAACAGAGTCAGTGGGGGTAGTCATTGATTGACACCTTGTTTCTTCTCTGCCAGGGAGAGATCATGATATATGGCACATGTTGAGCTTATGCCAAATGGTGGGGGTATTATGCATCAGTGGGCTCAGAGGACACTCTGGCCAGGGGCCATAAATGGAGAGAGATCAAACTTTGAGCTGGGCGGGGTGTGGGTGTGGGTTTCTACATATTCAGAGACACGTGTGCTTGGTTGGCTCGGCATTACTGTTTGTTAACTTGTCTTGTATTCTACCTTTACATGCATTCTGTATTCAGACACATGGTCACAGAAAAAAAAGGCCCTGTCTTTCACAAAAAGAAATTAATTTCACTTCTAGCCATACTCTCATTAGAATAAATGAATGTACTGCTCTTAGAGTTTTCCTGAAGTTGAATCGTCCCACAGAAAAGGCACAATACAGTTTTTTTTTGACAGCTCTGCAGATGCTGGATCAGTATGTTACTAATATTAAGGCGAGGAACAGTGATAACAGTTAACGACCCCATATCATCTTTAAAGCCCAAACCACAGAGTAAACATAGTTATACATCATTAGCATAAGGCTTTAACATCTCGTATGTAATTGGCTGTAACTCTTCATAACTCAGTCCCTCTAACCAGGGTGCGTTTCCTGTCTTTGAAAAACCACTGATAGAAAGAGTGTTCGAAACGATCTGTAAATCTTCGTATCTCATCTCTTCCCAAAACCTGTTAGCATCATCATCATCATCATCATCATCATCATGCAAAACTTTCCGACATTGTGAAGGAACCATACCAGACAGAGCCAGCTGAAAGCTCCTTTTTGGTAAAACATGTTCAACTCCCACAACAGTATTAATTAAGAAGACTTTTACAAGCTGTGTGTGTTTGTGTGTTTTCTCCGGGAAACCAAACATCCAAAGTGCCGGGGACATGTTTAACCACAGAGCTGCGGAGTTCTCCTCATTACTACGTGTTTTCCAAGCACACAGTTGTCAGATGATCATGCCTTATTTGTATAATTGCACACCCCTTGCTTTCAAAGCCCCTCCTCAAAGCGGAGCGCTCTGCCCCTCTACAGTTGTCTTTGGCATCTGTGTTTGAGTTCCACTTCCCCCTGCTGTGTGTTCTGCTTTGAGATGATGTTCTTTTCTTTTCATTTTTATGCATTTGTTTATTTATTGATTCTGTTAGTTTGTGTCATCATCCTCGGCGTGCCAAAATTGGAACATGCAGTGGTGCACCATCAAGTTGAGGTTTTCCTCAACATTTCACCGTTAGATGTTCCGTCCCGTGTTCTGCACTTGCAGGGTTCTTCATCTACATCTTTTCCATTACATGTTCAGGGTTCTCTGTTCTAGTGGTGCAGTAGGAGCCCGATTTGCCTGCCCGGCCTCCTGATGCGATCCTCTTCAATATTTAATCTGGCCTGTGCTTTCATCCTGGCCGCAGCGCACAAACAGATCACTCTCTTTTGCTCTACCCAATACAAACCGCCGTTCCCCACAGCAATCCCCTCGTCTGTGGCAGCTCTGGGCAGGCCAGCAGTGGAAACCCAGACACATATGTTTAGAGAATCGTCTTTGTTGATCATGTCGTGACTGCGACCATTGTTTGTTCTTCAACCGGGTTTATTCAGTTGAGCTTTGTTGTGACTGGATTGCCTCAGTAAGCATTAGCAGTTTAGATGGAAACTCAGTTTAGATGAGAAAGTCTGGGTGTCTGCTTCCTGAGTGGTGAGGAGTAATATTTGTCTTATCTCTCTGTAGTCTTAATCCAGCAGTTTTGTCTGTGCATTATAAACCATGATGATATTTTCTTGTTGCAATTAGAGACAAGGTGTATGGATTCTTTTGAATTTCCTCTCCATCAAGGTTATTAATCAATCTATATTTTTTCACTCTCTCTTTCCATAACCCTGTCTCTCCTCTCTTCTATTCTTCCTCTATTCTCTCACTTTCTGTCGTTTCATCTTTCTCTGTTCCTTCGGCACAGATGAAGCAACCACTCGTGAGGTGGTGCAGCAGAATGACATTACCTTTTTATCAGCCCCGTGGCGTCATTTTCCCCCCCCTTTCCCTCAGCCAAAGCTTCGCCTGCTGCGGCTGCCAGTGCTGTCGAACTTGTTCCTGAATTATTTATCAGCTTGCTCCTGCCGAAATATTTCTCCTGATTAAATTTAAGACTTTGCTTTATCACTCGACCCATGTATAAATTCCATTGAGCCGAGGCTGTGAGGCCGTGTGTTGGGAAAGGGCGGAGGAGGAGGAGGAGGAGGAGGGGGGGTGGGGGTTGACTCTGATGGTTGGGGCGGTGTTAAAGATGAAAAGCTCCTGACCACCAAACCTCTTAACATATCCACATGCTGTATAGTACCAGCCAGTGAACAGAGGAAAATTAAGGGGTAAAGGATGAAGTGATGCAGTCATAAGCTCATTCGATGACTGCCGTAATATCCGACCACGCCGCTCCATATACTGGAGTTGTGGCCTGTCAGGCTTCTAACAAACCACGTTAGCGGGATTGAGGAGGTGACCGGCGCAACACCACAAATCAGCCTCGCCTCGCCCCAGCCCTGCCTGCTCTCCTGATAATGTGCTGCGCAGAGGGGGAGGCGGCGAGCTATTAGTGTACGTTAGCCCGCTAGCGCTGCAGGAAGATCTATGGATGTCCACCCAGCACTCCACTTCACCACCCCACCCCACCCGACCCCCACCCCCCTCTAGCTGCAGATCTATGCACACATCATGAAATGGGAAACAGGGGGTGGGCGGATGGGGGGTGTGTGAATGAATGAATGAATGAGTGTGTGTGTGTGTTGTTATAGGTCACCGTAATGGATTCTCAATGGGATGGGACTGGCCGTCCCTAAAGGGTCCTTATTGACGGGCTTAAATGTGCTCCCCAGGCGCCTTAGCCTTTGAGGACTGGCAGAGCTCATTACTCACTTCAGTTTACCGTCTCTGACATCCATGTTGGGGTTGCATTCTTGAGTGTTGATTTAGATCTCAAGTGATGGGAAACCATATCTGCCAATGACCATATGAGCTGGATTTCCATCGAACTCTTATGTGGATATTTAAGTCTTTGTTATTCATGAGGCTAAGCCATCCCACTATTGACATTTTAGTTTCTTTCTTCACAGGGAATCTATAAATGACATACTACTCATACATTGCTCCTTCATAAGGTATTTCGGGTGTGTTATCCTCCCAAAAGACATTGATGATGACTACACTGATCTAAAATATCCTACATTGAAGTCAAAGGGGAAATATGGAGCTTAAGGTTTACTGTGGGATTTGGATTGAGAGTGAGAGAGAGAAATGAGAGAGAAATGGCAGAGACTAACAATAATACTGGATACTCCTAATAGCACTGAGGCTGAGTAAGAGGAAGAGAAATAGCGGGGAGAGGGGTAGAGAATGAAATCGAACCAGCAGGCGTATTTGAATACACACGGCCATTCCACATGTTCTTCAGAGACAAAGAGATGCAATGAGGCAGGACACGAGCTGCTCATTGTTATATATCTCACCAAACACAGGGCTGGAGAGACAGAGTGTGAGGACGTGTGTGGGCTTGAGTGTGTGGGCCTTAGCGAGCAGAATCGTGTGTGTGTGTGAGTTCACACTCCACAGAGCAAGGACAAGGTTGCAGCAGCCATTACCAGCGTAATGATGGATATTGTGGCATTGTGGGAGAGCCTGAGCGGCCTGCAGTGTTAGATTTAGTCAGCCCCATTATGATAGAGGCCGGGGTCCTGGATTTATGCGCTGGCTCCGTGACTGTGGTGGTCTCGATGGATGGGGGTAAAGAGAAAGTGATGGAGGGGTTGGGAGGGGGGGGGTGGTGGAAATTGATTGATAAGAGAAGGTGCAAAGAAAAAGTGGACACCGCTCAGGTATTTATTAAGTGACAGAGGAAGTGACTCAGGCACAAAGTGATTAAAATAACTTCCTGTTTTAGAGAATGTTCCGAGCTGGTGACGTGTTGGTGGTGCTAAGAGTGGGAGTGAGGGAGTGAGGGGGCGTGTGTGAGTGAGTGGGCCTGCGTGTGTGAGTGTTTGTGTGCATGTGTCTATGTGTCTGTGTGGGGCTTTGGCTTGTGACAAGGCTAATAGTGTGATGGGTGACTCTCATGGCATTATCCCATCGCTCAGCCAGAAAGAACCAGTTTCACATGCCATGCTGACACACACAGACACACACAGACACACACAGACACACACAGACACACACAGACACACACAGACACACACAGACACACACAGACACACACAGACACACACAGACACACACTTAACTGCTGAACCCCCCACACAGCACACACGTTGAAATGTACACATACACACTGAGATTGCCCATTCTCCTGATTTCACACCTCTGTGTTTTTGGTAGCCTCCATGTCCAGACCCGTAGCAGGCAGGCAGGCTTCAGCCCAGAACGCTCATCCCCTCTGGCCCAGACGGTGTGTGTCTGCTGGGTTGGAGAGGATTGGATGCAGGCAACAGTACTCACTCCAAGTCTTGCTCTTCAACTTCGCTCTCATCTTGACACACACACACACACAAACACACACACACACACACCTGAAGTCATTGTGGCAGTCATCTGCAGTGCTGTATAATTGGTATTATGTGTCTATGAGTGTGTGGGTATTTATTTCCAAAAACAGGAGGAAGGGCGTATGGTTTGGTGGGGTGGAGGGATATATTAATTTGCTCGGTTCCGCTACATGGTGTTTGGCACTGGTCGATGGCAATTTTCACTAATGAGCTCTCGGACCAGATGTCTCCAACAGAAAAGCGTGCCATAGTGCCATGCCCTCTGTGCTGATGATGGGATCTCATGGGCCCGAGTCTTTGTGTGCCACATTTATTCTTCCAATCTGTTTTAGATTCTTTAGGTTCAATTCTAGAAAATGTCACCGTCATCAGGAATGGAATCACAGGAATTTTAGTTTGCTGTTTCTCTATTTTAAATCATCGGGTTCATAAAGTGTGTGCTTGTACAGGACCTAACGAAAAAATAGGTATGGCCTAACTTTCAGTTCTCTGCCTGTCCTGGAGAAAGAACCTGAAGACCTCATTTGTCATCTTTGTGGTTTTGTGGCAAACCAAATGGCACACTGCGTGACATTAAAATAAATCTGAAGGTTACTGAATTCATATTCTCTCAAAACACCTTGCAGAGTCAATATGAAGAGACGGAATGGATTTGACAACTGCTGGTTGGGTTTGCATGACCTCCACTTCAGCTATGAGGGCTGCACATTTACAAAGTTCTGTTGCCTTGCATACTCAGATTGATTCATTCTCTACAGCTTATACACAAGAGTGTTGCGTTCATGTTTTAGGATTTGTGTAAATGGCTTCTTTTAAAGTGAGTCTCTCCCTTCTGTGGTACTCTCTAATGTAACCCTGACCTCGGCACTCAATCCGATTAACTCCTCCTGTAATTACTACGGCTAATGGCCACAGGCGTCCTGGTTACCGTCACCCCGGTGACACCATTTGTTGATGAGCAGGGGCAGGCCAGTCTGTCTGGGCGCTATTCCTGTCTGACGCTCAGTTTGGGTGAACAGGGAGTTGGACGACTGCCACCGCCCGTGTGTAGAGTGGAGGACTTTCCTTGACCTGGGAGACCCATGTGATCACAGATCCAGCCCTTTTGCCCTGGGTAGTAAACAAACAAGATAGAATGTAGGAGTTGTTTCACAGTTGAAAAGTGTATGACTAAGTGATATTACAGCTACTATGAATTTATTTCCAGTCGAAACCTGGAAGCTTTTATGTGCTGTTATGTTCAGATAAAGAACCACTTTCCAATTGGTATGCTATGACGGCTAGTTGAATCTTCCTGTGAGTTCCTCTGCACTCTGGAATATTGATCTGATGAATAGAAGTGAATTCAAAAGTCCAGTCTATACGTGATCATCTTGGCAAAATATTTCACAGTTGGCTACAGAAAGTAGACATTCTCACATTTTATTAAACATTTTATGAAGTTTTTTTTATTCCTCCTGATACACATTTGAAAAACCATTGCTTCGCTCACTCATGTCTTTTCTGCTCGGCCTGAGGTGTTCAGGAGAACAAAAGGTCCCTTTCACCGGCTCACCAAAGAGCCTTGAGAAGGACAGTTTGCATAGTTCCTTTTGAACACCTGAAAGAATCTTACCTTCATATGTTGGAAGTACAAAATTCATGATGGGTTTTGTTGGCCAGAGAAGCACTCTCTCTGCTCACCTGACAGGGGAAGGCCACCGAAGGACAAGCAATTTGAGAGAGTATTGCTGTGAGATTTCCAGCAAAGGAGTGAAAGAGAGGTCGAAATTGTTGGAGAGGTACAGACAGGAACAGTGTGAGCAGTTAATCACAGAGGTCATCCTCACTGGTAAAGAGGTCTTGAACTATTGCCAGTTTCACCTATTAAAAGAGAGTGAGGTCACCATCTTGAATAGAAGTGAGTTGCAGCTCACCTGCCATTGACACGTGATTGTGGGCTCTTGTTAATCTACCCTGAATCATGCAGATTGGACAGGAGTTCCAGGACAAGCTGTGCATGTTACATTTATTGTTTGGGTATTGTAAATATATGGTGTCCAAATTCGATTGCATGCAGGGAAATCTAATTTCAGCTCTGTAAAATCAACTATTTCCCTCTTTTCCCTCCACCTCCTCCCTCCCAAAATCTCTCAATCTCGAAAACTGTTACGACCACAGTCATCAGGAATGGCGCTGTGGTAAAAAGAAGTGTCCATATAATTGCTTTCAAAATGGATATTATGTTCTCCTCCCAGTGATTTATCTTCTTTAATTATCGGTCTCTCGTATCAGTCACCGTTAGTTAGGGCCAGATGGAGCGTTAGGCCAAGAAACACCTCAGTCAGAGGCAGCCATTACAGCGAGAGGTCTCCTGCTGATTGGGCTCTTTCTCGGCTCTCTCCTAACACGCTATTCCCCCCAGAAAGGCTTTTGACCAAAGCCCTTCATTGTGCAGGTCAATGGAAAATGGCTCCAGAGATCCTACTGGTTGGAGAATCGTTAACGCTCCCCTCTCTTTCTGTGCTCTGTTTATGCTAGTTCCACAAACAGACAAAGCCTGGTACCCACTTCAACCCAAGCTAGGCTGTTGGAGTTTAACTTCTTTTGTTTTCCTATTCTTAAAGGCCATGATCTGTCTGTTGATGCGTGTGTGCCATTAGTACTCTCATACGAGGATTAGTCTAAGGTGAGCATTGGGGACTAAATATACCCTACTGACTAAATTGCCTCTCTAATCCCTGCCTTGAAGAACTGTCTACTACTGTTCTCTGTGGGACCATCCAGGCATGTCATCCAGGAAATCCACAGGATGATGTGAACGTAGCCTTTATCACGCTATTTCTAGAAGCTTCCATTAGCCTAGGTTTTTAGAGCGTGCATTCCCTACAGCAGTGGTCCCCAACCACCGGGCCGCGGCCCGGTACCGGTCCGTGAGGCATTTGTTACCGGGCCGCACAGAAAGAATAAATCATTTATATAATTTCCGCTGTATTAAGTATTAGAGTCTGAAAGGTGTTTTATTTTGAAAACCTACCGGATTTTCCCGGACGTAACAATCGCCTGTGCCTCCTGTCACGTCAAGACGCTTGTCTCGTTCACGTGATACGTCACTCAAAAAATAAGCCCGCAAACTAGCGAAAATTAGTAAAAAAAACAAACGTCTTTGGAGAGCTTCTTTGTAAATCGGAAAAGGCCAACTGAGGTGCCAGAACAGGAGCCTAGGACCTCCAGGACAGAACGCTTCTTTTAACAGACAATACCAGGAGTCATACTTAAAATACAGGTTTATCGCAACAGGTGATTCTCAAGCACCAAGTCCGCTCTGTATAATATGTGGCGACAAGCTAGCAAACAAGCCAATGAAGCCTTCAAAACTGCTTCGGCACATGAAGACCAAGCACTGATTCATCGTTATGGTGAGTTGCATTTTTCATGCACTTAGGTGGTGTTTTATTTTTGCTGTATTTATCTGCCACACCTTGAAGCCGGTCCGTGAAAAATATTGCCTGCATTAAACCGGTCCGTGGTGCAAAAAAGGTTGGGGACCCCTGCCCTACAGGGTTAGTAGTTTAATTTAGCATAAAGATGTAGCATGTATTGAACTATCTGATGTGAAATGAATTTTGAACTCAAGTATTTGCAATAACAATGAAGTTGTACATTTATATTAAGCATTTTCATTTATGGATCAATACCGAACATCACAAATTCATGGATGCGAAGCAGAATGTGAATTAATTTTCCATTTGTATATGAAGTCGGGAGTTAAATCTCAAATCCCTATCAATGATGAACCTGTGTTTTAAATTCACATTAATCTTCCATTGGCTACACAACAGGTGCAAGGGCCTTGTCCTTTTTAAATACCCGGGTGACCAGTTGACTACGTTCAGTTAAGTTGCTATTCGTTTGTTCATGAATTGGCAGAAAATGCCAATACAAGGATTAGGATGGTAGGACCTACACCCCCACTTCCTTTGTGACTTCAACTTTGACCTTCCTGCCCTCTGCTCATTGACAATTATTGCTCAGTGAAAGGTTGTAAGTACCCTCAGGGTATTATTTTAATGTGTTCTTATTTGACAGATTGTCTGGAGCCATCAGCAGTAGCAGAGCAAACTCTGCCTTTGATCAGACGGACTCAGGGATACCCTGTCAGCCCTGGGACTAGAGCCTCGTGTGTTTCCTTTTAATCTTCCCCCCCAAAAAACCTCTTTACAGACTCATGTGGACAGCTGGATTACTCTCAAGTTAGGCAGTGAGAATTAAACTTCAACGAAAAGAATACTGTTGTGCCCTTCTGTGGTAAGACACTCTTCACAGTAGACACATTCAGTCTCAATCTTTTATGCACTTCCTCTTTTGATTTGAGAAGAAAATCACAATTGAAAAGTATTTGGCCACTGTATCGGGGCTGGTCTCGTATGTTGCCACAGCCGAGATCAACTCAAGACCCGCGAAGTGGGGATCTGGTGCTGGTTGTGTCCCGGTGATCTGGTGCTGGTTGTGTCCCGGTGATCTGGTGCTGGTTGAGTCCCGGTGATCTGGTGCTGGTCGTGTCCCGGTGATCTGGTGCTGGTCGTGTCCAGGGGAGTGGGGATCTGGTGCTGGTCGTGTCCAGGGGAGTGGGGATCTGGTGCTGGTCGTGTCCCTGGGAGTGGGGATCTGGTGCTGGTCGTGTCCCAGGGAGTGGGGATCTGGTGCTGGTCGTGTCCAGGGGAGTGGGGATCTGGTGCTGGTCGTGTCCAGGGGAGTGGGGATCTGGTGCTGGTCGTGTCCCTGGGAGTGGGGATCTGGTGCTGGTTGTGGCTCGGCTCTAGATCCCTCCTCCCTGCCAACGGCGTCGTCCCCTGTCACTCCTCATTTCCTCTCGTCCCACTGTTTACCGGGCACGACCGCAGATTCGCCACCCTTCTCAAAGCGGCTGCCAGAAGCTCTTCCCTAACTTGGCAGACCTCTGTGTACTTTGGGTAGAGGCAGTCGCATGACTGCTCATGGTATGATGTGTGAGTGAGTTTGACTCAATTTATTTCTTCCGTTTGACTAAGCAAAACATTAAGTTGTAATTTTAGGTACAGGACACAAACATATATATTGTGTGTGTGTATGTATGAATCATATAATGTATATTATTTATTTATATATATTGTATTATATATTGTTATATCAGCATGCGTACATGTGTTTATGTCAATAATCAGGCTTCTGTTTGGGGTCTTGATGGTGGTGTGGTCCCCCAGTGTGGTTGCAAGGCCATTTTTTCAACGCTTCCTCTATTGATATGTCATGCAAGGTTTACATGCACTTTTTGAGATGCGAGAAAGAGTGTGTTTAGATGCGGCAAGTTTGATCAGTGGGTATTATTTCATACTCAAAGTCAAACTCGCTTTTGAGCCCCCATACACCAAATTGTGGTCGTTACGCAAGCACATTCTTGCCTTAATAATGCCCTTTGCATTATTTTGGACTGAATTGGTTGCATTAAAGTACTTTTTTTTATTTCACAGCCAGCACAGAAGTCTGCTTCTTCTTTTTTCTTTTCCTGTTACCCCTTTGGTCTGCTGAGCTTTCCCCAAGCAGCACAAGAGGAGAATTTAATTAAATCGGGAAGCCTCATTCCATCGAAAAAAAAAGAATCTCTATGAAAAGAGGGAGGCACACCACTCTTAACGGGCTTTACCATGAGAGTAATCCTTCAGAAGGAGCCAGCATCCCTTGTGAGACGACTTCTTGAACTCCCCTCGAATGTGTGATGGAAGGATCTAGAAAAAAAAGTGGAGATATGGGGGTGAAGGTGGGGGTGGCTTCTTCCTCCTTCATGCTCCCCTGCTCAGCATTCAGACAGGGTGTTGGTGAGGGGGAGGTGGGGGAGCCAGAGAAACAGAGAGAGAGAGAGAGAGAACTCGTCTTCCAGCCAAGATTCAGAGTGTTCAGCTGTTACCTCGGCTGACCGGTTCCCTTGTTCCCCGTCAGTGAGCTGACAGCGGCAACTGGCACAGATGAAAAGGGAAGAAAATGAGAAACCGGAGCGAGGAGGGAGTTGTACGTGAAGAAATAAATAAAAAATATTACAACAAAATACAAACTCCTGCTTTGTATGTCAGCTTGCAATTCGTGCAAGATTACAGAGGAAATTGGAACGTGCCGGCGAGGCAGCCAGCTGGCATTTGACAGAAACAACATTTGGGTTACGCAGTTAGATGGGGAGTGAGTACCTGTGTGAAGAGGCGCTTAGAGACTAGGGTCAGTTCTAGCATGTTCTCCCTCAGGTCCAGCTCCTTTCTAAACACCTAGTCTTGTGCCGACCGCCTCTTCCAGGCGCTGTTATCTCCTGTCTAGCTCTGATGGGTGGTGTTGGCTGTATGTGGTAACTGAGAGCTCCTTTAAAGAGCTTTGGCCTTTGAGGAGGTCTGCTCTATTTGGGCTCTGCTGCCTCTGGAACTCTGATTTGCCCAGGGTTTGAATAACCCGGAGGTCCAGGATGGACTGGGCCCCTTAGGTCTGGCCAGGGCATCCCTAGTTCCATTTGAAGTTGGATGGGATGAGGGGGTGGGGGGTGGGGCAATTAGTATTTATAAATTCTTTAACTGGTGTGATAAATTGCCGTCTCATGCAAGAGACCCTTTCTGCTCAGTAGCTACACTTTGGCGGTATATGGATCATGCTCGCACGTGTTTAATGATGTTTGTTCCCACAAGCTACTAGATAGCGTTGAAAAAAATAACACCAAGCTTTAGATGCTAAATTATTAATAACGGAGAGTAAAACCAAAATCAAAACAAAAGCCGTTTGCCTTTACTCTGTGCGACGATGTGATCGTCCCTACAGATAAATGTTTGCTCTGGCTGCAATTCCATTGAGCCAGGCTCTATGGTGTGGCGGTCAGAGTGCTTGTTTGGCACCCTGTAGACCTGGGTTCGAGTCCGGATGGGGTGGCCGCACTCTCCCTTCGCTACACTCTGTTTGATTTTATACATGCTACAATGTATTTTTGGATGGGAAAGGTCTGCAAATGTGAAGTCTTATTATTGTTATTTTTCTCAACTTCTCAAACAACTTCCAAAGTTTACTTTGTGTTGTTGTTCCTGCAAAGGTTTTGGATTGTTGTAAAGGCCGCCTCTGCTGGCGCTGGGTTTCAGTTGCACTTCGCCACAACAAAAGACTCGAGTGGCTGTCGCCCAAACGCCCAAACGCGCCTTCTCCTTGGGCTGAGTCAGAGCGGTCGCGTGGCTATGCCTAACTGAAACACCAAACAGAGGGAAAGGCGTGTGCCCGTCCTAAAGGAACCGGCGGCTACCCACACTCTCTCTGTGTTGATCTATAAACAGACTCCCACCGCTGGCAGAAGAAAGGTACACTCACCAGTGCACTCATGCACACACACCAACAGTCAGAGCAGACACACACACACACACACACACACACACACACACACACACACACACACACACACACACACACACACACACTGACACATCTGCACCACACACTCTCTGAGAGCTGGGAGACAGTGAGGGGGAGGAAGCTGGGGAAAACAGAAGTGCTCATTCATCACATGCTGGCATGACCGGTGAAATATTTGGGATAATTAAGATGTATATAGAAAAGAGCTGGGGGAGGCATGAGAGCTGAAGAGAGGAAGTAGCTGCAACTAGCAGACAGTGGCTTCATCTTGTGTCTTATTAGTGCGGAGATTTGACTTTTCGGCTCTTCCACTGTTTCTGGTACCGATTTGCTCTTAATTGAACACTGGACGGACAGCAAGTCTGCTAGCGGTGCGTTCACATTGTTTAATTATTATGACCACTGCCGTTCATGGGTAGGCGGTCATATAGTGTTTGTCAAAGCCTCTGTTTTTTCCACCAATTTTTGGTCTGTGATATCATATTCTCAGACTTCAGCCAATCCACATGAAACTTTGAATGCTTGTTGCCCAACACGGCTTAATAAAAGGTTTGTGTCCCTAAGTGTGTGTTGCCCTTGACCTGGTTAGCGCCCTCTGAGGTGGGGCAGGGTCAAAGCACTTAGCAATAGCTCAAATCATTCAGCCAAAGATTGTGACATTTTCATGGCAAGCTGGCCCCTAGGAGGCGCATGCCCCCAGCTCATTACGACTCATTTGTGGAGTGGTGCCACCGAGTGAATAATGTTCAAGGCAAAAATCAAGCTCTTCATGGGCCAATATCTTATGATCTAAAGGGTCAAACTTAACGAAATGTGTTGCCCTGCATCACTGCCAAATTCTCAAGAGGCACGCCAAATATCAGGAAATTTCTGCAGGGGGTGCTGCAACTGAAACATTTAAATATCTCAAGAACCACTTATTGATGGTCATTACCAGATTGCTGCTTACAGCGATATTTAAAGTTATTATTATGATATAGGCCTACTCCTTTTCTGTTATAAATGTCGATATGCATTATTCTACAGTTAGTATTGTTTTCTCAAAACTAAGTAAATGCTAGTTATACAATGAAGCTCATGCTGTTGCTTATTTATACATGAACATTTCAGCAAAGGCTCAAATCTAGCACAACAATATATCTGTTATAAAACCAAACTCATCCTCATATTCAGTACAGGTATCACACCCCATCAGTGTACAGCCACCACATCCACACATTTTCGCTCAGAATAATACAACCAACATTTTAGTCTGTTGCCAGGAAGATAATCAATCAAGACAAACACTTTTTTCTTGGAACAGAAAATACCTGGTTATTCCCCTTAATTCTTGCTGATTCTCTCGCTTGATACAGCGGTCATATTACGCACCGCTGTGCGATACGTCTAGTTTAGTTATTATTCTCCGCTAATGGTTAACTGTGATGTGTGCACCTAAGTCATTTATTGCAATGTGTATCTAAACCCTTTTATCCCATAAAACGAGAACCTTTGTTTTTCCACTCCTGGACCACTTTACAACCGCTTTCTTGGACAGTTTCTCTGCTTCCGTATGTCTCTATTTACTCTCTCTCTCTCTCTCTCTCTCTCTCTCTCTCTCTCTC